>NC_061525.1:22312500-22660000 GCF_022379125.1 Scophthalmus maximus
CTGCGATATGTGACCGCACGCTCGCATGCGCGCGCGCTCGGCATCATGGGCTTTCTCGCTGTAGTCGCGACAACATCTCAACCGTCAGGGGCACGAAAAAGCCGCACAGAGAAGCCACCCAGTCGATTTGTGGTGATGTGGCCGGTTGAGCGAGGGGTGTGTGTGTGTGTGTGTGTGTGTGTGTGTGTGTGTGTGTGTGTGTGAGACTAATCCTCGCTCGGCGAGTTGACACGTCCTCATCGCGAGCTGCGAAGAGTTAAGAAAAAAATTAATATTCAAGCGACTGTCTGTCCTCGTTTCACTCGAGTCTCTCCGTTCAATCCTCCACTTTCCTTCTCCTCCTCCTCCTCCTCCTCATCTGCTCGATATTTTCGTCTCTGCTCGTTCGGGGGCCACTTTCATCTGGGGGAAAGAAAGCGCACATAAATCAGCCCGTAAAACAATTGGCAAACTTGTCGGGTTTTCACTCCCGGACATGAAAGCACTTCTGGAAGCCATGAGCAAAATCCATATCCACGATCCACCTACGTCGGGGGTGGCCGCATATTTTCCGAGCGCATGACTGACAGCGCGTTGGACCCCGCGTCTGTGTGAATGTGCTAACATGATGCGGTTTTTCTTTCTCGGGGCCCAGTAAAAGCCCCAGCTTCATGCGACTTTTGATTGATATTGGCTACTGGCGCGCTGGAACCCTCAAACGGCCGCGTGCAGACTTTTGGTTTGTACCTCTGCAGCTGTTTCCTGCCGCCAAACTGCTGAAAACAGCGGTGTACCAGGACCTGAGGTGGGTCAGCCAGCACAAACCAAAACTCTCCCTCCATCTGCCGCACATATATCAACGAGAGCAGTGCCACACCCGCCCCCCCCTCCCCCCCCCAGTAAGACTGCTACTGGTCACCTCGCGGCGCTTTCCGCCACAAGTGAGGTCACTCCCCTCCGTCTCCCCGCCGAGGGAGCGTTTGGGCTTCGCCGGGGTCGACGCGCGGGGGCGGGGGGGGGGGGGGGGGGGGGGGGGGGGGGGGTCGCGGCTTCCTCCCTTTTCAGCGCCTCGCCACCCGTCTTTCGCCCGCACACTTCGAAAACGTGTCGAAAAGAATTGCACATCCAGATTGAGACTCTGCGCACCAGCGCCGACTTTTTATGGGGGCACACGAGCCCCCGTGTAGCACATTTTGTCTAAAAACTCACATCTGGGCCCGCGCGGGAATGAGGGCCTCGTGAAACTGTGGGACTCGTATAATTCTAAATAGGGGGATGATGGCGGTGGAAAAGGGCCTTGGAAAAAAAAAAAAAACTGTTTTTGTGCGACGGGAAGGTTGCTGGTTTTTCGCCTGCGTGGTAGTCGGGGGGGGGGGGGGGGGGGGGGGGATTCCTGAGTAATGGCCCTTGAGCAAGGAACTCACCTGATCCTGGAGGGCGAGAAGTGTTTGTGTGCGTGTGTGTGTGTGTGTGTGTGTGTGTGTGTGTGTGTGTGTGTGTGTGTGTGTGTGTGTGTGTGTGTGTGGGGGCTGCGGTTTCGCCATGGCCGCCACCCAGGATGTGCGATCGTTCATGAGCGGGGAAGGAATGCGAGGCAATTGTTTCGCCAAAATTCTTGACTGGATGTAGAAAAAGGTACAAATGACAATTATGTGAAAAGGGCGAAATTTGCTCACATCATCCGGGGAAAACAACATCTGTCTCTCTCTCTCTCTCTCTCGATGACAAATCCAAACATCTCTAAACGGAGGAGCTGCCTTTTTCTTTTCTTTTTTTAAATCGCCAGAGACCAAAACAACTGTTTAGAGACGATCCCAGGACGCAGACCGTCGAGGAGACGAGCGTCTCTCTTCCTCCAGAATCACTTCAAAGCGATGAACGTCCCAGATGAACGCACTTCATAAACGGCTCTGCCCCCTCAAGTGCAATCTCTACTCTCTCTCTCTCTCTCTCTCTCTACTCTCTCAGGGGGGAGGGGCGGGGGGGGGGGGGGTAAAGAAATGAGGCAGATTGTTTGTGACAATTAGGGTGATGCCAGATACTTGCCCCTCTGTGGCCCCTCCGCAATCGCCTGTCCCCATCGGGCCCGAGCTGCTTATCAGTAATTGCAATTTGGAAAGAACTCGCAGCGATTAGGCCCGGGGAGTGGTCCGCCCGGGAGCCGGCCCAGCCCTAAACAAGAGCGCGGTGTTTGGGTTCGCGTCTGCACGAGGCCCCCGCCGAGAGACGGAGCGTGGGGCGTGGGGGGGGGGGAGTGTGTGAAAGGCGGGAAGGAAGGAAGGAAGGAAGGACGGAAGGAAGGGAATAGGAGAGAAGCAAAGGAGAAGACAAATACAACGTGTTGACCCTATCAACTGAATTATATCCAATCTGATCTTTGACCCATCCTGTCGGATAAGGAATGATTACTTTGTCACATTTTGCCTTTTATTTTCTTGACTGTGTTATTTGAAAGCAGACTTTTTTTTTTTTCCGATCCACGGGGGCCAATCAGAGGAGACTTTTTTTTCTCTCGCAAAAATCCAAAAATTATATTTCTTGGGTAAAACTTTTCCCTCTCTGCGACGGCTCGAGCAATGAGAGCAATTCAATATTCGGGGGGGGGGGGGGGGGGAATTAGGCCCCGGCTGCAAAGTACAGTGGAGGGTCGGATTTCAATCAGTAGGTTTTAATTTGTGCGTTATCACCTCGCGCAGAACCACGAAGTTTGTAGTTTCTCTATTTCATTCTTTTTTTTTTTTTAAACCACTCACAAAACCTTGTTCATACAGAACCGCGTCCCATCACAACTCATATTATTACTATTATTACAAATTAATCGAATTGTAATCGACTACTAAATGAATCGCCAACTATTTTGATAATGGATTCATCTTCAAAATTAAAAATTCTCTGATTTCAGCTTCTTAAATGTGAATATTCCCTGGTTTCTTTGCTCCTACTCAATAAAACAAAATCATCACCTTGGTGGTTTGGGAAACACAGTTGACACTTTACCAAACTATTAATTGGAAAATAATCAACAGATTAAATCGACAATCACAATAGGCGTTAGTTGCAGCCCTACCGTATGTCTGCCTTTAATATTGTTGCGTGAAACATAACACAAAGTCTCTACTGCGGCAGAGAGCGACGGGGGAAGAGTGTGAGAGATATGAAGTGAATGAAGCTTAGGCAAACTTACTGCGCCGCCCTCGTGCATCTGCTCCATCTGCAAATCAGAAACAGACAGTGTCAATGAGGTATATTATAAAAATAAATGTCATTTATAGAGCACTTTTCACTGCTAAAAGCAATCGCAAAGGGCTAAATTATTATTGCATATGTACTGCATGTGTATTGTCTCCACGGCGTCACAATCGTGTGCATTCATTTTCATCTTTCTCCCCAGCTGCCTTTCAAATTCATCTTCCTGCACAGAGGGCCAGAGAACCATGCGAGGAGCATGACTGACACCTTGTGGAGTCGTCCCGGAGCTGCGAGTCGTTGGCAAAGCGTGCGCGGCCGTGGTCGGTTGTCGTCTCCACTGCCGTTCCCCCACTGTGGGTCCAGTGAGACGTCGATGTGCGTTCGCTCACCAGACGTGTGTGAAACCTGCTGCATTAGGTACAACTCAGATTCTAAGACCCTTTTTAATATTCATCTCCTCACACACACACACACAAACACCTGCATAGTGTAAACGCAAAGTCCTTTTCCATATAGTCCTTTAATGCTGTGATAAATATGTGTGTTCTGAGCTCGATACGCCGCAGAGGAATTTGTAATTTTACCACCAAACTAAATTTGAATTTGAAAAAAAATCATCAAGCCCTGTGTATAAAATAAGGTTTTAATATTTGGTAGTGATGCTCAGCTCTTCATGGAATCAATCATCCGTTTCATAATTGTGTCATTCTGATGGAATTAAAAAGAAGCAAGCGTCCGGGACAAATGGAAGGTGCATGGCACGTCATGAGAAAGTGCTCCGGAATTCACCGGCGACACAGAGAGAGGCGCATCGGCTAATTTCCCGATGGCTTAGGAGAGAAACCTTAAAATCAACACGGGACCTCAAATCGGAACGATTCCACCTGAAGCCGGGCGGTGGCGCCTTGGGTCTTTCTTTCTTTTTTTTTTTTTTTTAAAGAGTACACTCTGAAAACAATCTGAAAAATTCATAAGCGCACGTGGCACAACCTATATAGACAGCTCCCCGCATTTCATCCTTAAGCCTAAACCCAGGGGCTCAGCAGCCTGCAGGAGATTCCTCCACACACACACACACACACACACACACACACACACACACACACACACACACACACACACACACACACACACACACACACACACACACACACACACACACACACACACACACAAAGTCCTGTCTCCATGACTTCCACTCACTCCATAAACCATAAACATAACAACTACAGGCCTAAACCAAACCTTAACCTAACATAAACCTTAAAATGAAATGATTTTGTTTTATGGGGACTTGATTTTTGTCCCCGTGAACAGGTCTCGGTCCCCGCTACACTAGTAACACCTAGACCGTGTACACACACACACACACACACACACACACACACACACACACACACACACACACACACACACACACACACACACACACACACACACACACACACACACACACACACACACACACACACACACACACAAACTAATCAATGTGAAGTTTGAGCTCGAGCGAAAAAACGGCCGAGCATTCAATCTTCTTCACAAAAGGAAAATCAATTTAACGTCGAGTTATGCCTCAACGCCGCGGCGGGGCCAAAACAAAACAGCAGCGAGGCGTCAGCGGAGAACGGCAAAGTCAAATGAATCACTCTTATCAGTTTCAAACAGAGGGCGGCCGGCGAATCGTCCCGCGTGCCGAGCAGGACCTTGTCCTGGGTTTGTTCGTCCACCTTTAATTACACAGTCGCCAGTCCGGCGGGGCCACAACAAGAGACAGCACAGAGGAGCCCTGTCCCCTTCGATCCGTCCGCCCGCCGACAGAGGACATGGGAGATTTCCTTTTTTTCCTTCCACTCATTCATGTCGAAAGAAACTGGAAAAAACTGTGCTGAAACCCTGAGGGCGTTTTTTTAGAACGAAGCTCCTATTCGTCTAAACTTTTTATTTTTATTACCGGCCGGTAACAGAAACTAACCTGCCTGTGTATATTAATTCAATTCACAGTTCCCATGTACCATGTTTCAGTTCTACATAGTGCAGCAAGCCCATTTTTTCTTGTACGCCCCCCCCCGGCCCATCCTGTAGCCTTTACCCTCCTGCAGCACCTCCCACCTCACCCTCAGCCCTGCATCCTGTCTGCAGGCTGCCAGGCGCAGATAAGGTGTCTTGGCAGGGAGCTGGAGTGGCGTCCTTCGCCTCGCTGAGTGGGAATCCAGGAAGCGCGCGTTCACGCCACATTGTTGAAGACAATAGAACCGGGGGGGGGGGTAGGCAATATGAAAATGCCATGAAAAAAAGAAGCTAATTTTATTGTGACACTATCAAAGCAACATTTGTTTCCTCCAAAATACTTAGATGCAATTTTGACTTTCTTTAAAGAAAAAGTAAATGAATAAAGTAAGTCAATAAATACAAAACCACAGTTTTGATCCATCATGACGAGTTCAGAGAGCAGAAATGGCAAATAAGTAAGAGTATGTCACATGGCTGCACTGTACTAGGACATGTCTCTTTGAGAGACTGTCAAAACGAGCCGTGAAAGGTCAGATTGCCGAAAAACATACCTCCGCCGATTGATTCTGAGGGACTGAGGGCAAGATGAATAAGTGGGTAATAACATAAAGTAACATAACACTGAAATGACACAATAAAATGGAATCCTATTATGGATAATGAAGATTGAAAATGCACCGATATTGTGATATTGTGTGCCTGTTACTGTGCAAAGCGGCGTCGTGTGGTTTGGCTGCACCAACGGCCATCAGCAGGTCTGCTCGCCGTCTGATTTACAGTCAGACCTTAATGTATAAAACAACAAAAAACATGGACGTCTTTCACACCCGGTCCACACGTGTGCACGCACACACACACACACACACACACTTTCACAATGGTAACACTCCAACTCGCTGCAGCCCCTCCCTAATTCGTTCTGCTTCTCTCTTTCCCATTGAGAAGGACACAGATATTCAGTAAAGGCACAAACCGGTCAGATCGCCAATGACGCTCTTGTTGGTTTGAATATTATCTCAAGGTACTGGTGGTGGTGTTTGTTTGTTTGTTTGTTTTTGGGATCCAGCCCATTGACTGTACATAAAGATGGAGGTGGTCACCGGGTTGGGAAAGTGACGCCCGTGTGGAAGCGTGTGATACCTGTATCCCCTCGAATGACCAGCAGCGGGAGATTAATTAGTTTCTATCGAAGTCTAGGAAATAATCACCCCGCTTTTCAATTGAGTTATAACGTCAGTAAACATTTTCCTGAGGCTTTTATTGTCTCGATCTCTAGTTTGAGGCCTTCTTCAATACGGCATAACGTTCATTTTGTAAAATGATGGTCCCATTTGGAGTCAAATAGACGATAAAGCACCGTATGGAATGGAGTGTGGACAAGTCGTGATTGACAGCTGGTATCGTCCAATAGGTGCATGTGCAGTGTCCCCCCCCCCCCCCCCCCACCATCTCCTCCAAATATGGTGACTTCTGGTTTAACAATAAATGACCAAAATGCTAAACTCGAGGCTTCAAAACGTCAAGACATAACATAACGCACATTTGGCCCACTTTCTCTTAAAGTGGTGTTCTCTTGTACCATTTGCACGTCACATGGCACAGACACCAGGTTGCTAAGTTCATGACACCTTTTTCCAATGGATTGTTCATGTCCCACTTCCCCCTCACTTGGCCATACCCCTTGGCCGTACCCTTCCATTTTGCCCATTCCCACGTAGGGTATAGGGTGTCCCATTTCTTTTTGAACACCAAGGGGTTAGGGGTTATCTACCCCCTTTCAAGTCACTTCGAACAGCCGCTCAAAGCTGACTTCAGGAGGGGGTGAGGCCAAGTGATGGGGAAGTGGGACGGACCCGAGGTCTTTGAAACAATCTGCTCTTGAGTTGCCTCCAAATTTGAATTGAACAGATTTTTGTTATTGAAACCTTGGAAATGCAACTGCATGGTGTTTGTGCTTCTGCTTTCAGTACCTTGCCACCACTGTGGCCTTTGCGATCGCCCTCAGCGAATCCTTTCAAAGTCAACACTAAGTGTGTGTGTGTGTGTGTGTGTGGTAGTAGCTTGAATGCTTCCTTCCCATCTCCACTTCCCTGCACTGCCTTACGTAACGTCTCCGCTCTCTTCTCCCTCGGGACCAAATACATCACTCTTCCTCTTATTATTGCCAAGTAGTATCTGACCTCACTTTTCGCCAAAACGCCACATGGAACAGCGAACCACCCTCGCGGCCTGCTTCAAGTGGTTGGGAGCTACATAAACAGTGGGTCAGCTGCGGAGAGCACGGGTGGAAGCCACAAATTTTGGGGTTAGAGTACGGGGGGGGGGGGAACCACAGCCAGTAAACATTGTAATTCCGAGCATCCTTCACGGAGGCTTGATCGGGGAAGGGATGCATCGCAGCTACAGCGTGTGGAACCCAATAAATACTGGATGTGCTTTTATAATTTGACTCGCTGCCAAAATGAAACTTATTTCCATCAAACAACAGGAGAGAACAAAAAAAAAATCGCTGGCAAGAAAATGGTGAGAGGAAGATTACGATGGTTTAAATGTCCATGTGATGCCTTTTATCCATCCATATTAATACAGAGTCTCTGGTGGTCACTTCTCGTAAACAATATCCCACAAACACTTGAATACATTTTGAATAAATCCCCCCGCGAGAATCGATAAACTCCACAGTCAGCTTCATGGTTTTTGGATTGTTTTTTTTGGGATATTTCATTCACAACCACGCAAACTTTGCAAGCACCGTCCTCACATAGTTAATATCATGTGCTGGTGGCCTGATGTCAGGATGAGTGTGAGCACAAACCGCTATGAACAAGCGTCAAAGAGTGACTCATCTACATCGACGAAGAGGCAAGTAGTGTCCAAATGTCCAAATGTCAAATAAGAAAGAAAATATAAAAAATGGGGTCATTATCCAACCACAACATCCAAAACTTTTAACACACAGACGATCATTTCACACCAGCATGCTGTCAAACCCCCACTGACTTTCTTTTTCCACTTGCTTATTTCAACTTTCACCTTTTTTAGTCTTAATGTAGAAAAAATACGGGTAAAAAAAATAAATATGCTAAACTAGCGACTGAAAAAACAATGTCATTGGTGGTGGTGTTGGTTCAGAGGACATCTAGTGTGGTGCACCGTCCAACGCAGGATCCAGAAGCCGAACCAATTGACTATTTTGCTCAAAGGTATAGGTTGAGAGGGTGACAGGTGATTGGATGGTTGATATGGAAGATTTTTTAATTCTGTACAAAGGCAGGGATCAGAGCTTCAGGGGTGCTGAGCACCCAATGATCCCAAATTTGCCTCCATTTTTGGACTATCCCTCACCCCAACCTGGCGTCCAGTTAGTTAGCTCGTCAGTGATGATACACATACAGACAGTAGCACCTTGGCTTCAATATCAACACATACCAATGGCACAACAGCTAGCTTCTCTCGCCCCAATTCAAACAGTGGACAGTGGTTGATTGACAACCTTACATGAGCTAGCTAGAACAAGTAAACCTACCTACCTACCTACTACCCTAACCCAGATAGCTAGCTTCTACCTGACAACATGAAGAGTGATCTGTGATTCAGTGCAGCAAAAAAGAGGGACGGTGATGATTATAATGTGTCGGTATTGAGTTGGTAAAAGTAAAGAAATGTGTAATGCATGGTTGTCTGAGCAACTTACTTACTCGGACCACCGCGACACAGAAAGTCAAACTACACACACTGTGCTTCGTGCAGGCTAAAAACGGACTAGACACGCCTATGTACAAAAGGAATAATAAAAAGGGAAAAATGTTACAAATCAAAATCTTTAAGCGAATAATACGACGTTGTTTTAGACTTCACATCGTTTACATTTCCTCTCTACTCTCACAATTAAATTCTGGCATCTGGCACAATAAACCCCAAAACAACGTTAACATTCAAACCATGTATGCCCTATGTCATACTAAATAAACACTTTTAAAAGGGGAAGAGTCCATCTGACCTCACGTCCGTTGATCCCTTTGTTCTGCCCGAATTGTTTGGAGGGAAAAAGGAAGGGGCGGGCTTTATAGTCTTAGGGGTGTGGTCAAATTAGGAGTGGCCGTCTGCAGGTAGGGGGCGGAGTCTTGGGATTTTGACAGCGACTGAATCGTAAATACTATTCAAAGTTCAACTTTTTCTATCTTTGTGTGTTCGTCGCACATTAATGTTCCTCTGTGGTTGGTTCTTGTCTTCTAAAAAATGAATCGCTCATATATTCACATTCATGCACTTTGGCATATTTGAAATGCATCGCACTCACCCAACCGCAGTCACTCCTCTTTATTGCACCATATGTCATATGACATATTCCTCCTGCACACCTTTTCATATTCACTGTAGCTGTCACCATCAAGGGAAATGCCAAAAAAAAAGCAAACAGGAAAACAGGCAGAGGATGTGAGTGCTGCTATTTTCTGAAGCCGAACCAGAGTTGCGGTAAATCATAATCCTTGAGCTGAATGAATTCTCCACACCTATCAAAAAACATTTAGGATCAGAGGCCAGAGGTCCGACCGTCTATTATTTGTGGGCTACATATATATATATTTTCTTTCTCTCCAATCCTTTTCTCTTCAGGGCGAAGAAAACAGATAAGTGAAAGTCAAATGCACATGGATAATCCCTGGCGTCTCTCCAGAAAGGAAATTATTGTATTTGAAGTTATGAAAGTGCTTCCTGAAGTGAAGGAAATGCACTGGATTCTTCGGGGCCTGTGTCTTGATCTAAGAAAAACACAAGCAGACGCAGCACGGGCAGAAAGACAAGTACATGTGCCCCTGCCACAACCCTCCCATCCTCTGACTCCGCTCAGCCCCCCTCCATGTGCACTTTGATTCACAGCATATCTCAAAGCAGAAAGAATTTTTTTAAGCAATCGGAAAAGAAAAAAAAAGGGAAAAGTGGTGGAAAACTCCTCAAAGGTTCCTTCTTCGCCAGAGACGTGAAGGGGAGGAAATTGCATTGATTTAAGCTCAGCTTCTTTTGGCGTCTCTTCATTTTTTCTCGTCTGAAAAGTGAGGACCGTTTGTTGCGGTCGGCTGAGATGTTTTCTTCTTTGTCTCTCGTTATATCCCAATAAGCTGATGAGTGGAAGTGAGCGGCTTTACTGCGGCAGATACTGTAAAACGAGCCAGAGCAGATTTTTCATTCATAAAATGAAAACACTATGGTGCCAATACAATGGAGAGGATCCCTGTTGTGGGACGAATAAAGGAATATCTATCATATCTTATCTTATGACACAGTTTCTTTAACTGTCTACGGTTGAATACCGCTCAACTCATGTATTAGCATGTGTACTGTTGCTATATTAATAGTATCCATAGTATCCACTGAACGTGGACTCGAGGCCCATGGAGCATTCAACATATTTTTCTAGAATTCTACCTCCACTATGGAAATCACATTGGTTCACAGCAACATCCATACACCTGAAATAAGCCAAACAACTCATGATGATGAATAAGACCAAAATATTATAATTGTTTAATTTAGTCTTTGTGTAAGTCCCCGAATAGAAAATATGGAAACGTTGTTACACGTGTTTTCATCTTGCAGGTTCAAGTTCAAGTATCAAAAAATGTCGATATGTTTTCAATTGCAGATATTGGATATATCAGGACACTGTGCTATTAACAGAAACCATATTTATTCTGGCTAAAAGAAGTGGTGCCGTGAACCAAACGGGTTGTGGTGGAGTTGTTGCACACCTCCACTTACATTCAACTGGAAATAATCTAATTAGACAAGCCGCACAGTAAAATATGAGATATGCTCAACGTTATTAAAACCCTTGATGGAACCGAGACACTAAAAACTGACAGAACCTGACGAAGTGTAGTTTATTGCTGTAATAATTTGGTGTTAAGTAGTTAAAAATGTGCAGCCACCCAATCCTGAACAGATATGGATTATAGTTGATGAAAGAGAATGTAAAGCAAAAGTATGGGGGGTTTTTTTCATCACTTCTTGTAGATAAAGGAATATGGAGTTGTTGTTTTTTTAATTAGATGGAGAGTTTCTTCAGTGTCTTCTCCGTCATATTTCAGCACAATTAAATACACGAAACAATACGCAACGACTTTACGAGAACGGGGGGGGAGCTGTGGCGGAGCGGAGTCTAAGTGCATATTTTCAGCACCTTGTCTGGAGCTGGAGCGCCCCCCCCCCTTGCTCTGGGGTAATCACCTAATTTCCTGGTGGTGTAAATCCCGCCACGAACCGCAGAGACGCCCCGCAGGGCTGGTTTTCACCACGGCCGACCACATTCCCCCTACGGTCGCACGGCGTCCTCTCTCGTCTTTTCCGTGCACGCGCCACGCGCAGGTTACGCGACGGCAACACGGCCGCGACAATCGGTGTTCGCAGGGAAAGCTTCATTGATTCAACAGTTGGGTAAACAACGGGTCGTTTCACTGGGGATTATCGTATTGTTTGCTTATCTCTCAACTGCCTCTGAAGGCTGTGCCACAATAGTATCTATCGGTAGTTTGCGTCCCCGCTCTGTGGGAGTGTTCCCGGCCGCGGTCGACCGTCGGCGCGACTTTCCTTTTTTTTTTCTTCACGGGGGGGGGGGGGGGGGGGGGGGGGGGGGGGGGGTGAAACGTGAGCCCGCTGCTGCTACAAGCCGACGTCTCTGAACACACTGGAACAGTTAGGACGGCCTTGATGCCGGCGACCTCTCGACCTCCACCCGCTCACTCTTCTCCACGAGAGCCAGGCGGGGGGGGGGGGGGGGGGGGGGGACACCAGAGGTTGATGGGTGGACACACCAGAGGGTGGGTGGACACACCAGAGGGTTTTTAACGTGGCACCGCTGGTCCGACAGACATGCTCACAGGCCCAGCATGTGCGCGTCGTAGCCTCGGGCCTCCTCGGCCGGTCGGCCCGGGTTTGAGGCCTCATGCCGTTCCGTGATGGCCCAGATGAATTCCCCTGTGGTTGGAGACGGTTGTCAGAAGTTAATGTGCGAAGGAGCTCATTCCTTATTTCCCTACGTCCGTATAACACACACACACACACACACACACACACACACATACACACACACCACCACCGAGGAACCCGGCAGGACTGTTTTAGGTCTCTCCAAGCCGTCGTTCTTCGGAGCCCCGAATGAAAGCGACAGCAACAGTGTTGCGAGCCAGCCGAGGGCTCAAGGACTTCATACTCTGAGTCTCGGTTTCATATCGAGCCAACACCGCTTCCTGGGCCTAACTCCTCTCTGGCTGTGTGTGTGTGTGTGTGTGTGTGTGTGTGTGTGTGTGTGTGTACCTGCCTTCCAGCCATCCATTTGCTCCCTACTTTCAACCCACTTCTTTCCTGCATGTCACACTGCTCAGAGCTGTGCTCACTCCCCCCCCCGCCCGTGTCGGTTGGATTTATGTATGTGCCTCTCTTTATTTAACGGACACATTTCACATCACCGCTGATGAAGGAAAACTAAGACAACGGTCGTCTTTTACCTCTCTTCGCCTCATTTTCTGCACATTCCCCGGCTTCCCTCTTCCCCCTCTTCCTCTCTGTCTCCCTCCGCTGCTCCACTTTTACGCATCTCGGCCGTCTAGGTTTCCTTTCCCGAGGTTATAATAGTCAGACTGTGAAATCACCCGGGCCCCACACCAACACCAACAGCGCCCTCCCTTCGTCTGTGTGTCCTTCTTTCCCCTTCCACTCCCCCAACAGCTTTATCTCCCTCCTCTGAGCCCCCCCCCCTCCCCATCCTCCTCTCACTACTTATAGCCAATCTTTAATATTTATGGCCCCAAAGCTTGAGAAGTGGGGGGGGGGACGGACGACCCAATGAGGTAAGGGTGAGGGTTTGCACCGCAGAGGTTGAGGCTGCGGAGCTGCAGCGGCTATACCCAATCTCCTCTGGGCCCCCATGCTGAAGTGATTAGGCCACAGGAAGCTGAACCTGACATTGCTGACACTAGCCCCCCCCCCCACCACCACCACCACCACCACCACCACCACCACATCCTGCCCCTAGACATCCACCCGCACCACATGACACCACGTCTCCGCGCTGACACCGGACTCGGCGGGGCGACCGCACACTGCTGATCTCCCTCCACTGATACGGTGACAGAGGGATGGAGGGGAAGAGGATGCAGCAGGACACGCGACGGAAGGAGGAAAACACAAACCTGAGATGAGTGGGGGAGTGTGTGTGTGTGTGTGGGGGGGGGTGGCAAACTGCTTCCTTTATTGTTTCCCTGTCTCGTGGTGCTGGGGGCAGACGTAAACAGGAAAAAGCAACCGGCGACCGCCCGCCAAGTCAAAGTCTGGTTACCGCAGGTGCTTCATTTTGAGTTTCTGGGCTCACATGGATTAAGGCAGGTGAAAAAAGAAATTCTCATAGGACTAATTAACAACTAAACCCTTCAACCCCCCCCCCCCCCCCAGTAAAGATGAAACAGGCACATCACCAATCCAGTGCACGTTAGCTCTGCAATAAGAGACGCCTCGGTCAAAAAATGCACGGCAGTTTACAGTAAATGACTCAATGACTGAGATAAACCTTCACCACGGAGCACTGCTGCCCTCTTGTGTTTGGAGGTGGAAAGGACAGAATCTAGTTATACTCCATTGAATGAATTCATGTTCATGGTTTGTTTTTGTTTTTTTGTTTGAATTGTTTTTGTTCGAGTTTTTTTTGCATGGTTACGGTGGTTTTGCTTTATTATTGTTGTTTATGGCTTTTGTTGTCCAAAACAACTCAATCAATCAAACAAAATATGGAAATTGCTCTTTCAGTTTGACTTTGTTAACAGAAAAACCCTACAAGGGAAAATGAGGCTGAATCCACTCGCGCACTGAAAAGATGACACAGCATTATTGATTTCGCAAATATATCTTTTTTTAATCTTTTCTTTCCACAGCTCGCTCTATTAAAAGCTTCTTAAAATCACCAGCACATTATAGGCTTCTTCTATTTACACATGAAAAGCACGCAAACACACACACACAAAAGTATGTTTGCACTCTGCATTACATATTCACATCCGACAATCAAACATATATTAATTGGTCTGAATTATTTATTTTTAGTGAATAAAGTATATTCTTAATTCATATGTTTTTTTCCCATTATATTAGCGCTGAATGAGGCACATGTAGGCAAAGAAAATATCCACGATTCTTTGATGAGCCCTCGACACATCTCCGCCTGGATCTAACCAACGAAATAAAATAATAATCCCCTTAATCTCAGCTGTTATTTGTCTTTTATCTCTCTCTCTCTCTCTCTCTCTCTCTCGCCTCCCTTTCTCCCCGAGTATGGTGACTGCCGCTCTTGTTTGACTCCCGTCTCCGGTGGAAGTTGTTTCATTTCGCTAATGCAGAAGTAAAACCGGCTCCGTTTAAAAAAAAAAAAACGTCTCGGCCTCGTTGAATACTCGAGGGGGCCACGGGGAACAATCACAAACACCCGCACAAGTCAGCGAGGAATACAAACTCCGGTCAGGAACAAAGGGGGAATGGAAATCAATGGCAGGATATGCAGATTTTTTTTCTCTTCTGACAGCTCGACGCGCAAAAAAAAAAAAAAAAAATCTGTTGAGAGTTTGCCCTCTGTTCGCCCTTGCTAGGATAAAAAAAACAAAAAAACAACGGAGATGGAGGATATAAAAATTCAGTATGATGAAGAGAGGACACAGCATTACACCTACTTAGTTTTGTGTGAAGGTGATCCGAAACAATCAATAAAAGAATGTACCGCGTTCGCAAAGCAGGGCTGAATCGCCCGAGGCATGGTCATATCTAGAAATGCACGGCGAACCAAACCATCGGGAATTCATTTAAAGATAAACAGTGCATTATTTAAAAGTTGCGCGGCGTGTTTTTTTAAATATTTATCTTCTATGCACAGTTGTAGTTGTCGGACTGCCGACACTTGAGGAGCTTGAGGAAGACCTCCATCTTGTGGGCGTCCTTCTTGAAGCAGCTGATCAGGGTGTAGTCCCGCATGACCGATTCCAACATGTCGGGCAGCGCGTCGTACTGGAACAGGCCGTGCTCGTTGTAGGTCGTGGTCAACATCCCCTCGTCCAACATCTGGAGCGTGGAGGAAACATGAAGGAAATATTTGAACACGAGGGGGTTTCAAAGAGGGACTCAAACTCACACCTATTGTGGTGAAACCAAGTTTGAAGCCAGGAGTTTGACCAGCGCCATCTTGTTTTTGTTGTTGTTTATTTGCAACCAGATATAGGATTGGGAGTGTGGTCTGATTTAAGGCCCGCCCACTTCTCACCCACCTTCACCCCTAACCATGCACTGATTGGACGGTACCAGCTGTCAATCACACCGTATCCACGCTCCAATGCATACAGGGCTTTATCGGCTATTTTACCCAACATGAAACTGAAACTAGCGATTGAGACCACAAATTTTCGGGACCCCTGTGACTACGTCTGTTTTTTTCATACACAGTCTGTGGCTGATATATGATTTGAAAAATCTTTTTCACTCACCTTCCTGATAAGGACCACCACCCCTTGCTCCAGGCTGATGAGTTTGTCAGACACCCACTTGGTCTTGTTGAGCAGCATGTCCGGCGCGTTCTCGTAGCGATCGAGCGTGGTCTGCAGGTAGACCAGGGGCTCGATCCACGACTGGACCAGCATCAGCACCGAGTGCAGCAGCCATTTATCCTGAAGGGGCATACGAAGAGTTAAAGACCACCTCCACTCCAAAAAATATTTTTCTTCTGTTCCTGTCCTCTAACATGTCTGACACTGAATATAGGGACTGGAGTCTGAGCTAATGAGGTGTTTTCACATTCCTCTCCTGGAGGAGGAGATTTCTGTGTCACTTCTCTGCAATTTGAAATTCAAACGAATCCTTTTCACGCTAGATTTGATCACAAATACAGAAAAAAAATCGCTGTCGAATATGCAAATGTGAGGCAAAGAAACTGGAAACTTCCAGTGCAGCTGAGGCAGCGCGTGCACGAGAGGACGGCAGGTGTGTCAGCAGACAGTTAGCGATAGCATTAGCAGTTAGCGTCCACGAGAGGACGGCAGGTGCGTCAGCAGACAGTTAGCGTTAGCATTAGTAGTTGGTGAAAGTTTTATGGCTGAATCTCTCCCCATTGTTGCCACCAGCCGTGTTGTTGCGCACATTCTTCCACCGGTCAACCTAGCATGAGGGCGGGGCCTGTGTTATTTGCATATCATGAATATTCATAGTCTCAGAATTCTTCAATGAGGGAGAGGGAGTGGATGATTTCCAGCCCCATTTCAGGGTTTAAAAAAAATAAAATTTTGGCTAAACAATGTTAAACTAAATATTAAGCATTGCAGATTATTTTAATAAACTTTAAAACGTGACTGGAGGGGTTCTTTAAACAGATACCTACAGTGAATGAAGATGTATGCAAGCCACTAGTGAGTCTTTTTCAAGCATTTCATTGATAAAACAAAGGCAGTCACGCAGACTTTGCTATATTGCTACTTGTCTTTCTGTGAACTGTTATATATGTTGTGAATATAGCAGTTCATTTGCCCTTCACACTTTCTGTAAGATAGCGACGGACAAGAGGGATCAAATGAGGCTCGAGAACTTGACAACCGCTTGACAACTCGATAACAGCGTTGCTTTGTATCAACAGCTTGTCAGCGGGGGGGGGGGGGGGGGGGGGGCGGGGAATACTTCAAACGGTGACGCAGTTGAGTCGGCTTGAATTCTTCCCTGAGCAGAGGTGACTTTAAACCATGGAAGTGCAAATGACACCGTGCAAATGGCCATTAAACTGCGGAGCAGGCGATATTTCAACAGAAAAGGGCAGAGGATGAATTACTCACATTAAGAGGAAGGAGCCTTTGCCGTGCATGCAGTTTCAAAGATCACATTTACCATCAAAAGGGATGACATAACTCTCAACCAGCAGAAGCAATATTACCACAAAAAAATGAAAAAAGAAGAGTCCTTGAATAAATTGCTTTTGCCATATTTCCTGTACTTGGCCTTTTGTTAGTTGAAGGGAGGATTATTGTAAAGCTTTTCGCAGTGACCGGATTACACTTCGCGTCTCAGCCCGGTCTTGGGCTCCGTCCAGTTTCCGGCCTACTGGTCGCGTTGACCTTTAACCCCGGGAAAAATGCTGCGGCCTGCTGGACAAAGGCCGAAAAAACCTCAAATGGGCACAGAGGGTTTTTGAAATGTCGCGCACAGACGTGTCCCGTGTATATTTAGGAAATGAGAAGAGCTCTTATTCCACATAGTGCAAAAGCAGACGCGCACACGGATTCAAATACACGTGCACTACAATAGCAGGCACATCGAGCAACATTCGGCGACGTACGGAGATTCGCTCACGCGCAAATACAAGCTATGCCCTCGTTTGTGTTGCTCCCGCACACAGTCGGTCATGAATTAATCCATATGTATAAAGCACAGACGCACGCAAGCAGACGCTATTCGTAGATCTAGAGATTTAAAGCCCTGACAAAAGGAAACAGAAAAGGGGAAGGGGGGGGGGGGGGGGGGTGTTCAAGGGTGATCGGTGAATTGAACGACGTGCACTTACAGATATGTGTTGGATTTCACTTTTGGAGCTGGGGATGGGCAACGCCTTGGTGATGCACGAGTAGCCGGCCTGGTTCCTCTGGAGCCGCAGCGGGAAGGGCACGAACATCTCCTCCTGCAACGATGGGTGTGAAAAAATGAATTTACACACACACACACACACACACACACACACACACACACGATCCATGTGCACACACACACGATGTGGCACGTAAGTGTGTTTTTTTGACTTCTATATTACCCTAGCCACAACCCTCCCGCGGCACAGGTGTGCATGTGAGTGTATATATATATATGTGTGTATATATATATATATATATATATATATATATATATATATATATATATATATATATATATATGTATATAAATTTAAATTAAATTTAACAAGACAACAAAAAAATCTTCATAAATGTCATGAACCACAAAACGCGACAAATCTACGGAAAACATGAAGGAAATTTTTCTTCGCCGCGGCGTTTTCCCTGCAAGTGCGCATGCGTCAGAGTAACGCCCGCCCTCGGGCATCGGTGAACGCGGCTAAACGCAAATGTGACACCCGAATACATTAAACACGGATCCTGAGGTTGATCCCACAATTTTTCAGAAACCGCAATAAAAAACCCCGTGGTTCTCTTTGGTTTTTTTAAAAAAAATTACAAGAAACGCAAAATGGGGAAAACAGGCAATAAGTAGGACGCGGCAGGACAAGGGCGGAGGTCAGCGTGGTCCACGTTCCAAAAGACAATTTTTTGGGCCCCTCGAGCAGCAAGAGTCGAGAAGGGAGCTTCAACAGGCTCTCTCTCCCCGCTGCGGTGTACCATTACAACACACACCCCACTGTAGGACTTCTTCTTCTTCTTCTTCTTCTTCTTCTTCTTCTTCAATAAAACATCTTTTGCGGCCCAGAAGAGAAAGCGAAGATTACTTTGAAGCCCGCGGAGCGCGGCGGCGATCGTGTCGGAATCAAAAGCAAGACAACACCAAGAGAATCTGAGAGAAGGTGTCAAGAAGAAAGAAACCAAAAAAAAAACCCAGACCAACACAAAGTCTCCTCGCTCCCGTTTGTATGATTCGGTCGGTGCTGCTGGTTGGTAATGAAATGATTCCCGGGTGTGGGGAATGTAGAACGAGCTCCCCGCTGTGACCGACGTCTGTTTAACACTTGACACCGAGTTTCCTCGCTCTCCGGATCGACTCGAGTTTTTATTGCGTGTCGAGATTATTTTATAATATTTTATCATATTCATATGTAACACCGCTGTCGCTTGTCGCCCGCGGCTGCGTTTTTCTGCGGCGCCGCTTCGCCAAAATGCTTATTTCACCTTTCATTAAAAGAAGAAAAAAAGAGAAGCACGTGCCCGACAGCCTCAATTAAAGCATTTCATCGTGTAAGTTACGGGTCTGCAGCCGGAGCCTCCCTCTTTTCTTTTGAGGGAAAAGATGAAATCAATGAAAGAACCCGTGTGATCAGCGTGCCGGGCGAGTCGGTGTCTCCTGCAGCTAACCCGCGTGCTGGAGGGGAAAGGGCACAAGCGAAGGGCGTCGTCGGGGGCCGACGTCGACTCACAAACATGGCACACGACTCCTCGGAGACGCGGTAGATGAGCTCGGCGTGCTGGATGACGCGGTCCAGGAGCTTCTCCTGGGAGATGGACGGGCAGCGGTAGAGGCTGCCCTGCTCCTCGGTGCAGTCCAGCGGCATGGCCGCGGTGAGCAGGCAGGGCCAGAGCAGCGCGGCCCACACGGCCCTCCACGCGACTGGAGGCAAAACACATGGACAGACGCATAAGGTATGATAAGATATGATAAGATAAGATATGATAAGATATGATAAGATAAGATAAGATATGATAAGATAAGATAAGATAAGATGAGATAAGATATGATAAGATAAGATAAGATATGATAAGATAAGATAAGATAAGATAAGATATGATAAGATAAGAAAAGATATGATAAGATAAGATATGATAAGATAAGAAAAGATATGATAAGATAAGATATGATAAGATAAGATAAGATATGATAAGATAAGATAGGATAAGATAAGATAAGATATGATAAGATAAGATAAGATAAGATAAGATATGATAAGATATGATATGATATGAGAAGAGAAGATAAGATAGGATAAGATATTTCTTCGTTCGTACCACAATTGGGAAATTGGTTTGTTACAGCAGCACAGTGGACAGAATATAGGAGAAATAGCAGAATACAACGGAATTTACAGGTATGTCATATGTCATGCAGAAAAACTGAATATTATGTGCTTTTCCTAAGTGTCTGGTTATTATAGGACTGCAACTATTATTCATATTTTCATTATCGATTAGTTGTTTTGTCCATAAAATGGTGAAAAATGTGTCAACCGTGTCGTCCACACACCAAAGATATCGGGTTCGCTGTCACAGAGGCGCAAAGGATCCAGAAATAACATTCACGTCTAAGAAGCTGAAATCAGAGAATTTTGACTTTTCTTTTCATAAAAAACAAACTCAACAAAATGAAATTGACTAATTGATTTCTCAAGAATAGTTGTCAATCACTAATCGACTGACTTGTTGCAGCTCCACTGGTTTACCTTCTGAAAACTGCACTAAATGCAAATCTCTGCACAAATAAGTGAGAGGGACATAAACTATATCCGTTAACACAATTACAAAACGTGTCCCAAACTTGTTTTTTTTCTTCTTTTCTGCAAGTTGTTACCTGTGCCTGTCATCGAGTTCATCGTGTCCGGAGTCTTCGGGTCCTTCTCGGCCGCCCAGTCGCGCCCTCTCCACTTATGAACCCTTTGCCGGGGGTCATGAATAAAGTGAAAAGGTCGACCCGGGGGCTGGCCGAGTCGGCCAAGGTATGTGATTGTTCTGTTTTAAACATATAGCTGGGACATCGGAGACCCTTCGATAAATGAAAACATTAGAACCACAAAGGGGCTTCGCACGTATTTTATTATTTCATACCACGGGGCTGAAAGCATCGGCCAACGAAGGACAAAGAGAGATTGGAGTCGTCGAGCAAAAGGCGGATTCAAAACACTGAAAGGAATCCCTTGTGCTGATGTATGTGATGTCGATTTTGAAACATGCGTGACGGAGACAGGGGAAGGAGAAGACAGCTGTGATAGATGTGACAAAGGAGACGAAGCTGAGTGAAATGAGGGAGTCGGAAAATCAGGGGGATCTGAGAAAACCCCTGAAATGTGTGTGTGTGTGTGTGTGTGTGTGTGTCCCAGTTGTAATGAATGTGTCGGAGCTTGTCGTGTATAGTAGGGAAGCAAATAATCCACGGCTGCGTGGCACGGTGGTATTTTTTCAGGATAAAAGACGGGGGCCATTTTTGATTCCACGCACAGACGTGACAAAAAGAGTCGGATGCCGTTAATTATGCGAGCGAACGGTTTGCGGCCAACGAGGACGCCGAGCGCCACGTGAGGCTTGACGTCGAGTGTCTCCTTCACCCTTCGGCGGCACACGTTTGCTGGATAAGCCCAAGACAGATGGGGATCAGGAAGTGGCAGCTGACGGGCGTCGTGTTACCGAGCTCGACGTCACGGGGACGCTTCCTATTCACGCGTCTTCAAGACACCTGAGGCCTCTTCTCACGCACGTCGACCTCTTACATATGGAACTATCTTCTGGCTCTAATCACTGTTCTTTCCCTCACCTGCCTCCGCTTGCGTGACAAACTAAGCAGATTGTCCATATTTACGGAGCACGTCCTCAATCTCCTCGTGCCAGATCCAGTCCAACGTGCGCGGACATTAATGAGAACTGTGAAAACTGCACGTTTTAAAAAGCACTAAGCACCGCGGGGTAGCACTCAAGTCATGGTTGCGATTATTAATCTGTGTGGGGGTATTTAGTCATTGTATTGAGTTGTTTGGGGGTTTTGGGAGGGGGGGGGTTTGCATTTTTTTTGCTTAATCTAATCTGATTTGGATATCTGCCCAAAAATGCTGTTATAGGTTCAGGTTCAACCTCATCACTTCCTCATGCTAGATTCTATAAATCCACATTAAGGCACAAGCTTGATCTGCACGACATCGTGCAGATCAAGCATTTTTGCACATGTGACGCGCGTGTGCATTTTTGCACACGTGCGTCAAACACGTCTGCTATTACCAGTATTCTAATGTAGCATTGATAACTTTGACATTTGTGAAAAAAGACATGAATGAAGAAAGACGATACCAATGAATGAAAGCATTTGATGAATGACGCAGAAGCATTTCAGACACATTTCTCTTCAAGAAATGTCCAATGTTGTCAATTTTGATATGAAAACAATGTGAATTTATTGAAACAGCAAATTTAATGTACTATAAGACTATGGTTTTGTTTGAATAATTTGATTTAACCATGACAAAAAGCAGCGATGCAGCAGTACAGGAAAAGTAATCTTGAATTCATTCAGAAACGATTTTTTTTATTTGGTCTCCTGAAATATTTGTTTTATTCCCAACAGTGAGAAAAATACAACTTTACACACATAACGTTTTTAACTCTACATCGCACATATAGCCAATCGTTTCTCGGCTACAAGCAAAATAAACAACAATGACAAATAATGTTTAGGCCCTTTTTTGTATTTTACTTGCATATTACATTTCCATCCCTTTGCATTACACGGATTTATCATAAACAAACTAATAAACGCAATGTGATGCACATTTGTCAGTCTAACGTAAATGAAACAAGTACGATTTATGTAAAAAGTCCCAATAGACCCTCTGTGTACACATTCATACACTATAACCACATTTTCACTGTATATATATAATTAATGAATCCAATTTGTTTCAAATTTGTATTTGGTTTATGTATTCGATGTTAATAATATTTGTTTGAAATCACATCAGGGTTTATCGGTTTGTTCATTTGAGCTTGAAAGCTTTATATGAAAGCATATATGCATAAAATATATATATTCAAACTGGCGGCCAATCACACTGGACACCGGCAGTCTGGGATTTGAAGCAGAGCTACAGGTTCCTCCAGTAACTGATGCATCAACACCTTATTTTGACACGTTTTACAGTGTATTAAAAATGTACGCGCTGGCAACATTCACTGTGAACTAATCGCTCGTGAAATGACTGAAAACTGGTTCGTAGTATCGCGTGTCGTCGATCGGAGCTTCTCCCCTGCGGTGCGCCGACATCCAGGAGAGTTGTCTGATCAGTTGTTTACAGTGCGTGTCACTTTGAGCGCTCGCGAATGAAAGAAACGTCACGTGTCGGTCCGACAATCGAGTCAAAGGAGTGAGGGCGTTGAGCGGGGAGTGCAACGCTCAATTATTCTGTTTAATTCTGTCGTGTGACTCGATGTTTGCCGGGAGACAACGACAGCAATCTCCTCATTAGCCCGTCACTATTGATCCAGCCTTTCTCACGCAACAATGAGGACGACGGACCTAATCTCCACTTGCAAATAACCCCTCTGCTCGCTAATAACGGCACCAGTGCGTCGTGTCAATGCCTCTGATTTATTTCTTTCTGACCGTCAACCCCGGGGTCTGACATTGGCGGCTTTTCCGAGTGCGACAGGTCGCCACTACTTAGCAGGTCCCGGGTTTGATTGATTTGTCCCTTCGGCGGGTTATTGGATTTTGTTTTTTCTCCTTCCAGGCTCCACACTTATACCAGATGTCTGCGCCTTCCCGTCTCCCAAAGGGCTTCGATGCTGTTCGTCTTCCTTCCACACGTACGTACGAGAAATTTGTATTTCCAAATTATGTGATTGTGGTTTATGGCGCTTCATGGACTCTGTCAAGGAGCTTCCCTTTGGCCTCGGTGGGCTGGTGGGGGCGGGGCAGACACATTCACTGGTACAGGTCTTGCTGATTAGAAATTGACATAATATTTCCAACCTCATTCTTAAAACATTGCCTCCTGTGCTCAGATACACGTTTTACCTTTGATGTTTCTATTTTCTTGAAGTCATAAGAGTCTTTGTTTTTTTATCGGTGGAAACTTGCGGCGGCGCATTTGACAAAATGTTCAAACAAGACTCGCTGCAGAGGTGAACCAAGATTATTACAGACTAATTACAGAAATGTACTGATGTTTTAGCCACTAACTGGCATTTTTTTTTTTATCACAACAGAAAAGAATAAAACTGAATAACATTGTTGAATAAAATTCAATAATTCCTCAAATTACTGCACTACTTTCTCCGCTCTCGTGCAAGATGATGATTGGAAATGAATGAATTAGCGAGGATCGCGCATTTCATTGTCACCTTTACGTCTTGTTGCCTCCCATGTTTTATTGGCACGTACCATAAGTGCATTCAACCGCAGCTTAGATTTTTTAGAAGCTCATTTGTGATCTGAAACAATTCGCTGGTTGAGACCGAAGGTGAGACAATTGTATTCAACCATGCATCAATCAGAAGCTCAGGAGGTGAGGGGGGAACGTTGGCGCCTTTACAGGAAATCCTAATTTCGAAGGTCGTCCAAAGGAGAAAAAAGGGGGAGTTGGATTTGTGAATCAAGAGGAATACGTCCAAATAAGGAAAAAACATATTCATTTATGTCTTTAAGTCTGAAATCACAACAGGGAGCCTCAATATCATAGCATAGCATCCCTATTGCATTACGCCGCGGCCTAGATTCCACAAAGTGTTGCATTATTGAAATGTGTTCTCGGTATATTTTGAAAACCGCTCACATATACTTTATGTCTCGGGCCCAAAAAACGTGTCCATTCAGATTTCTCCTTTTCGAACATCCTCCACCGAGGAAAAGTGTTTTTTTGCTGAGCACGCCGTGCCGTGCCGTGCCGTGCCGTTGGCCTCTGTCCGTACAGCCGCATGAATCACACACACACACACACACACACACACACACGCACGTGTCGAGAATCCATTGATGTCCGGCGCACAATGTCTCCGGAGCGTCTCACTGCGGCCGGCCCCTCCGACACGCTGAGGCTGCTGCTGCTCGCCTCTGATGTACTCGGCGGTGCACAGGACTTGTTACTCTGCAAGGATCACCCACACACACAAGGTGGAATCGTCTGTGTGTATGTGTGGGGGTGTGTGTGTGTGTGTGTGTGTGTGTTCGTGTTATTCTCTCGGCAAGGGGGCCCTTGACATGCGGCGCACTCCATCAGAATTCATGCCGCACACACACAGACACAGACAGACTCTCTCTTTGTTTGAGACAAAACGCTGTTCGCTGCAAGAAGTGGGTTGCGTGGTTCTAGTCAAAAGTTTCGCCTCGCACGTATTGAGAGAGGGGGGAAAGTCTACGCAACATTTTCCTCCTTCACCTGAGGATTCAATGTGGTTTTTACAAAAAAGATGCATTTGCCTTTTCTTTAAAGACATTCCGTGTCACGTCGCGATCTATCCATGGCTCCGCGCGGGAGCACAGGCCCTCTGCATCCTCTCCTTGATGAGAATACACTCATGCATATTGATCAGGCCGGTTCTCTGACGGACTGGCTGACGGGGGTTGTTGGCGGCTCCTGCGCTGGGACGCGTACTGCTGCATGACCGGAGGATGGAAAGAGTGTGATTAAAGTGTAAATGTGTGTGTGTGTGTGTGTGTGTGAGGAAAAGAAGAAGACGAAGCGGCTGAGGACGCTGAGAACGGCTCAGTGATGAAAGTTCGGATGTAATGTCAGAGGTATATTTGTAGTCATGCATAAAGGATACACATATATATATATATATATAAATCCATGTATATTTCCATAAGGAAATAAAAAGTTAGAATATCTGCAGAGGAGGAAATTTGAATTAATAAAAAAACCAACAGGATATTCGCAGGATAAGTGCAGTACAACAGAAATGAATGGGTCTGATCATATTCTCGACCCCTGAGAACCCCCTGGTTGTCTGCATGTCTTCTGTCATATATATATATATATATATCACTGACAAGAGGTGAACTGCCATTTCCTTTTGCAATGTTTTAGGTTGTTAGTTGAGAAGCTGTCTTGTTCTTTTTTCTTCCATGGCAAAGCGATAAAACGTTGTTTTTTTTGTTTTTATTTTACCTGGATCCAGTTCCTCTCCTGTGTACAACCGTCAGTCGCAAATAAAATAAAAAAGTGTTAACGCGCGACAGATACTGAATGTATGTTAAATTGCTGGAGATTGGCAGGAGCTCAGCAGATTCCAGCAGCTGGTGCCAGTCATTTTTTAAATATATTTACCTTTTTTTTCTTCTTTTTTACAGCTGTCTGGTGTTTGACAACGACGTAACCACTAGTGGCCTTTAAACACACACACACACACACACACACACAAACACACACACACAAACACACACACACGCTGTAGCTCTATACCAGCCGGATTGTCCTTATTTGTCTGCGTTGATGAATTATTATAATCATCATCTTGTGTGTGCGTTCGCGAAATCAAAAAAAAACCAAACAGACCCCACAACGCTTGAATGATTAGCCTCAGGTCTGTTCTTATTTGTTCACGGGACAAGCGCGGAGGAGGAAAAGGGAAGAAAACGAAACAGCGAGCTTTTTTCTTTTTAATGAGAACTTTGTGATACGAAGAGAGACACTCAATTTTGCAGCGCAATAAACCAACCGGCGGTCCGCGGGCCACGACGGAGAAAACTACACGTTTATGATTTTATGCCTCTTCATGACTGTTGCAGTCAGGTCACGTGTGTGTGTGTGTGTGTGTGTGTGTGTGCGTGTGTGTGTGCTTTTGCATGCTGACGTGCGCTGCTCGTTTCTACCGTCTCCAGCCGGAGAGACTTCACTGCGACTGCCACCAGCGTTAAACCTCATTTGAAATATCTTAGTTGTAAGTCTAACTGAATGAAGACGAATTGAGGAATGACATCTTCGTTTTCACGTAGGCTGTGAAGAGATCTTCACACATGTTGGGATGTGACGGAAAAAAAAGCCTCCCGCCCCCCCGACCTCCAGAGTCGCAGTGGAACCGGAACACGACGAGACAAAACGTGGCGACTCACACGGAGGTCGGGTCCACCTCATGTAACTATATTTAACTCGTTCGGAGTTGAAGTCCACTTTCATTAACTTGAGTCTCGCGGGTCGACGGACGAACGTTCACTCATCACAGGCATGGTAGAGTTTCCTGTCGACGACACTTCTGGGCTGATCCATTACCGCCTTCCCCCCGCAGGGCTTAATCACCGCCTCCCTGCGGGGACACGCAGCGCCTCCCTCCCTTCGAGCGCAATCTGGTTCCGACGTCCCAATCTGGTTCGCAGCAGGAGCCGGAGCGGGAGCAGCGCCCCCTGTCTGGGGCCTGTGGCGGAGCACACCTGCTTGCGAAAAAAAAAAACCCCAACAACAACAAAACATTTAGGCAGCGATCATGGATGATCAGCGGTGATGAATTCAGCTTTGGATCTCATTCATTTTCCACGGAGAGCTGAAATAGCGGCGGCGGCGGCGGGCGCGTGCTTGTCGCGCCGCCGCGTGTCATTTTCGACAAGTCCCCCGGGGATAAAGAGAAGCAGCCACGAAGCTTTAAATCAAATCGGTCACGCGGACCTCGCCGATCACGTCGGACGGCAGCGCAATGCGGGCGGCGCGCGGCCGAGGGGCTGATGCCGCTGTGACGCGTCCCGGGCGGTGAGCAATCTCGCCCGGAATGGAAATGAGAAGCGTTGCGCGCCCACGGGCTATTGAGAGGAGGGATTCGCGTGGGCCGAGGTGCAGCGCTCTCCGCACACTCGCCCGCCACCGCGGGAGCAGCTTTGGCTTTGCACCCCTCCTTCAAAGTGAGATTTACAAAAAAAGGAAATGCTTTGGCAAGGGTTTTTTTTCTTCTTCCTTCTTTTTATTCCAAAGAGAAGCTCCTGATGGTGGGAAGACAAAAGGTACTTCACACCGTCCTCCCTGGGGCGCATGTACTGCAAAAGCTCACTCCTTATTCTAAGTACACGTCCCCGCCCCTAGAGTGCCCACGATACCCTCGCCCGCTCACGTCTCTGCTGCTCAATCTTTTAAATTCCCTCTTTCTTTTTGTTATTTCATTCCATTCTCTCTGTACCTACCCACATTTCTCTGGCTCGTCTTCTCCCTGCTGTTGCTCTCGCTCGGCGTCTGATGCATCTCCCACCTCGGCCTACTCCTTCTTGTACCCGCTCTCACCTTTGAGTTTCTCTCTCCCCCCTCTCTCTCCTGCCTCTCTCTCTCTCTCTCTCTCTCTCTCTCTCTCTCTATCGGTCTCGAGCCACGCGTTGGCCGGCTCAGAGCAACACCAAAAAAACGACCCTTCCGTTAACAGAAGCCGAGGCCAGATGGCGACTCAGAGATGGATCACGTCAACTCTGAAAGGTCTCTGTGAGTTCCAGATTTTTCTTTCCTTTTTTTCAGAAATAACTTTTAACATTTCACCCACAAAACCCCCCCCCCCGGTGTGGGACTTGTTACTTAAAATGACGATTTCATATCAGCGCAGGCAAAGAGCAGAAGAAGAAGGAAACATACTTAAATCTAATCTCGCTGTCGTTCTCCTTTTTTTTTATCCGTGAAAAAAAAAACATTGTCTGGCCAATTTCCCATGGAATCTTTCTCCGTGGGCCGAAAGCGTATTCGGGGAACGAGAGCGTTGCGTTGTCTGCACCTTTTTTTGGACATTTGACTTTTTCTGTGATATGCGCTTGTTGAAACACACGTTCCTCTGGGTAGGCCTCGCCAGAGGCTGTCAAACCGCGATGAGTCCCATTAACACGCGCGCACACACACACACACACTTCAAATCCCCAGACGACTCTTTATTTATTCCCAGGGCTGTAGAATAAATTCGACATGTCAGCTAATCCCCAAAGAAGCAGGTACAGTGCGACACATATGTATATATCCGTGGGGAGAGTTTGTCTAATGAGGCGCGTAGTATCTGCGTGTCGGCATCTGTGGGCAGGGGTGTAGCAACCAAATTCTGGGCCCTGTACATAAGTAGTCTCTGTGGGGCCCTGGGTCATCTGCCCCCCCCCCCCCCCGTGCTACGCCCATGTCTGTGGTTATGGGAAATGAGAGCACCGGAACAAACTGGGGGGTCGAGGCCGACTGACTCCGAGCCGGTGTCCTGCCCCATCGACGGCAAAACCAGCCATGTGCTGTACTTCCTGTTTTTGCGAATCCCTCTCTCTTTGCCTGCCTTGCAAGACCCCCCCCCCCCCCCCCCTCCCCTTCCCTCCCCCTCCCTTTCTATCCGTTTGCCATTGCTAAACCTTTATTCTTGCCACCCGCCCTCATCCTCCTCCTCCTCCTCCTCCTCCGTTGTTTTTTCTTTCTGCCGAGAAACAAGTTCATTGTGATTCGGGGATGCAGTTCCACGGCTCAATGGGTTCTGTTTGAAATGAGATTTGAGGGAGCGAGCACGGGAGAGAGAGAGAGAGAGAGAGAGAGAGACACCAACAGCCTCCATCCGCCGCACGTCTTGATGAATAAAAGATGGAGGCACCGGCGTCTTATAAACAACAACAGAGCATAATTAGTTCAGTCCCTTTATTTTTAGGAACATTTTAGGTGACATTTCCTTTTGTGTGCGGGCGGCTTTCACCACGCGCGTCTCTCCGCTTGCTTGAACGCGTCGCGTGGGCTCTTCCTCCGTCGCCAGTCAACACTACGGCTGAGGGAAGAAAGGGAAAAAAAATCATATCTAGGTTCTATGCAAATGTACATGCCGACATAGCTCTGGGTGCACTCTAATTCACTGTCGTGACGTGGTCCGCACATACAGGAAACCGTAAAACAAACCAACAAATGGAAATAAAGATGAATTCTTCATGTCGTCTAAGGGGATCCGGTTGTGATATTTCCCACCAGGCCCGCTGCAAACAGGATTTGTGAAGAATTCAAATGAAATTCGAGTACAGGGTTCGGAATTTACAAAAGCAGACAAACCAAAACATGTGAAGACAAATGATGTCATCGACAAAAGAGGTTTCACAGTCTAGTCTGCGTGAATCTACCTTCGTTAGACTTTGATGGAAGTGCAGTTCATTTTGTTTTCCTGAAGATTGTTCCCAATATGAAAAACTCTTGATCTGTTTGCACGATAAAGCTTTTAATAAGCGTGCTGTTTTTCTATGTTTAGTTCCCCCCCGCTGCAATTGCATCCTGCAATTTGTGCAGAGAAGATTTACCCTTTTGAATCTCTAATGTTTCCTTAAAATGTACCTTTTTTTAGACTTATTTTGTCGCACAAATCGTCTTTTAGACTTAAAGCTACAGCGCGTGATATCGAGAAGAACTTATGGACAGAAATTGAACATATTGTCCATCACTATGTGCGCGAGTCGCCACGTTTGCTACGCCGTGTTGAATACCGTTGTTGCACAAAACGCTCCAGAATACGCTGCGTTGACTTTTCAGCGGTGCGCCGCCATAAAGTGTCGCCTGTCGGTTTGCTCAATTGGTTGCGGTTTGCAACTTGACCACCAGATGGCGCCAGATAAATGACCAAACTTGACACACCGGGGCTTCAACAAGACTCACCTGTGGCTGTACTCGTCTACACTGATGTTCTGTCCCATGCAGCGTTGACATGAATAAAAAAACCAAAGTCAGCATGCGTGTTTCAGTGACAGACAGCTCACCTGACTACATAAAGACGTTGGAGGAGACAGTGAAGTCCTTAAGCGTGCCGCCGTCTCCCTCTGCAGTCTCTCCGCATATCGTCCGCTCCGTTGAACGCGGCCCCCTCGTCTAATGGCGTCTCTGATATCCCCGGAGCGCCCCGAGAGACGGCCGATGACAGCGCGGGTTCGCCTGCTCTTCTTTGCTGCTTTCGTTTGCAGATGGCGCACGCACAGACAGAGACACACGCACACACCGGCACGCACGCACTGCACCTTCTTAATCTACAGTTCCGCTCCGCCGCCCACCGTTGGTGCTCCGGAGCCGGAGCCCTGTAACGTCTTTTAGCCTCAGGTGCCGCCTCGGGGGTCTGAGCGAGCGGTGCAGGGCACACGCAGTGCGGCGGAATTAAAGGATGATTATGGAGAACATATGCATATTAATGTGTATTTTGTAAGGGGCTTGTTGTCCTTCTTTCTTTTTTCAAAAGCCCTCCTGCCCCCTCTCACCTCGACGTTACTTCGGGCCTCGTCACCGCTCCTTATTGAAGGACGGCCCCTTGGGATGAGCCATCTCGTTTTCAAGGGGGTCCAACATGAAAAAAAAAATACAACGGACAAATCACGTACAACTTACATACATACATACATACATAAAGTCTCTCGTTTACCGACCCCCACGCACCCCCCTACCCTGAACCCACGACTCTCGTACAGAGATTAGTAGTAACAATACTAATGACAGTGATAATAATGCATTATATAATAAGATAATTTTAAGAAAAGTCATAATAATATAGTAATAATACTCATAGAATGATGTTCAGATTATAACAGATATATTGACAAGCAGATGCATTACAAAATGAAAAGCGCGAGAGGACGATGCCATTAAAGGCAGGGACATGATGTTTTGAGAAAGGATAAAAGTTAGTTCTTGAAGATGCGTCGTGAGTCAATAGTTTCTAATGTGAGAATATTCCAGTCAGAAAGGTGCTCTGGATTTAAAGGCACGTCCGCCAATTTCTTTCTCGGTTCTGGGAATAGTCAAATAGGGTTGTTGAGTATGTCCAAGCGGGTTAACGGATTAATATGGGGTTAGATATTGTTTTAAATAGGAGGGATAGTTTAAAATTGACACATTTGCAGATACATAGGGAGTAGTGCAGCACTGACGTAGGACGCGTCGCTCCTCAGACACCTGCTCGCAAAGAAAGCAAAGGTCACCGCGGATGTCAAACTTTTTCCTCGGAGGTCCGCGTGAGTCTCCTGCAGTCAGGGTAAAGAAGTAAAGACGAAGATGCATGAGATCTGTTAATGCTCAAGCCAACGTGCGCAATTCCCCCGCCCAAACGTCTGAGAGACGAAGGCGCCGCCGGTGCGTGGCCACGGGCTCCCGGGCGCCGCTCTCATTGGGATCATTGGGGAGGATTAAACGCAGCTCTCCGTTCACATTTCACATGAGCCGGAAAAAACAATGCGCACTCGCAATGTGGATCAATGCGCGGAAGACGGAGCTCTGGGCGGTCGGCTGTCGTCGGCAATTATGGAAAATCACCGAACACATCATAATCCCTCCTTCTATAAAGGCCGATTTGGAGTTCTCCGTTGAGCTTCGGTTGAATAAATGACACTTTGAACAGACAAAGTCTTTCACACTCCGCCCCCCCCCCAGAAAACCTGACGCAATCGAAAAGACACATGGACGGAATGCCGTTTAATGGGAACTTGTTCCAATTCATGTCGTGCTCCAGTCTTTTTCACTTTCTCTATATGTTTTGTGATTGGCAGGGGGCACATAGTAGTGTAGTCTGCTCCATCGTGGAGAAACAAACCTTTGCTCCGCCTCCCGACTTTTAGGGCGATCCATCCGGGCGAGGCGGCGGGAAGCGGAAATGTGTGTTTGGTTCTCTCAGATAATCAGCTCCCATCTGTGTCGATGATGCCATTTCTCTTGCCCCCGCGACCATCGCGGGCGTCAGTCTTCTTCGGCGACACTCGGCTCATGTCGAGCGGCACAGTCATAGTTCGGCAGCGGCCTCAACAGGAAGAAAGAAAAAGGCAGTCGGAGGAGGAAAGAGGGGTTTTTTTTTGGTTGAGTTCAAGAACAGTTTCCCCGGAATCTCGAATGTCAGGAGCAGCCGAGATCCGCGAGGTGTCGACTCTATTCGCCCGCAGAAACACTCCAGCCCTTGTCCGAACGTTGTGATAAAATCTGAAAGAGCATAAAAAGAGACGTCAGCCGCCGCTAAAGATCAGTCGCCTTGGAGCGAACGGAGAAAAGAACGGAAGAAAAACATCAATTCATATCCAGACAATCAGTCGCTTCGACAAAAGACACAAGACGGGATGCCGTTGCCATCCTCCTTGAAGAGAGAAATTAATTAAAAAAATACATTGTCTACATTTTCTAACAGCAGAATACAATTATTCCATTATAATATTCAAAACAGTGCAAACCACTCAATACAGACGGAGGAGAAAAGGGATTCCAAGACAATGACACACACACACACACACACACACACACACACACGATACACACTGTGAACGACCTCCGCCAGTCTCCTGAAACACTGTACACACAGATGATCTTTCTGTATCTGCAAGAGCTCTTTCCTCACCAGTATTGCAATACAAAGAACAGAGAAATATAAAAAACACAGTCGCCTACTGAATCAGTAATAATTGTCCTTGTCCTGTTTTTTGACCTTGTTCCCCCCTGTTCTGTCTCATATATCTTCTTTGTGTGTGTGTGTGTGTGTGTGTGTGTGTGTGTGTGTGTGTCTTAAATCCAGTAGCCAGGCATTGTGATGCAGCCGACCCCTCAGGAACGATCTTGGCCTTTTCACGTGAGGTGACAGAGACGGTCCGTTTCCCTGAACGGCCGCATGAGCGCATCGCACGCGCAATTATACGGGACCCTAGCTGTTGACCCCCCCCGGTCGCGGTGTGAGGCGTGTGCCTCACATTTCAGCCTCCAACTCAGGGACAAAGAACCAAAGAAAGCAAACAAAAACTTTAGATACAGAAGAAGAGATGGACGAAAGATCAGAAAAGACAGAACGACATAATGCAAACGAGACGACCGCTCATTGACCCCCGTTGACGCCGGTGACCCTCCCCCCGCCCCCAGGCCTGGAGTCCTCGCCACTGCACGGCGCTTTTGATTGACAGCCGGGGGTCCACGATTACCATCCATAACGTGGACGCGTGCTTGTGCAAAGACCGCCGCGTGCGGACGGGCCCATAACGGGCGAGCATGACATATTGACAGCCTTGAAATAGCCAAGGCTTTGTTTGCCTATAGCGGAGAGACGGTACGACCCCCCCACCCCTCCCCATCCACCCCCGTCTCACTTCATAATGGGCACCAACAAGTGATCTCTCAGGAACCCTGGGCAGGTGGCGTAATGAATAGCCAGAGTGGAACCGGCCGTTTTTGGGTTTTTTTTGAAAGCCCCTTTATTATTACTGCAGAGAGCGAGAGGCAGATACAAGAGAGAGGGGGAGAGAGAGAGAGAGAGAGAGACTGTACCCTTGGGTGAGTTGTGGGGGACAGAGGGGGGAGGGGGGGGGGCGGCAGTTAGTCGGAGATGGGCGTGGGAGGATGCAGAGATGGAGGGCAAAGGGGGGAGGTTGGGGATTTACGAGGGGCCGTGTGTACGACAGTGAGTGAGGGGCTGGCAGCCTCTCTTGACAGGCTGCACATTCTGTTAGTTAAGACTAAGGTCGGATGGACAGAAGGGGGGGGGGGCTCACTGTAGGCGCGGCGATGCAAAATAGCTCGTAAATTCATGGTCCCGCAGGTCGACCCGGACGACTCTCGGCGAATCAGGTGAAGGTTCCTCTGCAGCGACTTTTATTCTGGAATTTTGAAAAAAGGACGCGACCTCGACCCCCCTGGCCGGTTTCTGGAGGACGGACCATGAACGCGATGTGATGCAGTGATGCTTTTTGTCTGGCGCAGGGCTCCCACTTTCAAACACATATCCTTTAATCTCCCCCCCTCCCCGCCTCCCCACCCGGCCCCTCCCTACTTTTTCTGAAAATCTAGGACATTCTTTTTCATCATCAGTGTGTTTTGGTCCCCGGTCCCCTCTGTGGAGTTTGCTAAGCCCCGACGCCCCCACCCCCCCCCAAAAAAAGCAAACTCCACGGTTTAAGGAGTCTGTCTCTTTCTTCCGCCATGTGTATTTGGTGTCTGGTTTGCAGGCGCCGTCCACACGAGTAGGTCCGGCTCCGCTTTGCATGTATCCTCCTTAAAGAAGAGACGAAAGGGGAAAAAACGGACGAGGAGCCGCGTCCCTGTCATCGCTCAGAAAACCGGAACACACATAGGCGAGGTAGAGAAACATTTAAAAAGCAAAGAGGGGAGGGGAGCGTAGCCCCGTGTTCCCGCGCGTTCATCAGAACTGATCTGTGGTGGGCGTCTGATGGCGTCGGTAATGGCAGCGGATTAAAGTTTCGTTCGCTTTCCCGGAAAGAGCGACAAAAAGAAAAAGAAAAACGCCATTAAGAAACGTATAAAATATAATTGAAAGGAGACAAAAGAAATAAAGACACCATTGAGGGCCGCTGCCGCTGCCGCATCTCGGGTTTGATGATACACCCTGGAGAAACACAAGCTCCGATGCCACGTCGCCGTCGTCGTCGTCGGTCGGCGTCCTTCCCTCATCACTTCCCATCGCCCATTGGCTTTTTCCTCTCTCACTATCATTTCCATAATGACAGTTTTCATACCCCGCCATTTGGCTTATGAGCCGTTTGTGCCCCCCCCCCCCCCCCCCATGCCTCTGGAAGTAGCAAACAGTGATGACAAAGTGGATCCACCTCTTTCCTCAAACACTGTCGGATGTCTCCACTAATGGATCTTGTTGAAGACGGTATCATACCTCAGAGCACCCACTCCCCTTTTGTTTTGCATCGCCCTAATATGACGAACGCCTTTATGCAGTTTGAACCTGATCCCCCCCCCCCCCCCCCCCCCAAAAAAAAAAGACATGTTCCAGAAGGCTGCCACTAGGTGGTGCTGAAATCCTGTGCTCCTTCCCGTCGCTCCTCCGTGCACGGGCCCCCGCGGGCTTCCTCCGACTGGGGCCGACCGTGGTTGGTGTGTTCCTCTTGCCGACGAAGGAGTTCCAGGGGGCAGGAGAGTTGCGGTCGCAGGTTTAAAATTGCGTTTCCAAGAAGATAAACAGCCACAATGACACGAGGCAAACGCAATGGCAATGGGTTCTCCCCGAAAGTCCCAGTTTTAAACGCGGAGCACTCGCCGGCCCACTGCACCGGCGGGAGGCGTGGAGACGAGAACTGATCGGCGAGCTTCTCCTCTTCTCTTCGCCTTGTGATCTATTATTCACTCTGCTGATTCTTCTCCCCGCAACTCCCCGGTTTTGCATTAAAAAACCCACAGCGTCATTAAGTGAAAATAAGCAAATTGATTCGTTTTCCTACCGTGGCAGACTTTGGTGTTCACTGTGTTTGCAAAAAAATAAACAAAATAAATACATGTATATATTTCTCCAGAAGAGAAGACGAGCCAAAGGAGCCGTTTTAAAGGCTCAAGTCGAGACCGTGGGGATATTGACGTGGCAAAACAAAATAGCGAGAGAGATTCAGATCAATAGTTGGAAGGTGCACCGATTACTTTATGCACAGATCCTACACACGATGTGGTGAAACCAGCAGAAACTGAAGAAGCAAACCTCACACTGCTCACAGCCATGTGGAGGAGAGAGAGACAGAGAGAGACGGATGGCAGCGGGGCTGCATGATCTATGAAGAGGTAGAGACGACAGATGTATCGGGCCTCCGCCGCCGATCCTCACCGACGACCCGGGATGTTTCCTCTGTGCTCCAACACAGAGTGGCGTGATAACTGCCTGGCGGAGAAATTAATTAGTGAAAAGCGACAAGGTTACAGAAACATAGTGAAAGTTATTGGCCTTGTCACTTCATCATCCCCCCCCCCCTCCTTATTACTCTCCGTCAGGTTAGTCGGCCGTGAAAATGTGGGGGGTTTTCAGATGACGCAAGGGGAAGCGTGCCACCGCACCTTCGCCACCGACACCTCCCACCCCGGTGTGTCCCGGAGGGTTTTGCACATGGATGATCAAGGCACTTAGACTAATGTGGACGGGGCAGCGGGTGAAGAGGAGGGATTGGGAGTGTTAGCCCACCGTCGTTCGTCGTTGCGGCACGTTCAGGGATGATTCTGTCGTATGTTCACCTACATTCAGCTGGAGCTTGAACAGGAATCTTCCCCCCTGATTGCGACGCTCTTCCACGCCGGGGGACAGCTGATGGGGACGCTTCTCTCTTCGTTCGTCGTGTGCCGCAGGCGAGACTGCGGTCGCTTGGCAATGAGCCTCTTTTGCATTTCGAGGAAGCGCCGGGATCTGGTTCAAATATTGGTCAAAACGGCCGCTCGCTCCCAACGCCTGTGAGACCAGCAAATTCAGCATCCGGCCCGGGGGCCACCAGTTGCCAATCCCTGACTTAAAGGGGCAGTAAGCGATTCTAAAGCAAATACACGGTTTTTGTAAAAATGTGCAAAGATTTCCCCGCCGTCCGTGACGGTTCCGTGTGCGCGCTGGGAAAAAAAGATTTCAGGGTTTTCCTCAGCGAAAAAAAGTGGTGCGGACCGCACCGCACAACACTGCGAGTGCATTTTGTAAACATCACTCTTCGACACCTTGAGAGACTTTGGTCGGGTGGCGGCCAGGGCAGCAAATTCACAACAACGAGGAGAGAAAACAAGCTCTCTCCAAAATCGCGCACTGCCCCTTTAAATGAAAAGCGCTGCGTAATCTTTTGAATTGACAAAAGAAGCGATCTCGAGAGAAGCAAAGAGTTGTGACGATGACGGCATGACAACGTCCTCACCGTCCCACCTCGTCCAGCCTCTAATCCCAGCAACAGTTGTGTTCACGGGAAGAGGACAAAACTTTGTCATGTACCCTTTGTGTTCATTGTGACTTCACATGTTCATGTACAGTACGTGAATAAGTGCCCCTCCTCCTGTGCAGCTTTCCTCCAACGAGACGGGCCCATGCACCGACCGGTGCGGTAACGCCTGTCCTCACAAAGCAGATCATTTGTTCGTTCTTCATCTCATCGGTGAATTATATTCCTCCTGACAGAACACACAATGAGGCCGTGGGATAATGAGGGTTCCATCGCACCCGCTACTGAACTAATGAGTCGGCTATTTTCCTGCCGGGGTTGCCATATCCAACCCGCTTCGCTTTGCCTTGTGCGCCCGCCCCCCCCACGCATGCAAAAATATGTGTGTCTTTATATTGGATATGAGCCGGCGAGCGCAGAAGAAACGGACGCCATGCAGGTAAAGAACGGCTTGTTGTCTTGGACGACGCTAATGTTTTATGGGGAACTTATTATTCTAGTTTCACACATTGCTGCGGATCGTACAGTACGAAGTGGTGTAAAGAAGTTCGATATGGGAGAAAGGCCTGTCAAGTTACAGCTCTCCAACGCCATCCATCCATTCATCCATCCATCCATCCATCCATCGTCTACCGCTTTATCCATTTAAGGGTCGCGGGGGGGCTGGAGCCAATTATTGACATTGGGCGAGAGGCGGGGTTCACCCTGGACAGGTCTCCAGCCTATCACAGGGCCACATACAGAGACAAACAACCATTCACTTTCACATTCACACCTACGGTCAATTTAGAGTCTCCAATGAACCTGACCCCATTCTGCATGTCTCTGGACTGTGGGAGGAAGAACGAGAACCCGGAGAGAACCCACGCACACACGGGGAGAACATGCAAACTCCACACAGAAAGGCCCTGGTTGGTTCGAACCGGGATTCCAACCCAGAACCTTCTTGCTGTGAGGCCAAAGTGCTGACCACTACGCCACCGCTCCAATGCCACGTACTTTAAATAATTAAAGGACCTAACAATAGACGGAGGGTACTGTAGGTGGTCTTTGTGCCGCCGCCGCCGCCGCCAAACAAATACAAACAAATTCTGTTACGTTCCATGTGTTCCTTTGCTCAGATTTGCCGCCTTTGATGTTGGAAATCAGCTAAATTCGACACAGGCCTTGTGGAAAGGGGGTACGGGGGGAAGAGAATCTGCGATCATTTTAGATAAAAGACGGATGAAACAAAGACCATCAAAGGAAAACATGGCCATGGGAAGCGCTTACTATGAAAAAAGGCTGTATGGGCAAATTATAAAGTTTCAGAACTACTGTGTTTTCATACTCTTGACTTGTTTCTTTATTCCCGTTTGTCTTTGCTTTTTTTTGTTTCCGACGGGCGCCATCCGTCACGCGCACATCTCAGACATCAGCGCCGGCTGCTCCAGATCGATGGCTCATTGACTGGCCCAGCAGCAGACATGGACACGCGTCCGTCTCCCTGACAGTTACACACAAAAAGAGAAGAAGAAACAGGAAGACAAATTGGAGCGTCACCGTCTCGACTGAGAGGCCAAGAAAATACATAAATGACAATCATGACACGAATCCATCTCTGATTCCTAAAAAAAAAACCCCACCCAACCTTTTCCATTGTTACCCCCCCCCCCCCCCCCCCCCCCCCCCCCCCCCCCCCCCCCCCCATGTCCCCCTCGCTTGATATCCGTCGATATAGACATGCTCGGAATAGTCATTTGGTCTGACTGTCTGTACACGAGTTGGGGCTTAGGGCGCTTTAGAGGGCATTCTGACAATGGGAGAGGGATTGAGGCGGGAGCCCGTCAGTGGCTTTGCTGTTTATCGATCGCAAATGTGGTGAGAGCTTAATTGATCTCGCACTTTGAGATCAACACGGTAATCTCTCTGCCGTGGGACTGTACAGTGGGCCGCTGTGCAGGTGGAGGGGGGAACCGCAGGGGGAAGGGCATGCAAAGTGCGAGTCGGCCGAGCGGAAAGTCGGGTTTGCGGTTGGTTTTCGCCCGAATATCGGAACCATTCGAGATTCCACATTTACTGCTTTTTACCGTTTGACATATTCCAAAAAGGTTGACTTTTATCCCGAACTGCATTTGGACATCTCCTCCATTCTCGGATTTTCTTTGATTTAATTCTCGACGTTTCTACTTAATTCTACAAATGTAAAAAGAAACTTTCATTGTTTTTTTTGGAATGTCTGGCCTTATTAACACTCTTCTGTCAACACTCAGCCCTCAGTGGAATCCAAGTGTCCTCGTGAAGTGCGTGTGCACTAATAGATCGACCAGTGGCTCAAATCAAAACGTGCGCAGCTGCTTCATTTCACTACCTAGGGAATATACGAGGGACTGTGTGAGTCATTGTAGGTAAAGTAATACATTTTCCACATCGTATTGAAATTGAACAGGGAAGAATGTACGTATAATAATCTGCTTAATCGCTTAAGAAAGACAAATATCAGTTAACGTTGAGCACACAGTGAGATATTGATGCTTATGTGATGTTGTTTGACGAGAAAAAAAAAAGATATATATTGTTTGATTCTTTGTCAGCAAAGTGAGGTCAGTCCAGTCCTTCACATAACGTTTAATAAGGACAAGTTGTGTTGGTGCATGCGTAAATATAATTTTCCTGAACTTTTCCGCAGGGAACTGTATGTGAGAATGTATAAAGGTACGCAAATGTTTTCCTGCCAGGCCCACGGTAGAATTTCTGGAGAAAAAAGAACTCAGAGTCAGGAAAATCCCCTGAAGATTCACGGCAAGCTAATAGCTAGACGCTCCACGCCGGGTGCCACCCATCACCTGGATGTTCCGGGAAATTGTCCTGCTGTTGCGAACGTGTCCGACTCTTGACACTCTCCTGCTGCGTTCTGCATATGTCAACGGCGAACTCTGAAAACAGCTGTAGAACATTCATTTCCTGGAGGCTCACGTTACCCAAAACCACCGACCCAAGAATCACCTTTCGTACCAAATTGTAAAAAAAAAAAGAAAAAAAGAAAGCCATCCCCAATTTGAGCGTTTTTTTCAGTCTGACGTTCATAAACTCCTAACTAGCTCCGGTCCCATCCAATCAGTGCTCACTAACTGTGCGCACAAATTGGTTCCGTAGAGGAAACAGCTCCATGTCCAATTATTTGTTAAATTCACACGGTCTTGAAAAGGAACAAAAGTGCCCCGTTTCATGGGGCTCGAGCTGGGATTTTAAAAACTGTCCAACAACAAAGGCAGGTTGTACATCCACACAACCTCTATCAAGACTTCCATCTCTGCCTTTTTTTTTCAGGTTTTTCTCTATACATATTTCATCCCATTCACATCCCAACTGACTCGGACAGCCCCTTAAAAACACCAGTTTCAGTCCCTTCTCTTCTTATTAGGAATCTTCCAACAGCTTCTCTCTCTACCCTTCAAAACCGAATGGCCGGTCGCCCCCCCCATCAGTACGACTTCCCAGGGTGGAACCTCGAATCCGACAAGAGACAGAAGTCATTGATGGGATTGCTGCTGGACCCCGCAGGCGGCTGGGCGGGCAAGGCTAACGAGTAAGTAGATGGACACCTAAAAGAGTTTGTTGGAATGGAGCTGCCTGTTCACTGGTGTTCGGGGGTTTAAAATGGAGGGGGAAGAAAAGGCAGGCTGAAAACAAGGCTGCATGGGACCTCAGCCATTTCTCTGTGTTCTGCGAGATGAAGGAAGGATGCCTGATCAAGCGCAGCAGGGGAAGGCGGCCGGCTGGGAGGCCGGAGGGATTTGTGCTTCTGGTAGTGTCTGTGTGTGTGTATATGTCTGCATGTGGGAGTCATGAGATTTAGCTGTTTTCTGAAGAAGAAAAAAAGAGGAGAAAGCTTTACACGAAGATGCACTCTGCCCCTCAGAGTCCAGGAAAAGTTTTTAACGAAAGGGAAGACGACGGCGAGTGTACTGTAATTATGCTACTGCTGCCTGTGAGAGGACGGGCAAAGTCGTTCAGTGTTTGATTTTTATTTTATATATATATAAGACATGTTTTCTGGTGACACCATTGACAGAATTGAGATCCCATAGCCGCGGGAGCGTATTCTGACTAAGGGGGGTGCGGCCGTCTTGAGTAAACCGAACCCCAAAAAAATGATAGTGCGACGGGAGTGGACCATCCCTCTCTGCGTTGTGTTTTTCTGATCGCACAGGTCGGGGCTCCAACGCGCAATCTCAGGCATGGGAGAGGGATGAGATAGCAAGGAGGCTAGGGTGCGGTCCAAATTCTCAAATTTTTGCTCAGAAAGTTCCCTAAATCTTGAAAATGACCCGGAAGTATTTCATCGGCTGCCGCTGCGTTTTTTTGGTAGTCCATCTTCCAAGATTTGTAGTTTCACCCTTGGGGACGCACGTCAATCATTTCCGCCGTCGCATAGTGTGAGTGGAGTCGGATTCTCTGAGCAGCGCTGTCGGCTCTTCCGAAGTCCTGTGAATCCTCCGTCACGCCTTTCCTAGGAATAGTGGATAGGAAAGGACGATAGGAAGGACAGTCTGAATCCACCCGTACACTCTGCACATTACTCGACTGGTTGGCTACGGTTACACTGGTACATATCCCAAGACAGAATTCAGAATGGAACTCCCTCGCAGGGACGTCTGCAATGCCACGGCGGACCATGTGAGGAAACCGTACTGGTTTACCTTATCGGTTCGGCACATGGAGGAGTCGTGAGATTGATCATTGACAGTGTCACGTGATCGTAATCCTTTAGTCCTCCTGCAGGCCTCCAGACGGTTTTTCTTTTCTATTCCTAATTTTCCTTTTTTTTTTAAAGAAAACTTGTGTCAATGATCGCTGTTGGGAGTTTGCTGGCGAACCCTTGAGGAGCCGCCGCTGCATCACCCCCCCCCCCCTCCTCTTCCCTCCGTGGCCTTGTGCGATCCATATTTTTTGCTGTGTTGACATCATTACCCGTCGACCTTCCGCGAAACTTGAGTCTGAGGCGAACTTTGGGAATCGCAACAATCAAAGCAACATTGCCCCACGCGCAAGAATCTGGCATCTGGCTGCAGCGATAAACATCAATAGAAAACGGGTCGATATTTGGTCCGCGGGTGAGTTTCAGTGAAATACATTGATATTTCCTTCTCCCAAAATGAAATAAAAACAAAAACAAAACAAAAAAATGAATATCCCTGAAGGGAGCTACACAGGCTAAAAACAAATAACCCCAGTCCTGTTTAGGGTGAGGACAAACACTTTTTCTCTGAGATACTGTTTGTTTTAAATGGAAGTTAGATGGGATTTGCAAGTATGGGCGTCATGTGGTCACATTTATATTCCATCTCCAACAAATTGTGTTGACGTACAACCAAATGACTTTCCCAAATATGTTTTAAAAGACGGAGCAGTGACATCCTGGGGTGAAAAAGGATGAAGACAAAGAGCGCGACGGGATGGTGGGTTGGGTCGTGCGACGTAGAAGTCCAAGACAGTAAACGCGCAGAAACATTCAGGATTGATTACGCTGATAGATATTCCAAGACATTCAGTATTTGCTGTTTCCGTTGCGATGAAATGAGCTTTCCAAGCGTTCAAATTCATTTTGATGAGAAGAGGTCCCACTTGATATTACAGACACCCTAACAAGCGAGCCGAGTGAAGCTTATCTCACCACTCGTACAGTATTAAGTGCCATCGGACATGTAAAAGACACACATGGGGGCTCAAACCTACAGCACGTCACAGGAGCTGCAGGACAGCAGCTGTGAAATTGACGCGCGCGTAATGATCGCAATTTGATGCCGGGATACGGAAATGGTCGGACTGGGAACGTGCCCGATGCGTAAGTGCAAAAGATTAGATGGGGAAATAATAGCGATCCTCTCTCTCTCTGTCTCTCTGTCTCTCAAAGCACAGCTTTCTCAAACTTCAATCTTCTTTTGCATTCGACAGCTAACAAAACCAACAACAAAACCAACAAAAACAGAGCCCCAGACCTTTTTTATATTCCGATCACGCCGTGATGTAACTCAAACCTCCGGCAAAGGCAGAGTGGCAGGTCTGAATGTTGCACACGGAAACCTTTAATCCAAACGGACTTTGACTGTGGAAAACGCACCTGAGGTATATATATATTTATATATATATATACACACACACACACACACACACGCGTGAGGAATGGGAAATGCATTTTCTCGTTTGCTTCCCCACAAGGGACAATTTATTTCATCCTCCACGTCTCCTCGTCCTCCCTTTTCTCTCGTCGTCTTCCGTCGCACGATCGCTCCGTCTTTGTTCGCGGGTCTCGGCCGATGTGCAGCCAGGCGGGAAGTAGCATGCGATACCCCTCAGGTGAGACATCCCGCGCGTTCCCCTGCTTCACATGCACCAGGAGCCAACGGCGACGAGCTTGGGAAAGGCCACACTGTCGCAGCCACGCTCGACCGCCGACGTGCGTCAGCCATTACCGGATTCATGAATAATGAAATATCCGGCTGAGGCGGCTTGGCGAGAGAGAAAAAACGCCGCCGCCACCGCCGCCGCCGGCATTGCTCGATTAAAAACTTTTATCGCCAGACACTGTAAAAAAAAATAAAGAAAAGGAAAAAGTTTCCGAAACAATTAATTACCGGTGGTTTGTGCAATGTAAAACACCACTGAGTGGAGGGGACTTAATTAAAAAGCCCATTATACTCGGGTCGTTTTTCAGAATTTGAGAGTTTCTTCCGGATGAATATGTCACAGTTTTCGCTTCCTCTCTTCTTTCTTCTTATACATAAGCTGGAACACACACACACACACACACACACACACTTCTATGGATCCAGAGTGGGGTTTGTGCGCTGCTTCTCTGCGTGTGTGAACTCTTTTCATTCTTTGTCACAATTCTATATTTAAATCCCCCGCTATCTTTTTTTTTTCTTCTTCTTCTTTCTTTCCAGCTTCCGTTTACTTCCCGTTCTCTCTCAAAGAAGAGAGTTTCCCTCCCGCTCCGTCTCCGCGGTGGCACTCAGACGTGGCGTCCGCACGAGGAAGGAGAAGGACAGAAAGCGGCGGAGTGTCGTCGGCGAGGACGAGGTGAACGCTCTCTATGTTCCTTTCTCTTCTTTGCCTCATCGCATGCCCTCACTCACGTAGTTCTTTTTCTTTTTGCAGACCTTGCCTTCATGTTTTATGGAGTAAAACTGCATTAGCATATAGTCTCTGAAACGATCTTTTTTGAAAAAAAAAATGTTTTATTGCACCTGACCTCTACCTACCTGACACGCTTGGTCCAAGGCCGTCACCCACATTTGAATATCAAGACGGAGGCGTAGCGCAGCGATCTAAGGACTTCACGCACAAAAGCCCCTGCGTATGCCCTGTCACGGTAACGACAACAACAAAAAACTCCTTGACCGCTCACTGAAGGAGGCTCTCGCCCCCTCCCGCTAAACTATTTGACAACTACATGAATGGAGATTTGTCGGCGGGTCAGGGAGCGCTCCCCCCGCTATTCCCAAATTAAATTGCTTGTCAGACGGATGGAATTAGAAAATAAAACGGCGCGGGGCTGACAAACAAGATCACACGCCGTTTGCACCTGGCTTTGGCAATTAGGGCTCCCGACGGCAGGCGGAGGACGGGCCTCGTAACGTGGCGTCCCGAGGCCCACCAGGCGCTCTCCCCTTCGCCCCGCCATTCTTCTGGCCCCCCCCTTCGCGTCGCGTCGTGTCACGAGCACATCTGGGACGTGTCACATTGGAGAGGATCATAATTAAAAGCATGCGGCGACAGATATATATCACCGCGAGTGACACTTCCTCTGGTTTTGCGATTTGAAGTGTGATCCAACAAGGAAACAACTATTTCTGTTTGGGGGGGGGGGGGGGGCAAACGTCAGTACGAAGACACAAGTCATATTTAGCGATACAAATTGCAGATGCAGTTCACACAGATAGAAGGTATCGCTGCAGGCAAATATCAAAGTTGCAATATACGCACATTAAAATAACCTCTGAACACATCCTAATTTGATTTCCTTCGCGTTCCCTTTGAACAGCGAAGTCTGGGGGGCTCCCTTGTGCTCGGCAGCTCCGGCTCTGGGGATTTTTTTTTTTTCCGAGAGCCCCCTTTATCCCAAACGGCCCCCCCGATTTGAGTGGCGGCAGACAACGCAAACAAAATTGTCTAAATGTACCACTTACCCTCTTTATTTGTACCAGAATAATGAAGCGGGACCCCCTTTTGAGCAAGCAGACGCCGCATCATTATTTCATAAGGTTGCCGAGTCGAGCGCCGTGAATTATGTACACTTTGCTTTCTTGTGGGGGGAGACGGGGGCCCCTCCCCCCTCCACATTAGCGTACGTACGCACGCCTGGACGAGGACTGAGGTCTACGCGCCGTATGCCGGAGGACTGTATCCAAACCCGAGGAGAGACTTTGATTTTCCAAAATAATAATAAGCAAGTGTAAATGTATGGATACGCTCTGTGCAAGGTCCTATTACCATAAGTACGCGTGTCAGCATACTGTAGATATAAGCACGATGAATGCCATCTATTATCTCGCAGCTCCCTTTGCGTTTTTTTGGCCTGTTAAATTAAGCGTTTCTGGTTTTGATTAACACGACACACAGTCGGTTAAAGGAGTCGTTCCCATTCCTTGGCTCCGTATCAAAAAACAATAATGTTGGCTTTCCCTCCCCTTTTGGCTCCTCGACTGTCTTCTCAGGGCCCACGTCCCCCGACTGTGACTCGCCTCTCCTCATTAGCAGTCGCTCTCCTCCTGCTAGGTTGGCGCCGCGTAGCGCCGCTCGCCTTCAGTGGTTTTTCCAGTGTCGCTCTCTTCTGCATGTGGACGAGCATCGGAGATAGCCTGGGGGGGGGGGGGCTTCAGAGTGACAGATGGAGGCTGCTTTGTGACCCTCGGAGATTGGCGAGGCCCCGTTCTGTCCCACCGGTCCTGATTGAGTGTCTAACTACCGGTCGCTCTCCTCGCGTCAAAACAACGCCGCTCCATGTTATCTCAAGCCGCTCTGCCACTTGGCCCCCGCTCTGCCCGCGATGGCAACGTCAGATCCTGACAGCAGTTGTCATGGCGCTGACGCCGCGGTGGCTTTGACGGGTGGCACTTTTATGAGAGTAGTCAAAAACCCTAAGAGACACAGGTCTGGATATCAATATGCACATTAGTGGTGAGACAGAGGAGATGAGTAGAATATGCAAATGCTCCCTGCTTTGGCTTCTTTTTTTTTTTGTAGCAGATAAGTTGGTTTGTTTTTTTTCTCTCCCTGTGTTGGAGGTTTCATGATCTAAAAACTCCTATATTTCTTTATTTCCCTTTCTGCGTTGGAGCCAACACAACAACTGTGAAAATACTGCCAGGGCGGGCCAGGCGGACTGGCCACAACTACAACTGACTGGACGGGAACCAGGCCACGGTTCCACTCATACTCCAGGATCTGGAAGTTCGTACACACTGATACATCTTTAGTGTTTCTAGCACACATTTGCTCAGAGGGAGAATTGGGAAAAACTGGGATTCTTGGTAGTCTACATGAAAAAACGAGTGAATTGTCCATTTATTATTGGATAAATATATACATCGTATTGATTGGCTACCTTTCTTCAATGAACTCAATGAAGGCCTCTCAAATTAATTATCTCTCTTTTTAATGCAGATACATACTTAGGCTATATGTATGTTTACCGAAATAACCTGGTTCCTTAACCTATTAAACCCGCGTGTCCCCCCAACCACGGGGCAACCGCCCTTCTCACAACACGCATCATGTGAGAGCTTGCTGAACATGGAAACAAGCTTGGCTAAAAGCCCACGACAACCATTTTCACCCCTGAAAGAAACACAACCGCGACGCCGAGCAACTAAATCAGCAAGTAAACTGTACATGCCCAGAAATCTGGCGCTGGACGACCGCGCTACTTCGCGCTGACGAAACTAATGTGTCACACGGAAGCCGAGACTCCACAGATTGCAAGGGTATATTCCACATCACTCACTAAACCAGCACCAGGCGACCCAAAAGTCAAGTTAAAAACATGCCTTAGTATTTTGCTTTCTCAAAGCCTGAGATCAGAAAACATGTAAATCATACTTTTATTTGCTACAGGAGCATATCACACAGACGGCATCAGACGTTTTGGAACTTTTATGACAATCCTCTTGTGGCTTATTTGGCTGGTTGAGAGGAATTCCTTTACTTGTCTGCACATTTGAGGATCACGCTTTCTGATTTCATTGGCAATACATGAAAAGAAAAAATACTGTGAGTCTAATCTTAAAAAATCTCAAAACACCTCTTAGAGTCGAAAGTCGCACTTAAAAAAAGTAGAGTATAACGAATTAACATATCGCCGTCCCGTTACCTTCTGGCAGCGCTCCACATACTCGGATTTTCGGTATTTTCCTTTGAAGAAGAACTTGGACTGTACTGTTGCGATGCCATTTTTTCAGCTGCACACACACACAGTCATTGAAGTGCGAGTGAGCTATATCCCTGAAGATGGAGTGTCCTGATTGGCAGTAAAGAGCAACAGAGCAAAAATGGAGTCATCCAAAACAGAGTCTAAATGTGCTTGTATCCCACCTGCACTTTCTCTGCCCCTCGCTCTCCTGTTAATACAAACTAAAAATGCATTATTAACCCGAAAAAGTGTCCAACTGCAATCATAACCCAATTGTGATTCACGTCATCTCTGACTCTGCCGGTTTATCGCCCCCCCCTAGCTGACGGAGGCACCGACCCCCCCCCCCCCCCCGTGTCTTTAGTGGCATCTTGCGAAGGAGCACTCATGGGGGACGGATATGCAGCGAGTGAATTCAGCTGATATATCCAGGACTTTTCTATATTTCTTCTAACAATATTAAAGTTTCTTCAGAAACAGATGCGCCGTGGCCTTTCGGCCTACAGGCAATGATCTGATGCTCTGTAATTGGCAGCAGGGAAAGGGGGAAACATGTGGAATCGATATTCATGTGAGTCATTTTTTTCATTTTTATTTTCTTCTTTCCATCTGTCAGAAATGCCCTCTCAAGGTTTGACTCACCGGCAGTCTTTTTTTAGTTTTGTTTGTCTTGATTTTTGAAAATCCTCATCAGCTGATGTCAAGGGCTCGCAGGAAGCTAAACAAAGCTATCTCACTCGAGGCGGCTGAATAAATACTCCGAACAAATGGACGCTTTGAAATATACAAGGGAACGGGTGGCGTGAAATGTGTATCTTCTTATAATAAAAGTAATAGAAGTGATAACCAGTTTGACCTCCAACTGATTCTATTTTCACCAGTGTCCATTTGTTTGTTTGATTGTCAGCAGGATTACACAAAATGTTCTCAACAAATCTTAGAAATTAATTTTTACCTCCTTAACATTTTGAGATTTTTTTCATCAATTTCTCAGGAGAAGATTTAAAGATCGAGATGTAAAAAAAACACAACTTGCTATTCTAGGTGTATATATAAAATCTTGATGAAATGCATTCAAGGCATTTAATCCTCCTTTTTAACTTTATTTTTTTACACATGTTCTCGGGCAGCGAACCGTGCACTTTTCTCCTCTCTGTGATGATGCATGAATTTTGCATGTGAGGTAGTGGAACCTGTCCACACCGCCGGGCCGCGTCTTTTGAAGAAACTCTGTAAACACACATTTTATATTCACCCTGCTGTTCTTTGACTGCACATGGAAATATCAAGGGAGTACACAAGACACACTCTGACTCTCCAAAAAAAAAACAGTCCTTAGTCTTTTTTACTTTAAAATTCTGCGTTGCATTGGGTGAGTGGAATATTTGATGTTTTCTCATAGATTCATAGATAGATGGATAGATATGGTCAAAAGCACATCTCGAAGCCCATCAGACCTTCGAAACCTTCCTCCACTTTGTTGCAGAGTCTCCCACGTGCCGTCTGGCCAACACCATCCCAGATGTCATGTGAGTTTCCTTCAACGACCAACATTTGCCGTTTGCCATGTGTCGCCCCGCTCAGTCGTGGAACTCTGCCCGTTTCAGGCGGATTCACGGTTCAACTTTTAGTTTTTTTTCCTGTTTCTTTAAAATTACTTTACTTCACCATATAATTTATACTTGTAGGTATTAAACCTCGTCTTGTCTTTAGTTTGACATGCTCCTTTGTCATTGGTTTTTCTTCTTTCGGAAACAACATTTTACATCGACTAACAAAAACATTTACGAATTCTAGTTATCAATAGACGTATTATCCTCTGTGCAGTTCTACAACACTTGGTCAGATACACTTAGTACTCGTCTGTTCCTTTTTTTCAGTGTATACATTTGATCTGGTTAGTTTTGGTTTCACATCGGTGCACCGAAGATTTTTGTATGAAATATGTTTGTCATCGTCACACGTCGGCGTGTTGTGGGTTAGGCCGGTAGCCGTATTTCTGTTTGCATGGAGAAAATGAATGAACCAGTTAATTTCATTAATTCCGTGGCCACTGTAATATCTTTAAGGTATTACTACAAGCATCCCCCACATTGGTCAGGCACAGTGCTAGACACTAGTTCGGATGCCAAACGAGCTTCCTCATTCTTCAAGCATGACATTGTCAGAGGCGATATCAATCCTGCGAGAATTTCAATTCAATATTTGGTCTCCTCCTCACTCCATGTGGTACCACGCGTGATTCTTGTTTCTATTCCGCTTCTTCTTTGTCTTTTCTTGTTTAACGGCGTCTCATCTTCCTGCAATTCATCCGCAAGTAGGACGTATCAAAAAAAAAAGTTTTTTAACTCTGCAAACGAACCGAAACCATCGAAGACCACATCTTTGGATCGGACTAAATTTGGGTCCTTTGTTCATGGGCTGAGATCCGAGGAACCTTTCACACCTTTTATCTGGATTTGGACCAAATCAAAAACTGCGAAGGTCCAGACCAAATCAGATTGGTGACAAAGCATCCTAAGGGAAAGAGACGGATGTCAAACTAATGACACTCTTTTGTTGTTTTATCCTTTGCCAGCGACACTGTTGAGCAAACCAATGAAAGCCACAGATGGAATTGTGGTTTTTCAAAGTTTTAATCGTCAACAAACTCCAGACTTTTATAATGTTGTGGAAATTTCCTATTTCGATAAACTCCCCAGCAGTCAGACCAGTTTTAATGTCCGGGCATTGGAGGACAGCGGACCATTACCCCTTCTCACCCACGTATTCGGGTTGTGTAGTAAAATATGATTCATAGTTTCTCCACATTCCCCCACGGTATGTGATCAATTTATCTGCAGCTCCGGGTCCAGGGTGATCATTCAGAAATCCCATCTCAGTCTGATTACATTGGCTTCACTGAAGTGTTTTCAGGTAGAGTATCACCGACTCTGAGGAAATAGCGGGTCTGTTTACCTGCACACAGTATTCTGGATATTGACTTACTGTATATCCCGGTGACACTTTTATTCGAAAGAGGATGTTTACAGGCCATGTGTGGCCAGCCCCGGGCGAGTAACCTGACTGCACTGAGCGGGAGAATAGTGTCTGAGGAAATAGATATTGAGTACGTGGCACACATACTCCACAGTCAATGCACACACACACACACACACACACACACACACACACACACACACACACACACACACACACACACACACACACACACACACACACACACACACACACACACACACACACACACACACACACACACACATTTCCTACATGTACAACCTGTTTTACTGTCTCATTAAAATGGTAGGGGGAAAAAAAAATCAAAAGGTAAAAATTACTACACTAAAGCAGTGAACTGCTCTCAGTTACGATCGGATTCTCCATATTTTAATAGCCTTATTATATCTTTCAGGATGTTCCATTTTCTTTGGTGAGTCATAGTGAAGGGGAGTCCTCCTCTCCCACAATTATCTCCTGACCCCGACGAGCCTGGAAGGATTACACAGTTATGATGTTAAATATGAAATATAAGAAAGCTACCGAAAGCCGTGAAACGTCCTGCTCCTGGTGTTTGGGAAGGTGGTTTCAGTCTTATGGTGGGTTCATTATGACTTTTAATATTAGACTTGGGCTCAAATTATTGTGCTGGAACTGACGCCATTGTTACCGTGGCTACAGTGGAATTTACAACTCATCAGGAAGCCTCTGGGTAATGGGTGTCACATGACCAATCACAAAAGAGGGGGCCACCTAACCAAAGAGCTAAGACGTAACGTAATGTCAGTCAGAGGATGTAAACAGGCAATGCAGCAATGTACAGTATACAGTTTAAAGATTACAGCATGTCAGCCTATTCTAGTAGACCCCAATATTACAAAGTTATGAAAATGTAAATTACAAAAATGTGGGTAGTGTAAAGTCAGGTGTTGTAGTTGGCACTTCATGAATGAGCATCTCATCCTGAATCCAATTCACCACACCATGCATAACACAGGCAGGCATGAACTTCATGAAACACTTCCTGAGTGAGTCAGCCTTTAAGTCATGTAAAAAAAAAAAATAAGAATACCAAGGTGACTCATCGGGCCTCTACTACGTGAACAGGAACTGAACAGAGTGACGACAACTGAGGAAGTCTCACCCCCTTTACAATCCACAAGGGTGTCGAATCATTGACATCGGTTGTATCGTTCCCTGAAGACGTTTCACCTGAAGAAGCCTCTGGGGTGAGAGTCTTCAAACGTCTCCAAGAAACTATGAACAAGTCCAGTTGCTCCTGATTCAACGCCTTTTTGTGGATAACTACGACCTGGATGAATGAGAGTCTTCACAAACATCGCCCCAAAGGTTTCGGTCCACCTCCACAGAGGGACCAACATGTATTCATGGGAATCGAGACATAAAACACATGCCTCACATTGTTGGGATATTTATAGCTTATGCGGGTTACTGACAATGAGATATGACATTCACGTGCGGCAGCTCATGAATATTACAATTGCGATGGAAACATTAACTATGCAGAGGCATGCATATAAACATACAACCAGGACCATATGCAACAACGTTAATCAATCTTGCCTTCATGTGTAATTATTCAATAACAGGAGCCATTTCAATCGTCGACAAGAATCAGGCAGTCGCTTTCTCAACTGGAAATCCATCCTCCACAATCCTCGCAATCTCATCGTTTGCAACAAACATAGCCCTGTGCTGTGTATGTGAAAAGTCGCCCTAATTGTTTCATTCCATAGTTGTACATGCAGTAAATGACAAAAAAAAATGAATCAGGTTATATATAACCTGCAGCAAATTAAACCGCTGTACGGATGCGGAGTGCTCGTGGCATGTGAGGGCAAAAACAAAGCCTCCAGGAGCTCTCTGTAGACCTCCATGATAAAATTGTGCTGGTGGGTATTTAACACCATTTTTGTAAAACTATGGGTGTTTCCAGGAGCACGGTCACAATAATTGTGAGGTGGAAGAAGGTCGGAACCATCTGGACACTAACATCTGGCCAAACTGAAGACCCAGGAAAGAAGGGGCTTGGTCGGGGAGGTGTGAACCAAGCCCAACAGCCCTTCTTCTAACAGAGCTTCAAAGTTCTAAGGGATGTGCAGAGATGGGGGAACCTGCTGACTGGACAACCATCTCAATCAGGCCTCTGTGTTTTCCAAATGGTATTTAAAGAAGTTTATAAGGTACGAGGGCAAAGATCATCTGGTCGGATGAGACTAAACAATTTACGCTTTGAGCAGAACTCCAAGCATTTTGCCTGGCACTGTTCATCACCTACATACAGTGAAGGCATTGTGGGGGCAGCATCGTGCCATGGCTCTGCAATCTCAGCAGCACCCAAAACAGATTTGTGAGAACTGCGATTCCATGAGACCTGCTCCACAGTGCACACATGACTACGGTTCACCGTCAGCATGACAATCACCGGCAGCGCGCTGAAGAGTCTTCGGGACAAGTCTCTTGATTGTCCCTTGCGACCCATCCAAAGCCCCGACTCGAACCCCTAAATAGAACCTGTGAGGAGACACTCAGAAGGTGGCAATTCTCCCCGAAAGACACTTCCCATCCAATCTAACGGAGCTTGAGAGGATCTGCCAGGAAGAACGGGATAACACCTCCCAAAGCCAGGTGTGGAAAGCTCGAAGAGACGTATGACTCAAGAAGACGCAAAGCTGCAGCAACTGCCACAGGGGCCTCTACAGTACAATGTATTGATTAAGTATGGGATACTTATGTGAATGAGAAAGTTTCAGTTTTTTAAATTTTTTTAAATACGTGTATAAAGATGAATAGAAGAAAACATGTTTTCACGGTGCGTTGACATTATTGGTTGGTAGACTGATGGACGAATATGGCAACTTTGATCCTTTTTAAAATAAAACCTACATCACAATAATTTCCATATTTCTCAAAGTGTATACCATTAAAGACTAGTCCGCAAAGTTTACTCACCTTAAGCCGACAGACGGCTTGTTGACAGACGCCCCCCCCCCCCGTGCGACGGGTCCCTGTCACTTTCATTACAGCAGACGCTTTGCGTTTTTTGCATTTCCTCCACTATTCACATTTTAGGACAAACAAGTAAGAGAGATAAATGAATAAAGTGAGACTATCCCCCGCTGCTCATTGGTTCTTTATGTCTCCCCCTGGTCCAGGAGGAGATCTGTCACATTCATGCCTTAGAAGACAAGTGCTCCCACAGCTCCCTCTCCTGGGTATCAACCCATCTCTCTCTTTGAAGATCCCTTTTTTTCTTTCTTCTTCTTTTTTTTTTGCAGCATCTGCTTTTTTCTCCCCCCCCCCCTCCTCCCCCCCGCTCCATTGCCTCCCTGCCTCTTTTCACACTTTGATTGCATGTATTTCTCATCGGAGTCCTCTGGCTAATTGCATCATGGCCTTTTTTCACCGACACACTCTGTGGTGAAGTTGACGTTTCATGTGGCTTATTAATTAGACTGAGCGAGAAGGGGAAAAGTAAAAAAAGAAAAGAAAGAAAGAAGAGGAAGTGCTGATCAGTGGTTCCGAGGAGTGTAGAGAATGCAATTGTCTTGGTTCTAGGGGTGTTTATAGGGGACCGCGATGGGATCAGGAAATGAGCCCGTAATCCAAAAAGTTTACGTCATCCCTTGCGTGGCTCACCCCCCGCCTTTTCATTTTTTTATTTTTAATCCCACAACGTTCCCCAGTATAAATAACCACTCGTCCTCTTGTTCGTACCGGTTCAACCGCCAAGTGCAGCGGTGCTCTGGCGATGTGTATTGACACGTCGTCTCACTCGGCTGGGGCCATTATCAGCGGCATCCACACGGCAACGGGACTTGGCCTGCGAATGGAGAGAGTAGGTGTCTCCATCCTCATCTCTTGGCACACACACGCACACACACACACACACACACACACACACACACACACACACACACGCCCACGCATGCATGCACAGTGGTGGCAGCGAGGATGTTCAAAAGTCTCCTCCTTTAGCTGCAGGGCTTACCTCTCTCTCTCTCTCTCTCTCTCTCTCTCTCTCTCTCTCTCTCTCTCTCTCTCTCTCTCTCTCTCTCTCTCTCTCTCTCTCTCTCTCTCTCTCTCTCTCTCTCTCTCTCTCTCTCTCTCTCTCTCTCTCTCCCCGTCTCCCTCTCTCCTTGCACTCTCAGTCACTGCGAGATGCCGCCACGTCAGTGCAATTTAACAGTTCTTTGATCCATGTCCTGAGAGTGAATGGCAACAAATTAAGCAAATTATTTGAACCACCCACGGGCCTAAGGCGAAGAGAGAGAGAGAGAGAGGCGGAGCGAGGGAGGAGGGAGGGGGGGGGGGGGGTGCTACAGTTGTTAAAATGGAGGGTCGAGTGTGACTGCCAGAGCCCATGAAGGAAAATAAATAAATAAGTACGCGGCGTATATATAATATACGGGATAACCGAGGGGTGACCCGAATGGAGGGGGAGGTTCGACCTCAGTGGTTCTCACCTGCAGCCCGGCGAGAGCCTGGTCCAGTCTAATTTCACAGATTTCTTCTGTGAACGATATCAGACAAAAAACAAACACACAAAACAACGCCGTCGCCACTACGTCTCATCTTTAGGAAGAAATCAATGGGGGCGAAAGGAACTCCCCTCTCTTCTCTTTTCCTTTTCATTGACTGACAGAGAAAAAAAGGAAAAAGGAGTGTTTGGTGCTCTCTGATATATGGTTATTTTAGTCCTGCCGGGATGTTGACAGTGCCTTTTAGGGGGGGGGGGGGGGACAAAAACAAGAGAAGAATAAGAAGGAGACATTGAGGAAAGTACAGTGATGAATGTGACGAATGCCGTCAAAGCGGAGGTGAGAAATTTTGACCGACTGATTTACGGGAAACTGAAAAACAACCTTGTGAGGAAACTGACAGATTTAATGTTTGTGTGGCATATTTTGAATTGTGATCTTTAAAAAATGAGCTTCCAAGATACGACGTTCTGCATTAAACACATTCGCATGGTAACAAAAGAGTGATTCATTAGGCATTCAATTCAGTCGGTTTGAGTAAAGTTCCACGGAATACCTTCAAGCTCTTCAAAGCACCATGCACAACACAAACACACATATTGTACATCTGCAGAGAATGTTCAAAATGAACTCTGTAACACAGCTTCACAATAACGAAGGTCGATGAGTCGTCTGCTGTTTATCTTAATGTGCCCACGTGAAAAAACTGCACAATAGTCAACTATAACAAATATACAAATAGTCTGAAATAAACCATACATCTGTTTTACTGCATATGCAGTATACTGGCGTTTTCATAGGACATAAACTAATCATACACATGTTGACACGGTTTAGGTTGAATGATTTTACGTCAATAAAACAGCTCAACAGATACTATGTTGCAATTTTAAAGGGGGTACATGGATTCCAATGCCATAATTGGTTTTGTTTCTCATCGTTAGTGATAAGTTTCCACTTGAACTAGTTTGGTCTTCAGGTCATAGTTGAAGTAAATGCAGAACGACCGATCCCATTAGTTCTACAATTCGCTCATCTAGTTGCTGTGTGTAGACCTCGTCTTGCCTCTCCGGCTTGACTGCAGTAATTAAAAATTCACTAAATATTCAGTTTGCAGTTGATGGGAGCATTAATCAATTCATGTTTGGGGGGGGGGGGGGTTTCGGGAGGGGAGGCCGAAACACACTGCCCCGAATTCCCTTTTTTAACTGAAAATGTTTGTAATTTACTTTTCATATTTCCCTCCACACACACATAGGAACAACTTCAAGACAAAACAAAAATAAATCAATAAATGAAAAAAAGCCCGTTTGAGCGACGACTCCATCGGCCCACGTCAGGGACGGGGCCTTTCCAGCGTAAGTGCAGACCGAATTTTCATCTCAGAGAAGGGTTTTTTCACCGCGAAAAATTGTCCTCTAACACTTTACAGACGTGTTAAATTGCTTGTAATTTCTCCTCGCCGGGTAAAATAACGAACGCGATGTAAATCCGAGTCAATTTTCCATCGACCACCCCCCCCCCCCCAAAAAAACCCCAGCTCTTCCCAAAAGGAGGCAGAGTGAGCGCTCCCCGGCGAGATGTCAATCATTTCCCTCCGCCGTTACCTCCCTGCCGGCGCCTGCGCTCCTAAAATAACCGCGCTGGCGTCATATTCACCATTCCAGCCACGGTGATTACATCGCTCTCGGCATTCAAATCTGCGAGAGCCCCCCTGCGCCACGTCCCTCACCACTCCGTTGTCAGATTTTCGTCAAGTGTTCCTCCTGCTCAGTATCCAGAAAGGAACTGGGCAGACTGGCGCTCCTCTATATTCATAATGTCATTTCACAGCTCATTATTGTCCCAAGGATCATCATCATCATCATCATAATTCCCCTTCGCGCTGTGTCAAGCCGCGGTGCTGGATGCGCCTTACCTGGCAGATCTGGGTCACGCAAGTAATTAGCTCTTGCCTGTCATCTATCCAATTATCAAGACAATCATGGAATGATATATTTGACTTTTTTTTGTATGTGTGTGTGTGTGTGTGTGTGTGTGTGTTGGTGCTTGTCCTGGTGCAATGGTGCTCCATGCAGGATCCAATATAACACTCTAGGAAATCTAATCCTTGAATATTGTTTGAAACGAGATGTGAGGCGTAGAGACAGCAGCTTTCCCTCCAGTCCTGCCGATCGAAATACAGTGCGTTTTTTTAATTTTGTAGTTGCTCAAAGTAAATCTGGCCATCCGCAATGGTAAACTAATTAACGCTTAATGCCTCGCGTTATTGTAATGAGCCCTAATGAAGCATTTTCCCAGAGCCATTAGGATAGGGATCGTAGTGGATTGGCTACACAGGTGTGCTAACATTTATCTGCAAATCAATGGATTCCCACTGCCTGAGCTGTAATTAGACTGCCGGGCTCCGATAAGGGTCACGCCGAACCCCGCGTAGTGTGTACTCAGTGTGTGTGTGTGTGTGTGTGTGTGTGGGGGGGGGGGGGGGGGGGGGGGTGTACATCTACTGCATAGGTCTGCAGTTCAGCCGTGGTAGCAGAGGTGGCTTTGCAACAGACTCACTAGAAATTATCCAATTAACCTTGAGAGAGGCCGAGAGCAACTTTGGATTTTTTTTTGTTGCTCAAGGTGCAATTGCTTTATTAAGGGACATGATGTAATTTGCCGAGGTGATCGCTTGTCAGCAGCCGCCGTACAGTGCCCTTAAGATTTCTCCGCTTAAATCGCCACGCTGCAAGAAAGAAGCAAGAGAGAAGAAGAAGAAAAAAACAGCGAATGAGTAATGAAAGCCTGATTGAACTATTGATCTGGCGCATGAAGCTATTATGCATTACTTCAAAACAACAACAACACACACACACACACACACACACACACACACACACACACACGCGGCTGCATCATGCCGATACTCTGTTAATAGGTTTCCTTTTGCAGAGTTGTTTGCTGAACCACAGGTCAGAGATCCGTGTTAGAAAACAGAAATTACAATGGACACAACAGAAAAACTGCACACTTTGAATCCAAATGAGGGCAAATTATGGTTTTCCTTTACAGTTTTGTTTTTGATCGTGAACCGACACACGGAAAAACCTAACAAACTCTACTAAATATACACCGAAGACCACGTTCTGTGTCCATGTTCAAAACGATTTAAATCGTCAGAAAAGATCAGAGGGTTCTGTTTATTGACCATTTTAAAAAAGAATAATTTTTCTACAAAAACTGTATTCAGGCCAGGCTTCCTTTTTTAGAAAAATGATATTGTGGGAGAAGTGTGTCCGCCAGGTTTGATCTTTAAGTGGCCGTTTACTTGAAAAGCAAAACTCCTCATAGAAATGCCAGCCGAAGAAATGTGGTGCCAGATTATCTTGGCCCCCTTATACCTGTCAAAGAAATTCCACACACAGTGTGACAAAATAATAATAAGATTAAAAATAAAACATGCAAATCAAGTGGGTTTTGATTAAACAAACATCTTAAATCGGAGCGTTTGTTGTGATGATGCAACGCCAGCTAATGATGGCAACGTTGCATGCTTTTTTTTATCCTCAGAAACAAACAACGCAATTAATACACCGACTGTACGGGTCGTCGAACGGCGGTGGAAACCGGCGAGCTCAACGTGACCTCACGTTTGAATATTCTGTATTTTTTTGAATAATAACGGATTTCGGAGAGCATATTAAAAGCGGGTTATATGACCTTCTGTATTTCTCATTATTTTTAATTATTTGGTGGGTGCTACAGTGCAAAATCAATGGCCAGGGCGAAAAAGTGAATTATTATTATCATTATCTTCTTTAATCAAGCTGTTCCTTTATCGATTAAAAAATGGAAGCCCGCTTTTTACAACAGGTCCATTTAAGTTATTTTTTTAAAAGGCAAAATCATGAAATAAAAACTTAGCTAAGATAGAACTGTAACTGACATAAAAAATGAATGTGACTTTGAATATACTTCTTGGGTTTTGTTCATTGACAACTTAATCAGAGCATACCCAAATCTCCAGAGTGCCTGAACATACCCTCAGACTCCAGAAGGTTTTTAAAAAGTTAATAATTCCCTCATACATACTGCACAGACTGTGCATTTCATTTTGTCCACGATGTAGCATGAAAAACTGCTACATGAAAGAGTAACTCACGTCCATGAACTCACCTTTGGGTTCAAACCAGGTGAAGAAAACAATTCCCCTCGTCTTCCTCGTCGGTCACGTCACCACAGGACAAACTAAAGGAGCTCACTGAAGTGAAGAAAGAGCAGCAGTGCCACTTTCCCCCAGTCACATTTTAGAGAGGCTTATTAATAAAAAACAGAAAACAAAGAAGCAGTGTTTACTCAGAAATGAATTAGACCGCATCAGTATATGCATCACTTTGTGATCAAAGCAGCGAAATGAGTTTTAAAACCATTGATTCGATTTTTTGATGTATTTTTTTGATCTTGTTGTGAACCTTCCACGCACCCCGATTCACGTCTTCTCATCGAGACTTAGTCAAGCATTATGAGAAAAAGGGGAGTAATTGCATGCAACCCGTAATGAAGGCGCCGTGAAATATTCATCATCTTCGGGGAACGGTTGTTGTGTACTCAGGGCCGCGGCTCCTTTTCCCCACACAGGGTTAACCGGCGCTGTTCTTTGTCTGTTGACTGACAATGACCACAGGTACAGCTGCTTCGTGCCTGCGAGCGGTTTTTTGAGTCACGGAGCGTTTTGTAATTGGTCGTGACAGGAGCTTCTGGTTGCCAGGTTTAATCTATACTGCCCCTGGAATATTTATTGTTCGGCATCGGCCTGCCACTAAAAAATACATTGTTTTTTCGAGGTGGAAGTCTCAACCGGAGGCGACCTCAACCCCTAACCCACGAACACATACAAAAATGTCAATTCCTTTTATCCGTTGCCTGCACGCCGCGCTTTTCTCGTCTTTTGTCAAACTGAGCATAAACTGTACAATGTAACGAATGGTGTTGATTTAAACGTGCACGTATGAGGCAGGTAGAGGAAGACCTCGAACCAGACAGAAAACACTATCCGCGCCATCCTGTGTCCCGGGGCAATGGCGTTAATGGACTCGCAGGTGACTGTGAAAATGTGGGTAGTATGGTTCGTCCAATTTGCTGGGAGAAGTAGAGGTTAGGGACGTTTTATCGTATAGATCGTACATTATTAACATGCGTTGGTTATGGTTAGGGTGACATGGCAGAGAACTTTACAGAATATAAGCAAACCCATTGGAATACACAAACTTGACGGACTTCACAGTTTTTTCGGTACGTCTACCTGACCTCTGGCGGCGTGTTTTGGTACAGGACAGTCTCGCTTTCTTCCCTGTACACTGCATTACAAATTGTGCACAACAAATATAATTTGGTCCGACTGTTAGTGTCCAACAGGATTACGTGTAATGATCAAAAATCAATATCAACCCCACCAACTTTTAGTCCTATTGCATCTTTTACACCGAGCATCTCAGAAATTCATAGACCATGTAACTACGACTCGAAATCCACTGCTGCCACACTTAAATGTGATTAGAGGAAAAAAAACACTGAACACGTTACTGCGGGACCAGCTTTATTATTGAAAGATATCACAATTTACCTGCAGCCCCGGGTTCCACTGTAAGCTACTGTGCAGACATTTAGACGTTTTAACGGGATCCGCTGCAGTTACAATAATGGACCAGTGGATCTAAATAAACATAAAGCACAATGGCTCACCTTCTGCTGTTTATCGGTGCATCAAGGCCATCTCTCTCCTAATGTGAATGTTTAAGGTTCTGCTTATGCAAACTAGACTATAATAGCCCGTGAAATATTGTTTCTCTTCAAACAGAAACTACACTACTGGCCAGAAGTGTGGTTAAAATGCCAAAATGGTACTATAGTTGATTCAATAATAACATCACTGGTGAGCTAATATCAAATCTGTCATTTAAATCTTTAAATCTTATTGCTAATTCTAATATATCCAGGGTTAGAGGGGTCGATGCATGATAGTACATCATGACACCTGGCCTCTCTTTAATTAGTCCTCGCAGACTGTTAAGCGTGTAGAAAACCCGGCTCAAAACATTGACGTTTGAACATGGAAAGGTGACATTAGATGATGGAAAAGGTGGCATTTGGAGCAGACTGGAACTGAACAGGAAGTTGGTTCATTAGGGAAGTCAAAGGTAGGGACGTGTGCGAGAAGGGCTAAAATTGGCTTAGATAATGTAATGTCAGAGAATCCCCATCATTAGTGCAGATGTGCGGATGTCCTGTCTAGGATTCACCTCGCACGCCACGGTGTGAGTGACAGAAACGGTGTTACCGTGTGACAAAAGTTGTGTTGAGTGAGGAACCTGATTTTCACCAAGTTGAAGATCAAGTATTCTCCAATTCCTAATGTGCCTGGAGCTCAAGTATAACTTTATATATGTAAAGTATGTGTGTGTGTGTGTGTGTGTGTGTGTTATATAGAAAACTGTGAGAAAACAGATTTAAAACATTCCAAATAGTTTGCCTGATGTCAGCATTTTGTTTCCTGGAGGCTCTAAAGCAACACCGCGCATACCCAAAGCAAAGACAGGAAGAGGCCTCGACAATTCCCCGGACGCAACGAGACGGAGCAGAGGGGGGGATTTTCTAAATGATGCGCTCTTGCAAATTGATGACTAGTGAAGATCACTGACAACTTCAAAGCTGCGTGGATCCAGGTCACCTGCGAGACGGTTTATGCATTAATGTGTCCTGATTAAAGAGAATCCCGCATTGATCCACATCCACCCAGTCAGGCGTTCCCCCCTCTAGTACATTATTAAGGAGAATATAACTCAACAAAACAAAACCAGCCGATCAATAATGGTGCGTGAGCCGACTGCTCCCAGAGCAGATATTACGAACTAACATAATTAGACAAGATTTTACTCTCCAACTTCACAAGAACCATTGATTCCCCCCCCCCCCCCTTGGTCCTCGAATTTTTTTTTTTTCTCACTGATGCAAACATATTTGTCTGCTGTGATGCTTGTCTGACTCTGAATGTCCCATGATCCATCAAGTAAGCAGTGGACCAAGAAGCATACATCTTATCTCACTTTCAAACAAGCCCTCGTACTTAAGCCACTGACGCCCTTACTCGACTGATACGCAGCAGGAGGAGTTGTCATCGCGGCAAAGTAGCGTATAAAGAAAAAGTTCAGTAGTGCAATTAGCGTGACGGGATGCTTCATTCTCTGACTTAATAGAGTAGTGTGTCTTAAAAAATGACAGAAGTTTCTGGAGCTGTCTCTTCCGCCAACGGTCCAATTCGTCTCTGACATATTCAACATCGTTGTTTATTCATGCAAGGATGTTTGATTTATGTATTTTCTTAGTCCTGAATTTTTTCATGTCATTGACATGGCAAATCCTCCTTAATTTTGTCATTTGACATTGCTAAAGTTATAGCTGCTAAGATCTTAAAGAACCATCACCGAAATACTTTCATCGGTCTGTTTATATAGTATTAATGCTTTATAGAATATAGTATGTAAATAACCTTTTTGGGGGGGGGGGAATCTGTTATCACAAATTCTGCATTGCTATGTTCATTTTCTAGGTAGAAAACATTCTAGGTAGACGTACGAAAAGTTACGAAAATGTACAGAAAAAGGACCACGGCGAGCATGCTAACACGCTACCTTGAGCATTGATGGAAATAGACGCAAAACAAGAGTTTAGCAGTTGTGTTACTTTTTCTAGACTTGATGATGCTAATGTTAGTTATGTAGCAACAGCATAAACTCATTTATCCATTAAGATGTTGTGTGTAGGGTATTTCTCTTAAATAATGTGTACACAGCTACAGTACAACTTAATCTAAATTATTGAATTTGGAATCATCCCTTTCCAATTCAGAAAATTCCAATTTCCTTGGCCAACACAACAATACTGCACATGCAGACTGAAGCTGTGAGTTGGAAAGAGCGAGCGCGAGTCTGAGGGGGAGAGTTACAGTAGAGATGGCGCCCGTTCAGCTGCTGTGACGACTGGGACACGGAGAACAAAGGCGGCCTCAGCGCAGATTCTGCACTGGGAGTTCACACTGTAAAAGGGAAAGGGACGGCTGGCGGTTTCCTTTCCCTCCATTACCCAGAGGTCTTAATTAGTTTAGGTTAATCATGCAATGCTATAATTGACTACTGTTGTTTATCCTTTTCATCTATCATTTCACTGCCTGGAACCAACCTGCGGTAGGGGCACCTCATTTCACATAGCGGCACTGATGTACCCCAATTCCCTAATATGATTATTCTATACCTCCCTTCCTCTCTCTCCACTTTCCATCTCTCATCTTTGTTTCGCACATTTCAATTCTCACGCACAAATTGTACCATCACTGCCTTTTTTTTGCCATCTATACCGTCATCTGTGTTCAGTTTTGAGCAGGAAAAGGTTGAAATTCGAGGCTTGATGCCCAGAGATCATTAATCAGGAATCAATCCGCTTTAATCACCTTGCACTCGCTGCGGAGGCAAATTCAATGTGTTGATGCTTAATAGTCTCCCGCCGTCTAATCTCTCTAATTCTAGAACTTTGATTATTTTATCAAAAAGGCACATTCATACACAAATTCCGCTGGAGGACACACTCGTAATCACAAGGTGAACCTTGAAAAACATTAATCAGAAATGCAAATTACTTTTTAGTGTTTCGGGAAGTGTGCTCGCTTGGGTTTAATTGAAGCAATCTGTAAAGCTGATGATTTTTTTTTTTAGTTTTGTAAGTTACTGTCAGAATATTCAACAGTAGGCTGCCGGTTAATGAGAGTACTTAAGATGGAATGCTAAACTTCACCCATGTACTGTGAATGGCCTGCATGTCTGATAAAAAGATCATATGTTAATATACTACTACGTCTAAATACACATGGGATTTAAGGGGTTGTTGTGAATTGGAGCCTCTCAACATTGGCAACAAACTACATTGTTGATGTTTTTCATAAAGCTGGCGACAATTTATTACCACGATTTATTACTGGCCTAATTAACACTGCATTTATCCATTTTTGACAACAGAAAAGCTGAAGAGCTTCGTTACAATGCATTTGAAGACAAACCTAATGTTGTGCCGTGGGCAGTGTTCCAAGAAAAGCTGCACTCAATTAGTCTAACTGCCAACATTTACTGGCATGTGTAAATCATTGGAAAATCCCGCATAAGCTACAGACACCGCCGAGACATGATATTAACATCGTCATGGTCCATCCGATTGCATGTGGACAGCGCCACAGGTGTACAGGATTTACCCAAGATGCAATGAGGTCGCATTTGAGATCCCGGCTGCATTTTCCACTTTTATAGGTGGTCCATGTAGCAACATTCTTTTAGCAATGTGAAGCAAATGCATCCATGGGAAGGACCGCCTACTCAGCTGGTGTCAAATTGGTAAAATCATATTTCATTGTAATGCCTTGTGCGGTGCATTGATTCAATATGTTATTGACATTACATTATTATTTTGAACATTATTAAACATCAACTGTACTCTAACATTCTGTGTGATGTGCAAATTATAATTTCCAGTCCTTGATCTAAGTGCTGCCTTTGACATGCTATAGCTAACACAATTTACTGCCAGGGGAACCAGACAACTACGTTGCACAGTTCTTCAAGTCCTATCTTCAGGAACTAATTTTGTCTCAATGTGAACCAACGTGACATTGGGAGTTTAACAAGGCACCGTCCTGGTGCCGTTAAGTAGAACTGTGTGTTCCTTTTACAAAAACAATACACATCTATCGTACTTACGCAGATGACAGCTGAGTTTACCCAGTTTTGTCACCACACAATCACAAGTTGCTGATGTGTATGTGTCAAATTGTCAATGAGGTAACCACAGACTAAAATTTGACTTACTGAACAAAATCAGAACTATAAATATATGGTAACATGTTTATTTTTAATTTAAATAAAAAAAAATTTTCAGATTCATTTCCCTACATAAGCCTGGCGGGGTCTTGGATGGATGACAGAATAAATAGATGAGTTTGCGAGCGTGTGACTTGGAAGCACTAATTCATGTGAACATACCAAAGTCAGAATGTGCCAAGCCTGTTGTGAGGCACAGGGGAGAGGTAATGACGGCTGTCTGGGCACACAGCATACGCTGGAACACGAGGCGCATGTCTGTCAGTGTTTCTGGGTTTAGGCGGAAGAGCGTGGATGAAATCTTTTTTTTTTTTTAGGAAAAACACTTGGATGTTATGTGCAGAGTCATCAGAGAGGATCCTGGTGCGACTGCAGGTAAAGTGCAAGTCAAAGAAATGTTGACAGGAAATCTTAGCGTCTAGAAGTTAAATTAAAAAAGCTCCAGACTGGCTGATGTGGCCCCTTCCGCTCTTGGTTCCTCGCCACTCGTTTCAACCGCCTGCCCGCTTTTTTTTTGGGGGGGGGGGGGGGGGGGGCTTTCTCAAGAAATAATAAATTAAAATTGTCAAAGAGTAAACTCTGCAAATCTTGAGCTCACCTTAAAACTGATCTGTTTTTTTTTTTAAATGATGGAATTTCACACCAACCGTGCAAAAGTTGTTTTCCCTGTCACATTTTAATGGTCTGCGTCAAAACCTGTTTCCCGACCCATGCGTAACTTGGGGTTTTAATATTCCAGTTCAATAGTGCCCCTCAAAAATGCTGGATTTTTTCGGTCCGCCGCATTCTGTGTTTACTCGGGGGCTAACAGCTAGTATCGGATTGTATGATGAAACCAAAGAGACAGGCTGACACTGGGCCATCAGGGTGATGCCAAGCCATCTGCTCCTCCGCAGCTTCCAAGTGGGAGCGAGGTGGAATGGAACGAGTGGAAAAGACAAAAAAGAAAAAAAAAAGAATAAGAAATCTAACTGTCTTTGCCTCATTATTAATTTCCGACCTTATATCGATTGACGTATCGTCAAATGATCTGACACGAAAAAGAGAGGTACGCAATGATCTGTCGGGAGGCTGCTCGCAAATTGCGAATAAACCAAATTGTCAGCGATGGTGTGTTACTCAGGGAACCCCCGAGGAGAATCCCAGATGGCAGCACCTCAGCCGTCCTGAGTCATTTGGTTTAGGAAGAACATAAAGGTCACTTCACAAGACGGAAGGAAGAGAGGAAGAAGCTGAAAACGCAGAGGTTAACTAAACTTATATTTAAACTTAACGCCTCCGAGAATTAGGTCCTTATGTGAGACAGTAAAACACGAGCGTAAACAGTTCACAAACTGACGGGATAATATGTGTCAGTTTAACAGGGTTTACAGTAAATACTATAGGTTTTCTTTGATTTGCACCAAAGGTGACGTTGCAGGGAAGTAATCTGTGGTTCATGAGAAGTTTGAGCTACAGTATCATCACTAAAAACACAATCAGACAGGTTGTAAACTATCGGAATATCTCTCTGGATTAACTAGGCTACCACTTTATTTGAAGGTAAAACAATACAACTACAAAATAAAAATCCAAATTCACAAAAGGCATAGTTTCCCTCAAACCATGAGATCATAATTGACATACTTTTAGGACGACAAAAAACGCGTTACTGCTACTTAAAAAAAAAGAAAATATGTGTGAGAAATTATGGTTTAATTTTTCAGATCTCCAGGTACAATGGTGCTAAGGTTTGGTAAAAGATATTTCGTGCTTTGTGAATTTACTATATGTTACTGCCGATGGATGCTCGAACCATGTTTAATGCCGGACCCACCCCACCCCCCCAAAATAAACCTTTGGCAGAAGCCATAGATGACATACATTACATAAATTGTTGCCAAATGGATTTGGAAAAAGTAGGAGACGCATGTACGCCCATGACGCTGAAAGTCCGTCAGCCTTGTGGCAACCTGAAGCTCGGTGGACAGATCCGTTCGTTCTCACGAGCCACAAACAAACAGATATGAATGAAGATGAAAAGTTTAGCTGACCAAACGCACGGAGAGTATAGTTATCGCTGCCATCCTGAATTATGTAGTAAAGAGGCCCACAGGAACATAAATCATGAACATCGGCGCACAATCCAACACGAACGCGACACCACCACCACTCCAGGCCGCATTTACAGGCCAATCAAGTCACAATAGGGCGATGTAACGCTGTTACACACACGCACAGCCCACGCAGTGAATCGCTGTCAATCCACCGGCGACACGGAGACCCTCCGATTGGCGGTTAGGGTTTCGGAGCAGGGGACTGACGGCGGAATCAGCCAATCACACGCGCGTAAATCCCTTTCAGCTGATCCACTCGAGCACCGACCGTGAAATTTGACATCGGAATCGGTGTGTAAATTTAGCCCCGGACTGAATGCCGGCGCACGTGCGCGACTGGCACCCCCCCCCCCCCCTCCCCATCCCCTGGAGCACCCACGGAGTCGGTGCCTCACATGCTTTCATTGTTTTTTCAGAGGAAGAAAAAAAAACTAATCCGTTCTCATTCTGTTGGAAATGGGGGGGGGGGGGGGGACTCCACGCAACGATAAAACTTGTACCCTCTGTTACCCCCCTTATGTTTTCAGAGAAAACAGCCACGTACAGTCTCACATCCGAAGTTGCCAGACGCAAACAAGTCTTGTTGAAGAACAGCAGCGCCGTCGTGACTCTATTTTCGGTCGCCTATTTGTTGATGTGCACGATGCCACGCATTTTTTATTTTTTTTTAAATATATTTCCTTAATGTCCTGAAAGTCACAGTCACCGCCGTGCAAAGTTGGGTATCAATTACCTCCATTGCGCCGCCGCTGCGTCTCTTTTCTTTCCTCTCGGTCCCTTTGCCTCTGCGAGGGAACAAACAAGTGACTCGCCGGCATCTGAAGTCCCGGCGTCTCTGTGATGGAGTGGATGACAGGCGGTAACAGGTATAAAACAAACGTGGCAGAGTAGAACAACAGCAGTCGGGGAGAGAGTGGAGAGAGGAACTTTTTCCCCGTTGTTAAATATAATCATCCTCTGTTCTGCACGCACGCTCAAAAGCAGGAATTCCCCCGGGAGTTCATTTACATGAAACTTGGCAAATTTAGCAACTCTCTCAGATTCCCGGCTGTGTTTTTGAGGTCCCACTAAGTGCACTTGGGACCCGAGCGATTGCCATTCAAAAAGTTTGCAGGAAGGAATATTGAGGCTATAACAATTTTGCTGATATGTTATGTGATATTCTTCAGATTTTTTTATTTTTTTAAGTTAAAACAACGACGATGACAAGTGGAAATGGAGACAACTGTTTTGAAAATGTCTGGATCATTGTCTTTAGGTTCTCAGATTCTAGGAATTTCTTCTTTTTTTTTATTGTTACATATGTGAACATCTCGTTCGCGTAAGAAAATTACAGTCAACATGTTGGGGAATGAATAATACATTGTTCTGTGAGTAAATAACTGCAAGCAAGTATTTCCTCTTAAGGTTTTCAGATATCACGATTTCCAAACATGTCCCAGTTGCAGCAGCTTCGGTTCATTTCAATGTCAGAAATGATGATGATAGTAACAAACAGCAGGATTTGGAATGTCCAGCATTAAAACATGCTGCCAGTTATTGTTTGTGACAACATGAACATTTGATTTTATCTTATGTTAACAGACCGACAGATAGCATTGGGTGTAGCTCAAATATATTTTTTTTTATCAACGGTTTGGGATTGTGCTTCCCCCCACATTGTAAGTTCATCAGCAGATATGTCAGTAGCTAAATTTGTGAAATGACTGAAACAACTGAAATGGTATTAGTATGGCAGGATTGGTATTCAAGTAAAAAAAAACATTGCTGTATAAATGTATATAATGTGGTATTTTAATTTAATTTCAAATTTTAACTTTGTCCAATACAATAATTTATGGCTACCTACCTGCTAATGTTATGCCATTCCTTCATTCTCCTTGTGTTTAGCGCTAATTAGCAGATGTAAGCATGCTATACATACTGTGATCGTGAATATATGCGAAACATTATAGCCAACATCTGCATGTTAACGGTGTCAAAGTGACCATGCTAACATTAGCATCCGGCCCACACTTCCACTGTGTAGCCTCGCAGAGCCGCTAGCGTGACTGTTAGCTCACCATTTAAAGGGGCAGGAAGCCATTTTGGAGAGAGTTTGTTCCTCTCTTTGTTGTTGTTGTTGTTGTTGTTGTGATCTGACTGCTCTGGCCGTGCCGCGATCCCTGCGACCTCGGGTATGGGAGACCGACACCCTAACCGCTATGCCCCTGAGCTGCAGCGCCACCCGCTAGCACATTTCTTAACGTGTCGACGCTAAAGTTTACAAACTGCGGTCGCAGTGTTGTGTGGTTGCGACCCGAGCCATTTGATTTGTTTTCGATTTATAGAGGAAGGGGCTGCGCCGAGAGACACCAACGGCTAGCGGATGGTGAGGAAATATTAGCTAAATGATTTTTACAAAACCTGTATTGTTTATGAATCGCTTACTGCCCCTTTAATGAACCAAACCTAAATTTGGCCCCAAAAAGATTTGTCTCCTCATTGTTTCTTGTGAAACCGTTGCGATTCCACTCACTGAATAAATTGAAAGGTCATTATATGATTTGCCAGATATATCGCCGCAGCATCACTTTGGTTGAATCAAGGCCAACTCGGTCATTTCACTGGCACTTCACGGGAAGCAGAACTAAACGAGCAGAACGCCAAGATGAGCGGGACGCAAGTGTACTCCAAGTGAAGTGGAATCCCACTGTAGGTAAACGAGTGCTGGCGTGCGATGCGCCTCTTCATCTACAGCTCCTCTTTTTATCTGGCACCTGCCCCCTGAAGATATTTAAACGTCGGACTCAAAAACAACACTACAATCAATTGAGGGGCAGGAGTTTGCCCTTTGAGGTGTAATGATTCCGCTCGCCTCCACTCCCCCCAATTTCATGGAGCTTAAATTGTGTTCATGCGGCCCTTTTTTTTAAAAAAACACAATAGTTTGAAAGCAGCTATTGCTGTTTGTGTACGGGGCAAGTGCAGTGTCTGCGTCGCAGAGCGAACTCAGTGAAGAGAGGTGGAAAAGTAGCGTTGTGATATTTTGATTCCTTTTTTTCTTTTTCTTTTTCAACAAACTGTCAACAAAATTTGGCCGCAGTGACGTTTTATATTATTTTTGTGGCGTATCATGGAGTAACATCCAGGCGGGTTTGTGTGTTGTGCACTCGACCCCTCGCTCTCTCTCTCACACACTCTCTCTCTCACACTCTCACACACACACACACACACACACACACACACACACACACACACACACACACACACACACACACACACACACACACACACACACACACACACACACACACACACACACACACACACACACACGCGCGCATCCACAACATTGCTTCTAAGTCCCGCGGCTTGACACAAAGGGGATCCTTCCTTCCCCACACATCATGTGAAAGGAGGGAAAATCAGAAAGACACAAAGAGCCGTCTCACTATATTCGAGGGGGAGAAAACTCATTCTGTCACCGCTGCCGTTGTGTGCGAGATTACTGCCGGGACCCGTGGCCTGTGTTGCCTGGCGTCGCCTCCCCCCCCCTTGCGCTCCCGCCGCCGACGGGCCCGCGCGTCTGATTGGATCGGGTCCCACCGTGCACTTTGTTTGCATCGCGTCACGTCTACTGCTACATTAACATATCGCATTGACAGGTGGCACAAATGCGCGCCGTCCGGAATGCAGATGAGCTGGATGTGATGTATCCTCGCAGAGCAAATGCTCACCGCCGACTTATCTTCGTCGGCATCCGCAAATCAAAGGCCTTGTTAACAGCTGCCGTCGCCACGTTTGCACACGCCCCTAATGATTGTTCCCCCATTCTGTGAACGGAATCTGACACGGAAGCAAATAATAAAGCATGCGACGGCATGACATGAGAGAGTAATGCACATTAATAAGTAAACAATCTAACACTTAGAAAAGAAAAAAATGAAGACATAATAGGCCTGTGTAATTGGTTTTGCTGGTAATTTGTTTTTAGTCCCGCTAACTTGTACTGCCGCGTACTCTCCGACACACAACACACAATCGGGTGTTAGATATGTGTGTGTGTGTGTGTGTGTGTGTGTGATGAAGCTGCACTGCGGTTTAGCGTGGCCCAATTTCACCCAGAACGGAGCAGCGTTAAATAAAACTCTGAACACATTCATCCCCAGAGGACGTCTGCAGTTGTTGTACACTTCCCCTGGGTGCCAAGTGACCTCACCCCCTCCCCCAGTTTCAGGTCTCCACCTGGACAGAAAACATAATGAAAGAATGAGATGAAATTAAAACGCTAACCCTCATCGGGAAAATGAGCAGACTATTTGTGAGTAAATGTGAGGATGTGTGTGGTTTCTTATGTTAAAGCGACGATCAATTCTGCATTTCCTGTTTCATTTCCACTCACCGTGGTCTCCCCGTAACTGTATGCAAGTTATTTTCTATTTGCCTACTCTTTAGTCACACTTTGGTCGGGACAAGCTAACTGTGTAGGGAATTCTGATTTAATTATATTGGCAATAAAAGGATTTGTCTATATACAGGAACTATAATATCTATCCCCTCTCCCTTCACGTAACCACTGCTCTTTGTTTATAGCATCATTTTTTACGGTACACGGACAGTGTACTTCTTAAAACGGATAATGTTCCTGGTATAACTTTATGATATAAAGTCATCCCCGCTGCAATATCTGAAAGTGCATTCGTAACAATACGAATGTCTTCATGCAAACTGAAGACATCAGCTGGATGTGACCTCCTACTCTCGTTTAGATTGTAATTTCTTGAGCGTTGGAAAAATAAGATTTAAAGGAAGTGCTGCGCAGATGTCTTGGTATATTGCAATAAGAAAAAAAAAACTGATTACATATAGTAATATACCTTTCTGACATAAACAAAACAACTACAAAAACATTGCTGATTGCTCGACTGTAACTTCACAGATGTAACCGTGGCCGTTGTTGAACTGTGATATCCTCATGTGTCGTCGCATAATCGCATCACATGTTTTGACACGTTCATGCCCACACAAAGACTTCTCCTATTCAAGTCTCTATATGACTATAGAGACTTGAATCAGAGCCAACAATTCAGTCATACGGTGGCAAGACAACAACCTCCTCTTTTTATATGTTATGTTATGTACAGTATGTATAGGAGTCTGATTGTTGTGCACAGTTGTGCAAATTCATTGCACCGCAAGCGCGTGTCTGTTTGTCTTTGACTCGATTTCAGGCTCTGTCTTCCCGCGCTCACAAGGGGGAACAAAGAAATCATGTCACGGCGACGTGATTGTTGCGGTGGAACAGAATTATCAATTTGGGGCGCGTACGACGAGGACAACAAGGGATGTGTCACTTTTCTACCACACCAGAAGAGGAACGCGTGAGACAAGAGTCTTCTTAGTTGAGCTACAGTATAGGCTTCAAATAATGAGGGGGGGGGGCCTCAGTCTAACCGGGGTGCTGTGATTTGGTATATGTGGGGAATATGTCTGAGTTGCATTTCCATGCATAAAAAATGAACTCACAAACACACAAACACACACACACACACACACACACACACACACACACACACACACACACACACACACACACACACACACACACACACACACACACACACACACACACACACACACACACACACACACACACACACACACACACACACACACACACACACACACACACACACACACAGGCGTGCATATGATCCGACCTGGAATCTGGGAGATGGATGCTAAAGTGCAGCTGATGTAAAAGCAGTGAAATATTAGACAAGACAAAACAAACATGAGTTATTTACGCTGCCGCGACGAGACCAAGATTCATTTTTGAAATGCACTTCATGTAATTCATTTACTTATTTTGAAGTTTCACCATGCAAGCGAACGTGATGCAGATAATCACACATCATCCCGGCGGCGACAATCCTTTATATCTAGAATGAAAACACCACGGAGTGAACAGTGGCCGGGGACTAAGCCCATTTATAGGCCTGTTTACAAGTCTCATGTCCCTGTTATGTGTTGCAGAAAATGAATGAAAAGTAATTTCCCCGAGAAGTCCTCCGCCAGAAACTGAGCAAAGGGATTCACTTTCTAATCCGCTTTCAAAATGTCCGTAAAACGCTCTGGCACTGCTGACAGTGGTCATGTATGTCTAATCTATACGAAACTCCTGCGACATGTTTTTAACAGGGCGCCCTGCCCCTGCCATCCCTTCCAATGTCCCCATGGCAACATTCTTCTCACTGGCATAATCCCCCAGCAAATCTCGCAGCCTGACCGCGCGGTCGGAGCGTAACCTGGGCCGCGTCACACTTATCAACCCTGGCCACATTGCACTGGAAGTCTGCCACTTACGTTGCCGGCGCCAGACACAACAAAGCAAACCTCAGATCTCTGCAGATCAGAGACACACACACAAACACACACACACAGACACACACACACACACACACACACACACACACACACACACACACACACACAGAACGCAACAAGCACCACACAAGTCAAACTGTTGTTGCACCTCGTGTTTGTGTTTGTGTTTGTATTTCAGTTTCAGTTTTTTTTTGTCTCCAGCAATTTCAGAGCCAGGGGCGGACTGGGACTGCAAAATGACCTTGGACCCCCCCCCCACCCCAATAGGCCCGACCACCACTAACTGTGCAGATTGACACATAGCATCACATGAAATTGACAAATTCCGCTGTTTGTTTCATATTCACAGTTTGTGACCAGTTCTTGAGCAATTTAAACGGGATGAATGGGTGTGAATTTGGCTGGGTTAAATGGACACGATCAAAATAATTGCAATATTTCATTTGTCTTCATTCATGTGACTATAGTGTTGTTCAGGGTGCGATTTGTACAAATAAACGAGCGGAAGGTGAAGTCAGTATCATATGTCACGGTGTGGCTTTAAACTCACAACCTTCGGAACACAAGACGCGCGCTAGCAATGGCGCCTAAATGCAGCACTCCTTGATTTCGGATCGCCAGCACGGCTACTGATTCGCACTTCCATACACTAGTTGGGCTGACGGACGTCAGGCGGACTTCTCCAGAACTTCCAGATGGCCGAGTGCGCCCTTGCTCAGAGCTACGGTTGAGGACGTGTTCCTGTGCCACAACCAGCTAAGAGATTGCAACGTGATTGGTTGTATTATTCATTTTTTAAAATCAAATATATTGTTCTTTTTTCGTTTTGATAGGTTTCGTAAAAAGTCAACAACCCTAACCATAACCCTAACTGTAACCAAATTGAACGCAGCATTCAAATGCCACATGCACACACAAATGGTGGACCAATGAACTAGCTCATTCTTATCACGTTCTTGGTACAGTGTTCTCGTCGCAGACAAACCTCCACTTTCACCATTATTTAGTCAGACATACAATTTTCTGTTAATGTGTGGCCACATCACAATGTGGCACCTGGTGGTTAAGTCGCAAACCGCAACCAACTGAGCAGCCGACAGGGGACACTTTATGGTGGCGCACCGCTGATTCCATTTTCGGGTTTCCGGCAGCGTCTGAAAATTCAACGTGAACGCGACGTATTCTGAAACCTTTTTGTGCAACAACCGTATTCAACACGACGTAGAAACATGGAGACTCACACGGAGGTCGGGTCCAACTCATGGAACTATATTTAACTCATTCAGAGTTGACGAAAAAACATTGTGATTATACATATATGAACACATAGTTCTGGACAACATATTCAATTTCTGTGAATAAGTTCTTCTAAATATTACACACTGTAGCTTTAAAGCTGAAAAATTAGCTACTCAGGAATGCGACCCTGACCTGACCTCACCTCACCTCCACGCACGGCACGGCACGGCACGGACGGCACGGCACGGCACGGACGGCACGGCACGGCACGGCACGCACGCACATGCACACGCACACGCACACGCACACACACACACACACACACACACACACACACACACACACCTTCCTCTCTCTCTCCCCATTCCTCATATTTGGGTCGCCGTGGGGAGGGGAAAAGAACAGGCCGAGTGAGAAAAGAAGTATGATTGGTTTAATGCAATTACTGGGGGAAGTTTAACCTGGATGATATAGCGGGAATAGTCATTTTATGGCTTTCAATATGCCAATGAATGGGGCACAGAGACGGTAAGGGGAAGGCAGCGCTCTGATGCTGAGAGAGAGTGTGTGTGTGGGGGGGGGGGAGTCGATGATTTTCATTTCACAGCCTGGTGAACACGTGCATTGTGCGCTTGAAAGGATGCGGAGAGCGCGAGCGGAATGGGGGTCAGCCTCGACCCTGGACACTTGAGACGAGGCTGGCCGTCATCCAGTCGGAGCCGTTGACCATCACGTCTGTTAACAGTTGCCATTATTTGATAAGTAAGAGTTCATGGTTGAAGGGTTATCACCAAATATACGGGGATAAATTATTACACATCACAGCCTGACCAATGCAAACCGGATTCTCGAGTCTCGAGATTAAAAAAGAAAATCCATTTGATGAACATAAAGATTGTCCAGGCGTAACGCCAGGCTCACACTATGATATGCGCCATCTCCTTAGGTATTTTTCCTCTTACACAGACCACACTCCTCTTAGAGATATGACAAATTAAGCCATCAAACAACAAACACACGCGGCGCGGCGTCTATTTGGAGTTTGAGATAATTCATTTGATACCGTAGCATTCCACGAGGCATCTACAAGGGGCTACATTCTCTTCTTTTTTTTTTACAATGATTAGATCTCAGTGCAACCACGTATAGGAGCCATCAATTGGTAGAAAAAGTAATAGAACACACATTATGGCTGTACGGAAGGCTATTTTCATTTCATTGAGATTTATCATAACAAATACAGTTTTTTCTTCTCCTGCGGAAGAACGTAATTTACAACGACATAAACTTTGTACATATCTCTTTAGTGGTTATGGCTGCATCAGAACTGGAAAAGAATCGCGATAAATATCAGAGAAGAGTATGTGTTTACTTTACATTCGCTTTAAAAACACATACGTTACACATTTTGGTTGCAGTTGTTAAATCTTATTAGTGCTTATTAGTGTAACGACAGTAACGGCACAAGCTGCCAAAGAAACATTTTGCAGGCCGGGAAGAAAATTAAAAGCCCACATGTAAATATCAACGTCAGTTCCGTTTTTCTAAATTCTTTAATAGCACTGCAGACAAAACCGTCAGTCTTTGGCTTTTACGCTTGAGGCCAAGTATCTTTTCGTGATCTCTTCATGTCGCTGTCCCCACAGACAACCTCGCTGCCCCCTAGTGGTTCCGGGTGGTATCAGTTTACAGTCACTGTCGTAAAAGACGTCGGCAAGGACGCAGGCACTGTTCCTCAGAGCTCCTGAGGAAGTCGTCGACACCACTTTGGAGAAAAGGAGGGAATATAGGAAAGACGTTTGGCCACTGAAGCTCCTACTTTTGTTTTCTGGCTCCTAGCATCGCAGCTAACTTGACGCCAGCAGCCTGGCTACTGCCCAAAGAAGAAAAAAATCCCAAAAGAGTCCCAATTTGAACAAATAACCTTGAGTTAAGACGTCCGGTCGTATTAATAAGTACAGTAGGCTGGTTGTGTTACTTAGTGATCTAGTAGAAAACAACAATAACCCGCATTCTTCCCCAAAAAACGCATTCCCGTGACCAAGAGAATAACAAGGACCAATATAAGAGCGCATGTCCTCGTTTTTCTTTTTCCATTAAATCTGTGTAGTCAGTTTTAACATATAAATGACAAGTTTAAGTCTATTTCCATAATAATTTCAACAATTTATATTTTTTAAAATCACTTTGACATGGAAACGGGATGAGTAATAGTTATTTTGTTGATTCCACTTACAAATAGATACACACACATTTTTATATTTATATATAAAAAACGTCTGTATATATTTTGTCCCCGACAGTACCACCCTCTTGTTGGACTAAATAATGCGTGCCATCTGTGGAGCATGCATTATCATCAGCGTTTATTACAAACAACCGCCTCCTCCACTCCAAGGAAGGAATCCGTTCACGGATGACGAGCTCACTTGTCCACAGTGAATCTCCAAAGAACCCCTGAACCACACAAACGGCAATCTGTGAGTACAATATTGAGCCAGTGATATTGAGAGGGAAAAAAAAGAGTGGCATTTTGCTAAGGTATTTGTCTGACGTCTGGGGGAGCGTGATGCCTTTTCGTGGTCCCCCCAGGATGGCGCGAGCAGTTATCCGCTGTTTACCCTGCTTAATTAACCAAATTCCCCCGCCGCCCTTCCCCCGAACAGCCACCTGTACAACACACCGACGAACAGACGCAGATTAGGTGAGCGATTGTCCCGGGAGCCGGCGAAATCAGCGGCCTGTAATGCCTCCTCAGCTGGGACGCAAAAAAAAACAAACGGCAAACATCCTCCGACTGTCACGCGGACACGGGCACGACGTGCTCGGACGGCGCACAGACGCGCAGGGATCCCGCTTAGAGCCGAAGGGACGCAACACTCGCGCTCGAGCACACCTGCAGGGGGTAACTGTAGAAATCAAAAATCACAGTCAGGTGCTTTGTATGATGCAAACAATAATTATCACACGCCTGTAAAAAAAAACAAAAAAAACCAACGTATTCCACTCCGTTATTCCAGAATATCACAAAGACAACTTGCAGCGTAACAGTAAACAACATGAACAAGTGCTTTTCTTTCATAAAAAAAAACAAATGAATCAGAAGCGCGATGGAAAGCCGGCTCCAGCATGTGATAGATAATGCCGTACTTAGGCCTTGGAAGAGTCGCCCGGCGTCAGATTGCCATCTGTTTATTTGATTTTTCCTTCCCGCACAAACTGGGGGGGCGGCGGCGCAGGCAGATTAAAGCGCGGCTATAAGCAGCCTAGACCTCATGTCAAGAAGTCCATTAATGGGCAGGAGGGGCGTTCGGGGGGTGGAGGTGGAGGTGGGGGGGACGGGACGTATACGTGTGGATATGAATGGATCCATAACCGAGGGGACATGTTTACAGCCCTCCTAATGGATCTCCGGCGTAAAACTCGTTTTGAATCGGCGGGAAATCTCTCCGCCGTCTCGTCTGCATCTCGCGCTGTTCTTGCGCTCGTCGCAGAAGACGTGCATTTTGTAATTACTTTGAAATGGCCACGCTGGGCGAGTCGGGGGAAAAAACGTCCAGGCAGCGTCGCCGCTTCGTGTGTAGATTGTGTCTTAAATTGACTGGACTTTTTTTACAAGCTGGGCTGCGACTTTCAATTATGACCCCCCACCCCCCATCCACCCCCCAGGCCACCTCGTGCGTTCTTTCCACCTACTCTGATTGTTTTTAATAAAAAAAGACAATACAGTACTTGAATTTGTGAGGGAAACAAATGTTACCATTATGACATAACGGTTCGGACAGAACAGAACACACGGAAATAATGTGCCGCTACGGTTAAGAATCAAAACTGTATTTCAGACTGCACATGTGTCGGACAACACTATTTGACATATACAGTTATATATAAACATAAATTTCTCAAAACAAGCTGAAAGCAGGAACAATTACACGCTCTCACCGTTTTAATTAGAATCTGTTAATTGACCGAAGCGTTTAACTGCTTCTGCTGCCTGTGCGAGCAGAGCGGACGTGACAATTATGACAGGAAATACAGTACACGCTGCGCGCAGTTTCAAAGCCCGTTAGGAAATTAATTTCTAAAGAATAAGATAAGTTTAAGGGCATTCACCAAAAAGTTCAATTAATCTATTTCAGTTATTAATTAATTGGAGGATAATAAATATGGGTTTACGGCGTACAGTTATCCGGCTGTTGTGCTCCGGACTCATACTCATTAAACACACAACTGGCGTCTGACTTATAAGCGAACATACGTCGACAGAGTACGTACTGTACCTGCGCCCAATACAAAGAGCAATTTATTTTCAATTTTATTCTCAGTGGTTTTATAGTTGTAAACACACACACACACACACACACCTATTTATGTGGATGTAGTGTTTGTATGTCTGTCATTTTCTCTTCCTTCGTCTGGCCTAGTGCAATTTAGTGCGGGAATTGGAAAAATTGTTTATAGAGGCAAAGCCGGCCTGGTAAAACAATTCAATCTGCTGTCTTTTAGAGACCCCGGCAAATAGCGAGATGTTTTTTTCTTCTTCTCTCTCTCTCTCTCTCTCTCTCTCTCTCTCTCTCTCTCTCTCTCTCTCTCTCTCTCTCTCTCTCAGAGCCCATGATGGCCCCTCGCTTTTATCTTCATTGACTATAACTGTGCTCGACCGCAGTGCCAGTAAAATCACATCCTGAATCTGTCAGTTATGTTTGAAGGAGATTAAAATATCCCGGGATTACCGCCGCTGGATGTCGAGGGAACCAGGGACAAGAGGTGGTGCCTCCGTTTTGCTGTGTGCTGTTGGCCCGTTAGTGCTTTATATGTGTTTTGGGTAACTACTGCACACATCATGTACAAATACACAGTAAATATATATCTATATATATACTGACATTTTGTCCATTGTGGTGTAATCGAGGACAAAAGCTTTGTTCAAACGGTTCAATGGAGCTCTATCGCGTGGCACTAAGCCCGAGCGAGATGCACCGGGGGACATTCAGCCACCTGAAGGCCTGAGGCGGAGGGTGGACGAGGGTGTTTGCCTTGGAAAGGACCGCACGCAGGAAAAACTAAGCAAGTCATTTGTTCCGTTTGCCACATAATCAATGGCCCTGAGCCAAAGGATGAACCGATGGATTTCCACCCGAAAAGGCAGTAGAAGCCGTTACAGATCCCCCTGTTTGCCGAATTAAAGGGCGAACGCAATCCCGTTGCCGGTTAAGAGTCGCAAGTCTTCTAAACGCTGTAAAGGTCAAACATGCAGATGCACACACACACACACACACACACACACACACATGCATTATGTAAAGAACACAACCGAGCGTTTGTGTGCAACCTTGCCTCCGAGGAACTATATCGGTGCCAACATCTATCTTGTTAAAGGTGGAATGGGCAGAGCAGGCACTGGGCTGTAGGGTTTTTTCTCTTTTCCTCTAAAAACCATAAATTCAGTGCATAAAACTCACTGGAGTAAAACTCTCGAAGGGAAAAAGTACATTTTCTTTTTGCAGCCGGTGATATTACGCCCTGACACACAACAAGATTTGCAGTGTCAATAAATGTTCAAAACAAAAAGCCTTACACTTTCTCATCTTTATCTGCCCCGGGATGCAAAGATGAATCTGCACTTAGCATTCATTCTTGCATTGCAAAGCAAACAGTGAATATATATGACGCCGACGACATATTTCAGGTGGAGTCGTTCTTTAACCATAAAGATGCCAAAATCGGCTTAGGCAAGTTTTTCCTCCGTGGGATCGCAGACGCCCCCCAGACTCTCACAACGTCGTCTTTTTTGCAGTAAAATAATCAAAAGTTAAACTTGTTTTCAAGGTGACACTAAAAAACTAAAACAAATGGAGATGCCACAATTTGGTTGTGTGTGCAACGGACTTTTCAGAGTCGCCTCGAGCTAACTCTTCTCGGTGCGATGGATTTTACCTGCAGTCTGACCTCGGCGGCTGAGGTGATGGAGTGATATCATTTGTGCGTGACCCGTGATCAATAACCACATTCAATCCAAGGCTAATGGCGGGGGAGGGGCCACACAAGGTAATGGTGGGGTTGGGGGAGGGGGACGCTGTTTTGTTTTCACAATGTTATTTGAGCTTGGAAGTAAATTTCAGTCCATAAGCAGGGTTTGGTCAGATTACTTTGACACGTAGTCAGTTACGGAATACAAATTACATGGGAATTTTTGTAATCAGTCACATAGTCCATTGGATTGCAAAAATAATGTCATCTAATATGAATACTTTTGGATTACCGATGGATTACTTCAAAATCAAACCTTGAAAATGTTGCACTTAATGACAAACAAATCGGACGCAACCGAAAAAATGTTCAGTTCCACGAATGAATCTTTAAAAATGTTGAGAACATTCCAACCCAAATAAAATTAATTTAGCATATTCAGCATTTACAAAAAAGAACATAAAAAGCATTATCTTTATCTATAAATCATAGAAAAATAAACACTAACAAAACTGGCATGTAATACACTAATATGTTTTTTTAAAAATTGTGTTGTTTTTTTAAAATTGCCATATTTTAAAAACATTGTCAAAATGTGATCAAGTAATCCTTGAGACCTTGACTGTGTAACTGTAATCTAATTACACCATTTTTCAGGATGTAATCTGGTCTGATTATAGTCATTTCTCTCCGCGTAATCCAGATTACACGTAATCCGTGTACTACCCAACCCTGTGCACAAGTATCCTCAGTGCGTTTGAGTCAAGGTGTGTTTTGCTGCGGCCGGAAATAAATGGTAATGGCGATCATCAAGCACAAAGCAATTAGATGAGAGAGGTAATGGAGGGTGTGGTCCGGGACCAGAAGATGGAGTGCTAATAGAAGACCCACAGGGCTTCATCTAGCACATGACAGCACCCTCTCCCTCGGAGCGCGGTGTAATCTCCCACTCGCCTGTGGGTGCGGGGAGTAAATCAGCACAGCTGGATCACGGGCATCAATCTCCGCCAGCCCTCGGGACGGGCCACTTGTGCGCCCGCGGGGAGGCATTTCCTCTTCATTCCAAATGAGAGACAAATGTTGCAGGGAGAGCGGTGCGGGTGGGGAGGGGGGGGGGGGGGGGGGGGTGAGCGGGCGGGCGGGCGATGAAGGTGGCGGTGGTGAGGGAGGCGAGATTGGCAGGCGGTAAAAGTGATGGAGTGTGGAGAGGAGATGGAGTAGGTGAAACGGAAGAGAGAGAGAGAGAGCGAGCGAGCGAGCACACCGCGCACAAGGGGAGAAGTGGAAATGTGCAGTCAGCACAAAAATCTAACTTTGTCTTTGACAAATAATGAAAAGGTGCCACTGCGGCGAGGAGACTTTTCTTCTTCTTCTTCTCTCTCTTAATAATTGCATTCAAATTGCTCTGTCACCGACTGATCCAGCGTCCATGACGGTGGGGCTTTTCTTCACGTGATGAATCTCGGCGGTTCGTGGGGAAGTTTGAGAGGGGATACAGCAGCGGACAACATGGGGGGACGGTGGAGACTGAGATGCGCTACTCGCGCGCCGCATCGCAGCGCCTCTGCAGAACAACAACAGCGCGAAACATATCGGAAATATGAACCGCACGAGTTGCTAGGTTGCGTGCAGAGTTGCAAATTTACTTGGTGAAAGTTGTTGTAATTACCAAAAAGTGGATTTTTATCTTTTTTTTGGGGGGGGGATTTTTTATTTATTTTCCTGCTGTGATAGCAGTGTAGCTCCCACGTCGGCTGTTCTCCAGGGAGCACGAAGGGATTTGGTTTTGACGGACGCTCGGCACTGAGATGTGTCTGTGCGGGCGGGGACTGAAATAGTTTTACAATGTCACACAATGTGTCAGTGTGAACGTTGGGATTACCGCATTACTGAGTTTCGTTGAAGGCTCGGGAGGTGGAGAGCGGCGGTCCGCCAAAGCGAAATGTCGGTGGTTCTATCCCCCGCTTCCCCCCAGTCGGCGTGTTTAGTTTTTATTAAGATCCCAATTAGCTTCTGTCCGTCTTAAACAGTAGCTGCTCTTCCTGGGCGGTCTCTATTATTTCGTAAGAATGTGACATGAGATGGATTGCACACATCCATAACATTCATACTCGCAGTAAAGCAAACGTACGGCAGAAACACAAGCTTACAAACAGAACCATCATACCCACGGCATAACAACAATCGACACAAGCTCAAGACCTGTCCAACACATACAGTATAGCTCAACATGATCCTTCATCTCCTCAGTAGTCGAGAGAAGAAGGTACCTGAAAATGAATCTACTAAGTCCCATTACAATGGATGGACAGGTCTAAGTTCATGAGCTTGACTCGTCCTGTTAAAAGCTCTTTGAGTCGATAAGACTAGAAAAAAGCGTTTTATGGATAGAGTTCTTTCAGTTGTTCCTCCCCACAGGTTAACAGCAGCTCTGACGTCGTAACTGCATCTGTTTGCGGTTGAGTTTTGAGCGTCTGGTTTTTGAACGCGAACATGAAACAGAAACAGCTTATGTCTCGTCCTCTCTATAAAGATTTTAATTAGTGCGGGCTATTGATGCTGTTGGACCGCCCTATACACTCATGACAAAAGTGATGACGTGATTAAAACAACAACTTTTAATTAGCTGTTGCCAATTCGGGCGCCGCAAAAAAGGTACGTGAACAAATGATTAGAAATGAACACAAGTTAAGATCTTTGATGTTAAGTGATAGTGCCACCACTTTTAATAACATTTATTGTAATTAATTTTCGACACAAGGGAACAATGACGTAATCTAAAAAAACTAAAAAACTCTTTTGATAATCGATTAATCGTTTCAAGTAGTTTTTATGAAAAAATAAGTCAAAATTCTCTGGTTTCTTTGCTCCTCTGTGACAGTACATTGAATATCTTTGGTGTGGACAAAAAAACCCATTGTGCTGAGGTTTGGGAAACACGATCAACATTTTTCACCATTTTAAGACATTTCATGGACCAAACAACTAATCGAATCATCGAGAAATTAATCGACAGATTGATCGATAATGAAAATAATGGTTAGTTGCAGCCCTACTACTTACAATGGTTCAGTTTGAGAGAATGGGAACATTTGAGAAGGCATGTGGGTAGGTCATTACCATTGTCGCCATGAAAAGACATTTACAATCACATGCTTCTGTTGATTCTCCAAGGTCTGCATATTTTTAATATACAAGACCTGTAGGCAGGCGGGAAACTTTTAATGCAATCTGTTCTTTATCTGAACGCGCGCTCATAACGAGATTTGTCCAGAACCTTTGAGTCAACGTGCCGCATGCATCATACCAACACATTATTAGGGTTGTGGGAGGGTTTTTTGTTGGTCTTATTTCCCAGCTGACCATGGCAAAATGAGCAAAGTTCTCCATATTCACTTTGAGCAATAAGTAACATAGCACAAATGGCACGGTTGTATTCCACAAGCATATATTTCGAGAGATTAAGGAGTGACGAAAATAACAACAAAGGCGGTTGGCGCCGACGTCGCAGCGTGGCTCGTATTACTTCCGCTGATTAGACGCGTTCTTCAAAAGTATATATCAAATGAAATTGCGAGGAAATAGATATTGTGTAAAAAAAAACAAAAAAACACCACACTTTAATTCTCAGCATACCCGCTACGGAAAGCGCCTCCACTCCGCACTGACCTTGCGACCGCAAGGCGAACGATGCGAGGAGATCTGCTCGGGACGGACGCGGCGGTTTGAGGATATCACCGCAGCGACAAAAACACGCATCTGTTGTCCAAAAGTCCGTCGTGTGTGGTTCGCGTGTGTACACCCAGAAGATTTACTGGTCCACTTTTGTGCCACGTTTTACGTGTATAAAATGCTACAACGCTTCCAATTGGCTGTGAAGGTATTGACCAACAGCGTGGTTTCCACGGCCACTGCAATTTCAGCCTGAGCCCATCATCTGTGGTTTCTACAGAAGCCCCCCCCCTCCAAAAATAATCTTTCTTTATCAACACTTTCTACCATATTCATTTCTGCCTCCCTTTCATGATACATTCAGTGTTTCCACTTGGTTTACAGAGACAGGCACAGATATTGTGGTTGTGATTTTAAAGTGTCCACGGCCCCCAGTGTGACAGTACATCAATCTAAATTCATTTCTAGCACTGAGTGAACGTTAAAAAAAAGAAAGAAAAGCCCATCACTCTTCTCGTGACCGTTTTGAAGCAGCCAGCGTTTAGTCACTAAAAAAAACCCTCCACATTTGACTGACGGTAAGCAATGCGTATATTTGCATATGCGCAAACTTGCTCATTAAATGAGAAATATGTTTGGTGGACAAAAACCCCCCATCCTGATATTCTTACAAAGCGTTATTTTTACATTAAAATATGCAGCGCTGCCTTTTTTCCTTTCTTATTTTTTAACAAAGACCACAAAAGAGAGAGAGAGAGAGAGCTCTTGTCCTCACAACCCTCGGATGGGGAGCACACAGCTTTCCCCTCTGATGTCCGCAGATTTCTTCATTTCACATCAAAAGGAGCGTTCGCCTTTGGTCGGGCTTGTGAATCACCCGAGTGACACTTGCGCCGGGGATGTCAGACACTCGTTAAAAAGGCATCGCGTCAACGCCTATTAGCTCTCTTTTTGTGAATGGGTTTCTTTTTTGAAGCCACATATTCCCAACAGGTCCTCCAGCGCGTGTTGACGGAACGCACAAAGGGGCGGCGTGTAGCTGCACGTTGGGAGGTTTGACTCCTCGAGCCGGCGCGCAAAAGCACCAAGAGGTGTGCGACGGAAGAGGTACACCCATTATTCCAACAGTTACGTAACAATGTGACGCTTCTATTAAATTCCCTTTTCAGTGTATGCGGGGGTGGACGTGGCCTGCAATAAATCAATCTAAAGCAGTCATTTTTTTTTTTTTTGTATTCATACTTTTTTTATGATCTGCAGACACAAAGGGGAAATGTGTTCGCCATCGGCGATGAATTTCAGCGATAACCGTCACTTCTGTTGCTTTGATTTATGTGTAATTTGGATGCCGGCTGCTCACACTTGAAAATAAGGCTTCCAAGAGCGAAGCCGGCACAGCGGCTAATGCACGACCAGACGTTAGTCATACACTTCGTAAAAGTTGCGATTGGGTTTTTGTAGTTGCTGAACGCCGGCACTGCACCAATATTAATCCATCGGTTTCCCTGAAGCTTTGCCTAGAAGTAGAAGTTCTAGTCAGGGAGATTGTGCGCGCGGCGTTGAGGGCCCTCAGAGGAATCCCAACAGGGCGAGCTGCGGGGTTCTGCACCGAATTAATCAGCTGCCTCAATCTGTGAATGGGCAGCCATTTTGTTTTCGGAGGGGCCCCAAGCAGGGGAAGAGAAAAAAAAGACCATTACGAATTATATTTCTTTTTGTCGGCACAATTTTAACTCCTTGGCCATGTCTCAATGAAACATGTCCTCTCAAAACAGAAAAAGAATCCTCCGTGAAAACCGTTTCCCCGACGAGATCAAACTTTGCCGCCGCGAGTGATATTCACCAGTCGCCCCCAATTATTTCCAGCATGCTGTCAACACGCGCTTCACGCACGCCCACGTACGCGGAGGCCGGGCTGTGGAGGGCGTTTGATTCGCGGCCTTTTGCGCGGGAAACCTTTGCGTCAGACGCAACAGCTGTCAAAGGAGCAGCTCCCTTCATTAGCAGTCCTGCCGTCGAGTGTTTTCCGGCAGGACCGATGCGCCGAAAAGCAACGAGTGGTGGTGGAAAGGGGCATTAATCTTGCAGCGAGGAACGATGGGGAGGGGAGAGAGAGAGAGAGAGCGAGAAATAGAAGATTTGGAAAGGATTTAGGCAGGGAAAAGATTAGAAACCCGTATCGGCCTTATCGTGCAGCCTCCACACTGGGGAGCTGAATGAAGCAGCTGTCAAATTTTGAAACATACAAAAGCAGTAATCCTACAGTAAACAGAACGCTGGGTTTTTAAATACAGCGACGGAAAAAAAAACAGGGAGAGAGAGGAGACACGAGGAGTGAGCGAAAGCAAAGAATCTATCAGTGTCATAACTGCCCGCCCGGGGAGGAGGGAGCACGGCGCTCGGGTCTCTCTGTAGTGCGCGGGGCCCGACTGTCGGCGCTGGCGAGCGGAGCGTCGGCCGCATGGGGGGCGGATGAAAGCCAGAGCGTGCGGCGACGCTGACAGAGTCGTCCACCAAGAACGGGGCGTTTGGAGAGTCGTCTTGAGGTCAAGCTAGAAGGACGGAGTTTTTCCACTTGGCTCGAGAGGGAACATTAGAGCTGTGACCCCCCCCCCCCCCTCCACCACCACAGGTGGAGCTCCCGTCTTTTCTTTTTTCGCCTCGAAACGAGCAAATCGCCTATTATCCGCGTGAAAGGAGCGGAGCGGGGGGGGGGGGGGGCGCGCTCGTCTCGGACCGAGCTCCAAGACTGCTGGTTTGAAAGTGCACAGACAGCAGAGGCCAATGAAGAAGCATCCGTGACGGAGGTTCCCCAACCCCCCTCTCTCATTGACACATCAATTATCTACGCAATTTTTTTTTTTTTAAATACACTGGCCCTGTATGCCCCCGGCAGACGACAGCAGCAAAGGGAAGAAGAAGAAGAAAAAAAATTGCTAAGTGTTAAGCGTACTTGATAAATTGTGCATATTCCACATCGTGAATTTTTTACACTCTGTGACTCATCATCACCCACAGATAATATCATCGCTGATTTCACAGCTTGCCGGTATCAAATGCATCAGCGTTAAAAAAGGAAAAGTGCAAAAAATTCAAAAATGTGCTGCGATAAATTTGTACCAAGTTTTCTTCTTTTTTTTCCAGAAGCTTGGGTCCTGATATTTGTACTCTTTTTAAAAAAAAAATTATATCAGCGGTACACGGAGGGCTCGTATCTGAAGAAGTCGGCAGCGTAGACATGCAAAGTGATAGGGAAACCTCACGGAGTGCAAGAAAATAGATGAATAAAAGAAGACAGATGGGAGAAATAAAAAGAATGTAATGTTGACAGAATAAAAAAAAGCAAAAGGCGCTTTCAAAACTGATTCCTCTCCTCAGTGAGCTAAGATCTGCTCAAACGCTGTGCGCGCCGAGGCCCCAGGGACAATAGCGCCATAGCTATTTTAGTGCGGGGCCACAGTCGGATCGGCTGTTAGCTGAAACGCCCTGCGGTCCACAGACACTTCTCTTTCCGTGCACGTCAATCACGATAAAGAAACAGGTTTGGTGCGACAAAAGGAAAAGTAGTGATAATAAAAAAATTTGGGCGGCATTCTCGTGGTGCGTTCACACCGGACGCGACACGAAAATATTCACGCGAGTAGAAAACATACAAAGTCAATGCAAAAACACGGGAAAAAAATTTGAGCCTAATTTTGCGTCATTGAGTCGCGCGAAGCAAATGACGCTACACGGAATTCGCGGCAGTCGCTCACGTTGAAATATTTGAACTCGAGCGGAAAATTCGCGTGACGCATTGAGGCGATCGCCAATTAGCGTTGAGACCCCCTCTCCGTCACTGTCTTCTCCTCGTTGCATCGTGTCATGAATGGAGGATCACTACCGTCATCGTGACCGGGTGAAGAAGACGAGGGGCTGGGCAGGAAGTGAGCCAGGAAGTTGGACGCTAGCTGGCTAGCTAGCTAGTTAGCCCCGGTTACCACAACCGCTTTGTTTATGTGCCTGTTTTTCCCTCAACAGTTCGTGTTTACGTGCGTGTGTCCGTGTGTCCGCTCGAGGAGTTTTGTCGGAGAAAGTGAAAGGAAGAACGGGCTAATGATGGCGCAAATGTTCCAGCGACCAAACTCGTGCGAGCAAAGCGAGGCGAAGGTTCGCCACGCGTCTGGTGTGAACGCACGGGAGCTGCAGCAGTTAATTGATTAATGGATTACAAAAATTAATCTGCAACTATTTTAATAATCGATTAATTCGTTCAAGCAGTATCTTTGGTGTGTGGACAAAACAAAACATCATGTCGGGGCTTGTGGAAACACGATCAACATTTTCCACCATTTTACGTCATTTCATGGGGAGCGTGCCTATGTTCCCACAGCCCTATGTTCCCACATTTCTAAGATTTTTTTCAAAATGAGGCCCTAAGTTCCCACATTTCCTTTTTCATAAATTTCTTATCAGATTTTATCCCCCTTTCTCCCAATTTGGTAGCTAATTACACCCAACCTACACCTTATCCAGTAGCCCTAGCCCTTACCCTAACCTAACCCTAATTTTGAAAATGTCCTAGAAATGTGGGAACATACGGCTGTGGGAACATAGAGCTGACCCCATTTCATGGACCAAACAACTAATCGATTATGAAAATAGAACGCACCGTTACAATCATTAAAACTGTAAATACATTTTTCAGTCCATCCTCATCCCACATCATCTGAAGAAATGTTGCTTTCATTATGCACAAAAAAAAAGCACCATTATCATAGGGCAAACGCATGTTATTCTTTTCCCCAACCTCATTGCTGACCGAACAACCGGGCAATTCATCAAAACCTAGCACGCTAAATGCTTTAGGCACCCGAACTGGAGCACATAGGCAGAATAATAATAATATAATCTGCAAATCAGAGTCGGTGAACCTTTGAAGAAACCAACTCTAGCTTCTAGCCCGTGCAGGAATCAAAGCTCTCTCTCTCTCTTAAGGAACGCAAAGTCTGAGTTTTAACGCCGCGCGCTTGTGTGTGTGTGTGTGTGTGTGTGTGTGTGCAGAGAAAAGCCTCCGAAAACCCACCGCTGATTTGAAAAGACGTATTTGTGGGACTAATGGGGCTGTGGCCCCGGCTGTGTGAAAACAGCCCGCAGGAAGAGAAAAAAGCCGCTGTGTGGCTGTTCGTGATTACTGAACAGGTCATTTATATCTGCATATTCAGCAGCAGCGTGTTTGATGCCCCCTCTCGACTTTCGTTTGGCCGCCTGCTTTTTTTTTTTTTTTTTTGCTGCCTTTGGACTGCTTGGTATGCAAACCCACACAGGCTCTCCTTCAGGGCATCATCAGCGGAGGCTGGAGTCTGATGAGGGAAAAAAAATGAGAGAGAGAGGGGTGAAGAGCGAAAGGAGGAAGAAGTGAAGAGATTTTATATATATCTATATATCTAGATATACATATATATCTAGATATATATATATCAGGGGGAAAAACAGCATTTTCCACAGGGCGTCTATGTTTGGACCACGGCGTTTTTGATTCCGCTCCTTGGTCCCTCAATCGAGCGCCGTTGTGGCATCGATAGTTTCAAGTAACTCCTGCCACCGAACTTTCCCGACGACCGGCGGACGGGAATGTTTCCTGTGTTTCCTAAAAAAAAAAAATGGAGAGCACGTAGCCTGAAAAGAAAAAGCACCTTGGTTCGCCTTACTTCCATCCTTATACTTCTCCCCGCAACCTCCTTTGGGAAATAAAGCAAGTTGATTTACCATTCCACGAGCCAGGGCCTTAATTACACACTAAGTCATGCCTGGCACAGAATTCTCATCTCCTTCTGCCGCGTTTTGGCCCCGACACTGTGTGCGCAGGGTGCAGATTGAGGATTGGATGCGGTGTGGGTGCAGTTTGGACGCCGTGACGGGTTTTCGCCCCCCCCCCCGTCGGGCCCCGGCGAGAGAAACCCGAGGTCAGATAAAACCTCATACAGTGGGCAAAAGCTCCGCGCCGCTTCAAAGCCCCACGCATGTACAATGAGTCAATCTGCTCTGTTAGATCCCTGTTGTGCAATTCCAGAATTACAGGGGGAATCGCAGTGTAGGGAATGATGGAATAACAAAATATTTGAAAAAAAGGGGGGGGGGGGGGGGGGGGGGGGGAGAGAAAGAAATGAGATTGCCTCTCATTGCCGGAAGCTTTCCCCCCACCAAAAAAAAAAACCTTTTCTTTCCCTCTCTTCCTCCTTTCTCTCTCGCGCTGAGCTTATTGGTATCTTATTAGATATATCTCTGCCATACAAAGTTATTGTGCTGGGAGTCTTTTCAAGCCCCCAAATCCCAGCAAAGCCTCTAATAATCTGTCAGCGGAGGAAGATGCCCCCACAGACAAGGGCCCTCTCCTAATCCACATAGATCAACGGCAGGCGGCCTCGGCCATGCTCCCCGAGTCCCCCCCCCTCCCCCTTCCCTTGTGCCACTGTCCGTCCGGTGACAGCAATCCCCTTCTTTTGTAGCTTTGTGCCCCCCCCTCTGTCCAAGCCCGCGGTCACATCCTCGCAGTCCCGGCGGGCCGCGGCGAGGTTAATGAGAGGGATAATGGAGGCATATTAGAGTCAATAACTAACCTTTTGGATGTGGGTCAGCGGGGAGGCGCCGAGCACGCACCACGCCCCCCCCACTCGGCCAGTCTCCATCGCGGGCACTAATAGGTGCTATGCGGAGTACAGACTTTCCAATTACAGCGCACGCTTCGGCACACATCCGCGCGCAGCCCGCCACTTGTCAAAAGAACACAGAGGATGTTCGACGAGATCGGGCAACTGGAGTCACGTGTGGATTGAAAAACCTCCTTAACGGCAGGTCCTTTATTTCTTTAATGTGGACGTGAGAGTGTCTGGACCGAAGGGTTTTTACGCCAGAGTGAGCTGTGAACGAAGAAGGAGCGAGCTTGTCTCTCCATCCTGCCCTCAAGAGAAAAAAGAACGCTTTCTCTTTCTCTTGCTGCCCGTCTGTCTTTCTTACCGACTTCTCAAATAAACACAAGATCCCTCTGCCCGCTCTCCTTCCCCCCCCCCCGGTCCCCTCAGCTCGGGGGCACAGCAGGCGGACGGAGTCTGCTCGCCGCGAGGGACGGACCCTGGGGGAGACTGAGTGACGGTGATTTCATTCATTAGATTGCCGGAGATCAACGGTGAGATCACGAACTCCCAGCCACCGTCTGTCATCTCCGAGACGGGGGCACCGTCGATGTGCCGGCCCCCCTAATGCGACTATCTCCGGGGACGTCCGAGCCAATCATGGCCCTAATGAGAGAGAGACGGACCGCGCGGAGCCGGGCGCCGGATGGTTCTCCATCAGGCCGGCTTTATAAATCACTTCCTTGGCGAGTGAAGACACACGTCAAGTAGCGCACGATGCTGCGGGGTTAAAAGGAAAAAAAATGCTTTGTGACACTCACACACAGTTTTTTTCCCTGAAGGAGAGAGATTTAATACACACACATGAAACTGAAATACACCAACCAACCGCTGCTACACTTGTTCCTGTATTTTTCATATTTCAATGTTTCACAGGTTGTTGACTGATATCTCCACATTACTCACCACCTCGCTTCATTCGCCGCCCCAAAGACATTTTCTGTTTATGAACATAGTTATTTTTATCTTCCTATCTATCTATTTATCTATCTTTCTATGTGAATAAATGTGAGTAAGTGTGCTACTGTACCTGACTGTAGTACAGTATCACACACACACACACACACACACGCCACCGATTTTCCTCCGGCTCACCGCTTGTGTGTTTTCGAAACTCAACTGAGATTCCGCACGATGTAACTTTAAGGACCGATCAATACGACCGGTGCCGTAAGAATAATAAACTGAAAAGGTAATAGACTTGTAAAAAATTGAATCAGAAAAAAAAGGAAAAGAAATTCATATCCACTATCTTTCAGAAATGCATCTTTGGACAAAAAAAAAGAAAAAAGGTTAACGCAGTTTATAAATGAAATGAAATTCACGTTCCGCAGAGTTTTACGTTGCTGGAGTACAGGACACGTACTGTACCGTCGCACCACTGCTTGTTGCGTCTTGTCTGTTACACGCCCGTGGACCTCCATGGACATCATCCATTAATCAAATGTGTTTATCTGTAAACGCATTGTCCTGTAATTATTATTATTTTGGGGCATTTCAATGCAGATTCTTTGCTTCGTGGCTCAAGGCGGTGGATTTCGTATTCAAGCCTTACTGCTGATTATTTTGGAATAATCACTCCATTACATGAACATGTCTCCGAGGCATGGTGTGTGTGTGTGTGTGTACTGTAGTGTGATTCCTCAAAGCAGTAGTTGTTTCATCTGGGGAATGATATGAATTTTCCTCTCTGAATAACGGTGCAAACAGAGAAACCACATTTAAAAACCCACACTGTTGTGGGTTTTTCTTTGGATCACAGCTGGAAAACATTGTTTCGCTAATAATTTTGTCTTCGGCTTCTATGAACAACCGATTCCTGATAGATAACTAACACATGCTTGTTTTCTAGATTTTTAACAACTGCTACATGATAACAATGTTTCAGCATTAGCTGATAAATTGGCCTAAACAACGTCTTTGTACGTATTCACTTTAAAGGCGCAGCATGACAATTGTCTCAACATATTTTATTGTTCCCAAAAGACACATACACAGGAATAATATCAAATAGCCTCATATCCTCTTTTTTTTGTTGTTCTCTGTGTTCTGGGGGCAGAAACAACAAATGCATGTTATAAAAAAAGACTAATCCCAACAACACATGTACAAGCAATTCTCTGAGGAATAGCATCAGACACACACACACACACAACTTTAACTGAGCTATAAGCAAAAGGTGATATTTGCTCTGTTTTGTTGTGCATTGTGTTTTCATTTCCGTTCCAAAAAAAAGAGACTATTCTCCTGTAAAAGACAACAACAACAAGGTCCTCTAAATTTAAGAAAGAATTTACTCACTAGTACTAGTTTTTGTGCCCAAACCACAGACTGTATATTAAATTGGACATACAGTATAGTCACCGCGTCAGGAAAGTCCAGTCATAGCCTGAGGTGCCTGTATTCTCTCATATGACCAGCAGAGGGCGACTCCACTCGTGTCAAAGAGAAGTTTGCTTCTAGTTTATGAGAAAAGGCATGATTCATAACGTCGGTAAACATTTTCCTGAGGAGTTTATGTTTCAATCTATAGTTCGAAATCTTTTTCAATACAGCATGAAGTTCACTTTGTAAAAGTGGGTCCTAGTTAGAGCAAAATAGATGATAAAGCACGGTATGCGTGGATATCGCGTGATTGACAGCTAGTACTGTCCAATGGGACATCTCATCTATGTAGCATATGTGTAGCTATGTGTAGCCCCCCAACCCCCCGCTTCTCCAAATATGGTTACTTCTGGTTTTCCAAAAACCAAGATGGCACTGGCAGGTCACAAACAAATGGGTGACGTCGACTTATTGGTCGTCACATCACCTAAACCACATTATTATTATTGTTAACACGAAGACAAAGGGCGCGTTTACTGTACCTGCCATTTGGTGCACTCCTGTGGGTTGTGTCCGAGGGCAGAGAGAAGCTTTCATGGTCCATAAAGTTGGAGAACTCCGTAAGAATCGAGAAGATCTGCTAGAATCAGAATTTATTTTGCTCAGCATTTTTATCCTCTTTTGGACACTTCATAATTTTTGAATGTCTTTTTTTTTTTTTTTTCAGAAATTGCACGGTGAATAAACAAGGATGTTCTTTTTTATAATTCTTTCTTTCAAGGCTCAAATTGATGTGTTATGCAAGACAAAAACAAAGGATTGGCAGGTAATTCATTGTGTATAAAAGTCTGAAAGGTTGAGCAGGTGAAGATTTAGTGGAGCTACTTCAGTTTTTGACTCAACCGGATTTTTAAACGCGTCAAAGCTCCTGCAGTGTGTGTGGTTTTGTGCGTCTCCTCTGACAGGGTTCCACCCTGGCTTCGGTGCACCAGTGCCAAGCCGCACAAATCACAATCACACAATCCCGTCAGCACAATGGGCCGGAGAGGAGGTAACCTGGAATCATGGCGTTGACATTCGCCACAGGTGGCCCCCAGCCCAAACCCACACAAGGCCATATGAAGCATAGCGCCGACTAAGAAAAACACAAGGGCCCTTGCTAAAGGAGAGGATGCTTTAAAAAATAAAAAATAAAAAACTCCCATGGGTACGTTGAAAAACGAAATACACTTCAGTCAGCCACAACATTGAGACAGGTAACTAGTTTCCATGTGGCGGCTGATTGGCGTGTGAGACGAGAGAGGTAAAGGTCACGCCGTGTGGCTGCAACAAATAGAAAATGACTCAGTGCAAATTGAGTGCTGCTGTCAATCCCCCCGCGGGGGCAAACACAAACCAAACATTTCTCTATTCATGAATTAAAACTTATTTTCTCTCTCTCTGCCGCGCGAGCGCTCGCTCCATTTTTTTTTTTCCTCCCCGGCCTCGCGTCGAAGGTTAGATGATGAATTGGCCAAGTGTGAGCTTGTGACTGGAGCTGCATTGTTCATGGACGATCAACCCCCGCGCAGGAAAAGTCTGGGGCAATGATGTGTTCGCACATCCTCCTGAGATGAGTCACCCTGATGCCTTCTGACAGGCCTCATTCCACTAGTGAGTGAGAGAGAGAGAGGCTAACCAGGAGTGCTGCCTTGCCCCCCGAACACATGCTCCGGGGCAGACTCCATCTGGCCCAAATGAGACCACGGGAAGGGAAGGGAGGTTAAAAATAACCAACAAGGGGGAAGGTATGGCAGCAGCACAAGGCAAAGGGGCATGAGATGAAAGCGCGCGCGCACTGTAGCCGGCTGCCATTGAGGCAAACAAGCTTTATTGATTTGTTTTGTTTCCCCCCCCCCTCGCAGAGAGCGAGGTTTCAACAGAAAATGTAATCCTGACGGTTAAGCCCCGTTAAAAAAAAAAAAAAAAATTACATACAGGGAACGTGCGGCAGATGCTAATCCTCACGCTAATCCGCTGAACTATTAGCGGCGTACCGTATATTTGACTTTTCCCCAACGGTTCATATTCCTTCTTTTCAGACGTTCTCTGGCAATTCACGTTGGACGGACGTATGAATGACGTTTTCATAAAGCAACGCGGATTAATATCTAATCTGTCATTTTGGGGGGGGGGGGATCAAAGACAAAGTCTCATCTGTGCGGCGTCTTTGTTGATGGTTAAAATATTGCTCATCAAAAACAGTATTATTTTTGTCAGCTGAAATTGTTATCGCAGAAATAAAATACAGTAAAATCTCAAACCCCTCAGACACGGTGCTGGTTTATTATTCATGATATGAAAGTAGTTTTGTTGTCGTGATCAGAGGAACTGGCTGCATTTGATGAAGTGTAAAAGTAATCATGAAATACATTAAAGCCAAGGTTTTTTTTTCCCTTTCTCTACTTGTATTTCTGTTCCACCTTTTCTTTAAACATGTTAATGGTGATTAGATTCGTGGTCCCGTGTCACTTCCCCTGTTTTTTTTTCGAGAGAGACAGAGCTACAACGCTGCGGCGTTGCCAGCCTCCTCTCCCTCCCGTGAGTTTCTTACCATCTCACCAACCGGGAGGAAAAACGTATATCAGAGAGAATCCTCGTTTGAAGAGCTGCTCCCTGCCGTCATGGTTGATTGTCAAGAAAGATATCTGTCCATTTGTGTGGCCCCTGTGCCTCAAGCCTGCCATTAACACCCCAACACACACACACACACACACACACTCACACTTCTTTCTTCCGCATTCTGGTATCACCGTGGCTGGTTAGCGGGACTTGGACGTGGGGTAGGAGGGTTGGCTGGGGATGAACTGACAGGTTATTACTGGCTTTGTGGCGGATTAGTCCATAAAAGCCCCTCAGCCACCATGGCCAGCACGGCCAGAGTCCCGGCAAATAAGATAAAATAATCTCTGTAAAAATGGTCTGAGAGAGACTGACAGACAGGAAGGGAAGAGATAGATGCGCAAACATATCCCAGTGCTCTTGAACGAAGAAATGAAATAAAAAAATCTTCAATCTGTCCCAATTTTTTGTTACCGATTTTAGTTGTTGTCAAAAAAATTTAAAAAATAAAAACGTGCCTGGGGATATGTCAGTTGGAATGAGATTAAACTCCCACAGTACACAGAGACGGGAAACCGGAGTGGAACACATCTTAAATGCTCCGAGCTCCTGTTTAGAAAAAGCTGCATTCTCTCCACCGCCTCAATAGATGAGGATCTGACTCATGTGGGCTGTTGCATAAGCAGGTACAATCAATACCAGGGACCTAGTTTGGTTGGACAACCCTGCCTTCGAAAAAAATTCTGATATGCAATTGCTGGGCTTTGCAATTAATGGCCACTACTTTGAGAACCACTTGGCCGATTGCCCATAAACCTCGGTAGATAAATTCAGGATTTCCATGGGAACTGGCCAACCAGTGCATTTGATGCCCAGACCCAAAGGGGGGGCCACAAATACCAATAAATGTGTATACCACAAAACCTGGAGGACAAAATTGGTATGGTACACACTCTCTGGGGGCAAGAACTAACCAAAATCTGAAGTGCCGTATTGATTGATCAATGTGAGCTTGGCCTATTCATCAATACCTCCCATGTTATGCCTTTTCTCAATTTTGCCAAGAGCTGGGATAAGGTAGAGACAAAAAACAAAATGGCGCAGTAACTAAGGATGCTGGAATAAACCATTCAAGGAGGGTGGCGCTATAATCAGCATGAAAAATTGTAAGGCTGGTCCAATTGACTTCAAATTTAACTCACACCGAAAACTCAATATACCTTGGAAAAAGCCAATGTGCAGTCATGTTCCCGGAGTCCAGGCCAAGTTCAGAGATTCCAAACATTTGAGCGTGGCAGGTGTGCGATCCAAAGCACAGGCAAAAACACAGAGGTAAATATTCAGGCGCACAGGCAAGATGACAAATCTTCAGCATACAAGAGGTTTTCGCAAAAGCAACCGCAAAGGTGAACAACGATCTGGCAAAATCTCGGTGACAGAATACTACAGCAGCTGTAGAATCTGGAAGCCACACGGCCAGACATCAGGAACCAGATGAGGACACACACAGCGGGAAACCAGGAAGTGGAACCAGAAACAGCTCGCAACGGGATTGGACCATAATCCTAACACTCCACCATCCAACAAAACTTCATAACTCAGATGACCTGAAGAGTGACGCAACTACAGTCACGTCACGAGTGAAGACTTACGTGTTTGAGACGCGTAAGTCTGAGTTAGGGTGTTGTCCAATAATCACTTTTAAACACGAAAAATTCTACAAAAACACAGTTACATTAGATAGATAAGTTATTGTGCTGGGAGGGAAGATAACAAGATCAATCTGGACCAGTTCATGGAGGGAGAAAAAAATACATCGACTACTATCTTTGCATGAGATAAGACATCAAAATAAATGCCAATGCCACAGCGGGATAAAAAAAAAAAAGCCAAAGAAGAGATTCCTTTTTTAATAGTGTACGTGCAGGTGGCCTCTCAGGTGTGCGCGTGGTTTTCATAAAACTTCATTGAAGTGAAAGCTGCTGTCAAGCCAACCAGATATTCATAGGCGACCCCAAACTGTTCAGAGGAGGACCCATTCAGAAACTCCTCTCTGAATGGGTCCTCCAAATAAACTAATTACCTTGGAACGGATCCAAATGAATTTCCTGACAATACAATGCAGTGTGTGCTTAAAAATATATGAGTGTGTAAAGGGGGTTAATGTGTGTTAACATATGCCGTTCTCTATTTGGAAACATTCGTTGGCCGCCATTCGTCTAGGCCGTGCCCTAAGCACTCTTATTGCTTTTTCGACGTCTTCTACCTCATCAGTCATTGGTTGTTATGCAGTGTTTAATTGTCTATCCTCGAATGCGTCCATCTTTTTCCTCATTATATGTTCAAACGTAAAGCTTTTAAACAATGGCCTGACGTGAAGTGAATTGAATTTCTCAAAATAATTGGCCAACACGTGTATATAGCACGGGAAACTTTATGGGATGGGGCAATCTAGTGCGCCAGCTGTCTAAACTCAGAGTGCCACGAATAATTACTCGAGGGGCTTTACCACTAAGCAGATCTATAGCTTGTAAGTAAACATGTGACTTAAATACTAATACTGCCTCCTCCCCAAAATGTTTTTCTAGTCTTGCACTACGTCAATGAAAAAAAGATTATTGTCTCTACTGAAAGTGAAATAAAAAAATGCCTTTGCCAAGTTCTAATTGCAAAATGACAACTTTCTGTGTTTTGTTGGTATTAAAATCCGCCGCTATTCTCATCCTCAAAAACAAGCGATTGTCCTGATGGCTATATGGTATAAGTACCTGCACACAAGTAGCCACACGGCTCAACCAGAGGAATATCGAAGTAGTAGGTCCTACAATTGGATGTCAGTTTGCAAAAACACTAACTCTGAATCTCTGCCCGGTGAAGGAGGTGTGGGTGGAGACCAACAGCCCTCCACAGGTTCGTGTTGCCCCATACTCACTGAAGCACGCTGACGTTTGAGTGATCCACTCAAACGTGAAGAATTCCAACATTTCCCCCCACGTCACATATACTTTACCACCCGCGCACTCTGCTTCACACCAATATGTGTTACAGATTCTCAGATTCCACGTTTGGTTTGCGGCTCTAAACATCACCAATTGTGATCATTACGTTTTAGTTTGCACTTGATCCAATTCATTAAGTTTCTAAGTCAAATTCATCCAATCCATCACGGGCAATACAGATTTGACCTTAAATACTGAAACTGAACAAAGCTTACACATGTTGTGGTTGTGTCTTTCAGATTGTGTCCTTTGTGTTTCAAAATACCAAACTAATGAGTGTGGGTAAACCCATTTTAGGGATTATAATTTAAGGGGCAAGTCAAATTTGAATCAACATTATGTTCGCACAACTCTTAAAAGCATGTGCATAATATGTGGGGTGGTTTTGATGAAGAAATCATACAAAGTAAAAATATCATACAATTCAAACAAATGTATAAAACAATAATTTTCCGCGAGGTATAGAGAGGAGGAATGCAAAGCAACGTGATGGTGTTGTTAGTTTTTTTTCATTTTTGTTTTACTCTTTCCACAATTCTTGGGTTAGTGCAATTATGTATAAAGGAGAAATATAGTGGTTTAGTCTTAGGATGGACACAGTGGTGGAGGGTTGGTTTCTGTAATTGATGTATTGGAGATTTGTATTAGTATGGAACAGTGGGTACTACTAGAAAAACATAATGCCTATTCCTTTTTCTTTCTTATTTTTGTTTTTGTAGTAGTTTTTTTTCTTTTAAAATATATGTTAATGATTATTACTTTTTAAAATGTTCAAAATAAAGTTTATTCTACATCTTCTACATTCTCTTCTCTTATATTTCACACAAGCTCAGCTCCTTTGTGGTTACCACAGCCACAAGTCCTCCGATCCACTGAAACCCATTTATGTTTTAATCTGTCACTTAATCTGTCAAGTGTCATCCTCCCACATCTATGTCTCATGTTGCAATGAGCAACTTTATCGACAGTAAAATCCTGCAAACCAACAACAACAAGAAACCACCAAAAGAGCGTAATCATAATTTCTCAATGCCAAGTGGAAAAGATCAGTGGTTCTCTCATCCACTCTTGGCTGCACCTTACAACAAACAATTGACAAGTTTTTTTTCCCAACCTTCGCTGTGGAAATGCAGCTAAGCCTGGATGATTGAGTGCGACGTCTGGCAATAGCGAAGGCTGTACAGTTTCATAGATATTTCCCAAGTAACTTAGAGTAAAAAATACACAGTCGCCACAGTATAAGGACGAGCACTGGTATTTTTTTTTCCCGATTGTTCAAATAAATCTGCGCAATTAAATAATCTAATGAGCTCCCATGCATTTGCTTATAGAACCAATTCTTTTTTGGAAACCCTCGTCTTTGATTTGCTCCTGCAGATGACGTGTTATTGAATTATAACTTACAGCCCTCGATCAGGCAGCAGCCCCTGAGACACACCGTGCTTCACATTTCAGTTTCAGTTTAATTAGGATGGCAGTTGATCTACATATATAGAGCCACACAGACACACACACACACTAATATATAAAGCATTAGTGGAAATCATATTGCTGCCTGTTAATTGCCTTCCATTTGTGCCCCTGTGACGTTCAAAAGCCGTTGCGCAGCACATTTTAAGGAAGTTTCGAGATTTGATTTTTCTTTATACAACCCATGTATTCCTATGAAAGTTTGGGGAAAGTGATTCATGATAAGAGCGTGACAATGTTTCACATTAACCAAATACAATACACAATGACCAGTGGATTTAATGGGTGATCATTTTGTCTGATATAAAAACCGCTTATCATTAACTCGGTAATTTAATGGGGATTAATGCAAATCACATTAATATTTACTGGCGTACCATTATTAGCTTAAATACGATTCATTTTATAAGAGACATTATGTATTTCATGAGGAACAATCCCGGACAATCTGTGTCCCAATTATGAGTCTCACAAAGAACGGAGAAGGATGAGGCTTGATTAAATAGCCTTGAAGTGAATGTCACTTCACAGGTACGCATGATTATTACAACTCATTAATCTTGATCTGCGAGGCTCGAGATAAGACTGTTCATTAATGTGTGCAAGATTTATTCCAGCAGCTAATTTCGGAGGGAGTGACCATCGGGGTCCTTGGATCACCAGCACTAAGGATTACATCATAATGCGGCTTTCTGAATGGCTCCCTCCTCTATAAGCGGTTGACATCTCTAAACTTGCACAATTCTCTAACTTTGTTTTTATTTCTCCTTTCAAATAAAAATGACATGTAATAAATCAACCAAGAACTTGAAAATTTAATTCTCAAATCCCCCAAAAAAGTTTCATTGTACATTGCCACAAAAGACTCACAAAAAGCTTCAAACTAAGATGAAGACAGCTTCTGTGATGTTCTCATCGAGTTGAAAATTGTCCCCATGTCATTGTAGGAGTAAAAATCAAAAGTGACGCACGTCATTGACGGGGTACAAGTTTATTAATTGGGTTTTGGTGTGTTTATCAGCCGTTCGCAGACTCATGCTGGAAATAACTCCTCCACGGTAATAGTTTCTCAAAAATATCATAAGTCAAAATAGCAAGCATTTAAAACATCATGGTCTGTCTACGTGCTGCCGGTGCAACAATAATAATGTGTTGCATTTCCTTTTTTTTCCCCGGACCAGTATGGAATTTGACTGATTCATTTGACACCGGAGAGGAGAAAGCGTTTTTTTCCGGACGGACGTCTTACCTGGTGCTGGGTGAATGACTGACAGAGTTATCAAAGAAACAAGAAGAGAGAAGAAAGAAGAAAAAAAAACGCTGCCTGGAGAAAAGGCGTGATCGCTCGGCTGCTGCCGGAGGTGAGGCCCCGATGTCCGTGACAATTCCTGAAATAGCGTACAGCCATTGTCCCAAAAAGATAAATCGAAAAACTCCTACACCGAGACACGGCGCCGTGCGACGGGTGACATTTCCCGACGATTTTTCTGCTCTCGGACAAAGTTCGTGCGACACGGTAGAAATCCGAGAGGCAGCCGCGGGCCAGCGTTCACCTCTCCTGGTCATCGTGAAAATGATGTAAAGTGCATTGCAAGACTGAAGTACAAAAAACTATGGAGGTGACATAAACCTCTTTCTTTTCTGGCAGGCAGGTTATTAATTCCAACTGCATAGTTCTGTGGGATAAAGAATCCTGTAGTTAACAACTCTGTTTTTTTTAGTCTTCTTATTTTGTGTTAAATACCACAGTCATGATGATTGGCAGCTTAGTCAAGCGGGGCAAAAATGTGGGGGGCGGGCGGCTGCATAACTTGATTTAAAGTTTAGAGAACATAGTCGGAAACAAAGTTCTCTACGTTGGACTTGGCAGAACTTAACTCGGCGGGAGGCGGCGGGATTTCTCGGAGGCGAGGATCCAACTCGCCCCGCTCCGAGGCAAAGCCGCTCTCTTGTGGCCGTACCACAGCTGGGGCGTCCCTCAGGTGTGACGTCAGCGAGGAGCAACAACGACAGCAGCTCCCAATTAGTGCTTCTTCGTCAGAAGAGGAGCGAAGAAATTGGCGCTGAAGGCTCGTCCCGATGGAAAAGACTTCCCCCCCCCCCCCCCCCCCCGCTCCGCTCCTGACTGGCTTTGGTATAGCTGCGATGGACGGCGACAGACTGATGGTTCGTCCGGGGACTTTACTTATTTGAATAACGCCTGCCCTTTATCAAACATGTTTGGCCTCATTTCCTGCCAGCCATGTTTTTGTTCTCGACACGAATGTCCATCGTCGTTGATCAGAGCAAACTAATTATTCTAAATAGGCTGCATGCAGACGGCGAGGTTGCCCCGTTAATGTCTCCCGCTGCATCAAAGAAGTTATCTCGTGATTAAGGTCCATCCATCCATCCATCGTCTACCGCTTTATCCATTTAAGGGTCGCGGGGGGGCTGGAGCCAATCCCAGCTGACATTGGGCGAGAGGCGGGGTTCACCCTCGACAGGTCGCCAGCCTATCACAGGGCCACACACAGAGACGGACAACCATTCACTCTCACATTCACACCTACGGTCAATTCAGAGTCTCCAATGAACCTGACTCCATTCTGCATGTCTCTGGACTGTGGGAGGAAGCTGGAGAACCCGGAGAGAACCCACGCATACATGGGGAGAACATGCAAACTCCACACAGAAAGGCCCTGGTTGAACCGGGACTCAAACCCAGAACCTTCTTGCTGTGAGGCGAAAGTGCTGACCACTACATCACCGTGATTATAGTGTGCACATAAATTCCATTGGCATATTGAAAGCTGACCATTATCTTTCAATTAGAGTGGCGAATTAGAACCGTCCCCCCGATGGCTGCCTGGGATCGCTACGAGGCGTTGATGGATGCGAGACAGAAATTGTCTCGCCGACGCCAAATTGACTTGACAATGAATAGGTGGAAATGCGAGAGCCTGCACAGTGAATCATGTCTTATTAGCTTTCAATTTAATCTTGTTCAGCCCGGCTGCAGTTGAGGGAAATATTACCAACGTGTGGCCCCCGATCCAGCACATTACATGCTCACAAGTGTGAGGGCAAAGTGTGTCGCCGTAACTTTGAGAAAAAATGGTGATGGAGAACTGAAACTTCTTCTTTTATTTTTGTGTTCCACTCTCTGAAGAACTTTTATGCTTGTTCTCTCACCGCTCTGAAAGCGCAGCACTATCAGGGCCTTGTAGTGGATGACACTTTGGTTGAATGGTGGGGTTGTTTGAGTAAGTGCTTTGATTTTACTGCGGCTTGCTCTGTGAGAAATCCGTCCGGCCCGCGGTGCCGTGCGATTACAATGGGGCTTGGGTTGACTGGGCTCGGAGAGCACAGACCAGGGGCCAGATCCATGGAGACAAAGGTCCTATCGGGAGACTTATTGATCACCCACACCGCAGACTTCTTCCAAATAACAGAATAAAAAAGATAGAGAAAAGAATGAGAGGGAAATGAACCCAAAAGCCTTTTGAATAACCAAACTGAAATACACTTCATGTTGGAAACTTTCCCAGCAATATGATAAAATTGCTCAAATTACCTCTAAAACAAATTCAGGATGATTAAGCAATTCTTCCTTTTTCTGTTGGATCTCATTTTACTTGCATTCACCAACAAGTGCTTCATCTCATGAGGCGAAATATGTCAAACTGTACGTGCATTTGTGAGGGTATTTATGATTTAGCAACGCATGGTTGATGAGCTTGTTAAAGTAAGGGTTAGGGTGACGTTACCGAGAATCAGCGCGATTACCTAATACAGAATATAAGGAAATCCATTGAAATACTAAATAAAACTTGACGGACTAACCAGGTCTACGGTACGTCTACGTAACAATCTCTAAAGGTCTTCTGTCTTTCAAACGACCACATAGGTTGTAATGAGCCGCTTGAACAAACGACCAAGGACAGTCTCGCATTCGCACCGTAAAAGTGGAGAGAATGGACTCTTTACCTGGTTAAGCTGTTATCCGGTCAACTGGTTGAATTAGTGGGAACAGTAAGCAGGTGGAACAAGCGTGACGGGTTCATTGTTTTCAGATGATTTAATTTATAATCCGTACGACCTCTATCATGGTTGAATCGTCAACAGTCGTAGTAGCTGGTGGCTTCAGGTTTGACAACTCAATCAAACAATCCCTAGATGAGGACTGCTTTGTGTGTTCGATGACAAATGGCTGCTAACTGCTCAGCTTATTACCTCACTGGTTTGGAAACATTTGCACACGACTCACATTGTTGTCCCATGTGGATTGGCAACGCGATTGCATTAACACTCGCTCAATGTGGTCGCAACGCGTCCCCCGTCCACCTCCGGAGGTGGTTTGGCCAATCGCAAGCCACCCTGTACACCCGTACTTTCATGTCGTCAAGTGCTCTACATACATTTGAATGCCAGGTGTAAATGGAATGTTTTTCCTTCGTCAGATATAAAAGGATTCGCTGCGCCTGCACTGTTGCGTGTCACTGTTCCTCAAAATCCGAGCGCTCACCAGCAGCTTATCTGACCTTCCAAAACCTCCCAATTCGCCTCCAAATGGAAATATCAATCAATTGACACATCTTTCATTTTTCCTCAAACATGTGAAGACATGGTTCCATTATCTCTACATATTCCTTTTCAATTTATCATACTTTCTCATTTGAGATGGGGACATATTGAAATTATGATTAAGATGGACAACTAATAAATACTGTCTTTAAGACTTGGCCTGATGCCTTTTTATTGGTCAGTAGTTCATTTTTTTTTTTTTTAAATCCTGGATTATGCAGCTCTCGGTTCATCGTCTCTCAATCTCTTCATGGCAGGCGATCGTGGGTGACAGGGCAGGCTTTGTGTTGGATACAAAGGTTTGGCGGTTTGGAAGCCTGACTTGCTCTGAGCTCTTGCTCGGTACACGTTTACATCGTGAAGATTAGCCAGTGGCGGCGAAGTAAGAGTAAAAGAAGCTTTTACACAAGGAGGCTGGCCAAATAGTTATGGCAAACAAATATAGATTTAGTGGGTTCTGTGACCAGAAGTAGAACATCGTCAGTTTGAATCCCCAGGAAAAAAATCACTTGGCAGTGAAATGAGAAGAGTTATATGTGGCGGCTCTTTAGTAAAGCACTCAACTCTCAGCTGTTTCAGTGGAGTTGTCTGGCCGCCAACACTCGGAAGACCGTGGATTCACTGAGCGGGTTTTTCAGATCGGTATATGAACGTGGTGCAGAGCACACAACGGCATGCTCGTGCACGCTCAGTAAACCTTTCTGCTTTAATAGCGGTTCTATTTCACACAGGATTAACCCCCCAACAAAAGAGCTTCATAGGCTTGACTGCATGTCTTAACACACTGTATATTTGCTTACCCTATTTAACCCAACGGGCACTGTCACTGTAAAAAAAAAGAAAAAAGGCCAGCACTCAATCCATAATTCTTTAGTGACAGCAATGACAAGTAAGCCAGAGACGGCTTCATCGTGAGACCGCAAAATCCATATCTTCCTCGCCCATGCTACCGCATGCTACTTTGGCTAATGGCGACCATTTGAAGCGTCAACCTGGAGAAAACAAATGCCTGTGCTCCAGTGGCGTCATCTAGCAGCTGGTCGGAGGCTGATCTACCCGGCGACTGAGTAAAAGCATTTTCAGTCTTCCTGCTGGCACCACTGTATGATGGACAGCCTTGATTAGGGACAAACTGCAATTCTGTCCTGAACTTTCTCCCATTATAGCCATCAATCTTGCTTTTTGCCGTAGAGTGTGCAGACGCGTTACCCGAGTGGAGGTAAGGCCGACGCTCGCCTAAATGGCTATTCAGCTCCTGGGAAGCCAACTCATTCTTTTTTTTTTTTTTTGGGACACGGTGAACCAGCTTTCTAGGCATCTGCTCGTTAAATCCCAAAAACCCGAAGAAGAAAAAATATTAGAAGAGGAAAGAAAATCCATGTGAGAAGATATGGAAACTCATTCCCTTCGCTTTACATGGTTACATAAGAAGAAATCTGACCTCGCATTCTCATTTATCCTTCCAAGCCGGAGCGGAGAGATCTGATGTCAGAGGGAGCAACTTGCTTGTCAATAATTTGAGTTGACCAGTCGGCAAGTTTGACTGACCTTGAGCCGCAAACTTGCAAGTCCAGCTCTCTCAATTCATCTTTGCAGACTTTCTACATTATGCAATTGGCGAAACTGAAAGTTTGAGGTATGTCGGAACAGAAGTGTCGAGTGGGCGTTTGGGATTGATCGGATGTCTCCTGTTGACAAACCCCTTGGAAGAAAAAAAATGAATCATTCGTGAGTCAAAGGGGTTGATTTGGACCGATCCGGGGAAATTCTGACGTCAGGGATTAGTCGCTTTTAGAGAGCTAAGATGGAGAAGAAGGAGAAGCCTGGCCAAGCATGTGTGCATCATTGTTAATCCCTTATTCCTGCTTTTGGGGGCTCTAATTAATTAAAGGATGCATGGCAGAAACCAAACAGTAATCTCCAAAGCTGTGCTTTTTTAATTCCAGCTTCATGTTTTATGACCGGTGCCTAAACGACTAGTAATTCTGTCTTGGCCAGCACCTCTCTCTCTCCTCACTAAACAAACACAACCACTCTCTCCTTCCGTCACTCCAATCTCCCTTTGCCCAACATCACTCTCGCTTCCTCTCCTGCTCGTTTGCCGCCTTCGCCGCCTCTTTAAGGTGTGATCTATTTTCAATTGACAGGACTCTAATGAGTACATTTCTATTTCACTGGATTCTTATCAGGTCATTAGCAAAGAAGTAGAAGAAGAAGAAGAAGAAGAAGAAAAAACTGATGAATAATAGATCTGACGGTGAGAGACGTGCCTGGAAACATCTCGTATATAACTATGCCGGCGAGATGAGAGGGAAGAGACAAGGTGCTTTTGTTTTACAGGACTCTCGTTTCCAACTAATTAACGGGGGGCTCGTGGCCGGTCTTGGATCGGAGTGAGAGACAGCTGACGAGGGCGAGGCAAAAAAATCTCACAACTCTTGAATCATTTTTTTTACCCCCAGCTCCAAAAGAGAGTCCTGTTTTGGAGCTGTGTGATGTCACTTCACACCCCAGCAGGGATTGTGAGTGGGCTAAAGTGAGCGCAGCCCCCCACCACCCACCCACCTCCCCTCCCCTGCACATTGGTTGTGTGTAGTTCCCAAGGCTAGCACACCCTGCCAGTTTCCTCACCACACACAGCGCTCTCAGCTCTGTCAGCTTAATTGGCTCGCCTCCCATCAGAGAGACAACCCAGCCCCGTCGTAATTGCCTCCCTTTTAGCCGCCCGGCCAATGCTATTGTTCAGGTACACAGTGTGTCACTGTGGATGCGGTGATCACTCACACATGAATCCCGGGACAAAGGGTTCCAAGCGACGTCTCTCAACCAGTCTCCTAAACGGCGGCTCTTCTTCTGCCAACAACTACCACAAAGGGCCCTTCTTTTTTCACCCCCCCCCCTTTCTTTTACGGCCTCTGCTCCTGCCATAGCCGTGACCAAGGGCGTTATGTTCTCCAGTTCCCATCCCTCCATACGTCTCTCTGTCCGTCCATCCATCCCATGTTTTTTCGTCAAAGCGATGATTCAAAAAGGCCTCGAGGAAAATAACACAAAAGTTCACGTGAACTAAAGGATGCACTGATCTCCATTTGGTTGGCCGGAGGTTTGTGGGGGTCAAGGTCAGGATCGGAGCGTTAATAATGACAACTCGTCTAATTGGATGAAATGATTACAGGGACGACATTTCATATACAAAAGGTCAACTTCCCTTTTGACACATCATAAGGTTCTGCGAAAAAACACCTGGCCGTGGCCACGCGGTATTCACTCGGTTTCGCGGGGGAATAAAACCCCACGTGGCAGCGATTCCACTTTTTTTAATGACTCCCACACTTGGAGCCAGTGCCTCGGTGCCCTTCTTTGGTAAAAGGTCATTCATTCGCACTCTGCGCTGTCCTCCATGCGGTGCATAGGAGACCTGGTGGCGGCTGTGCTGCGCTGCCGCATGCGAGCGCGAGTTCTTCCTGTGTTGTGTTTACATAGGAAGATCACAGCGCTCCGCCGAGCGAATGCCAGTCGACCCACACAGGCCAGGGAGAGAAATAATGATTGAGAGGAGAATTGGAGAGCAACAGTGTGTGAGTTTGTGTATGTGTTCTAGGCCGAGAAAGAGAGAGGTGACACCTCTCACACATCGCCCAGCCAGTTCTGGTTCTGTCTGAGTAAAGGGGGTCAGCGTTACCCGGATGACAAGTGCCACTTTGGCACTTGTGTGTTGAGGGTGAACTCCTTGTTCCCCCCGTGCCCCTGGCCTGTCTCAGCTAATGAGCCTCTGAATAAATCACAGTGGGTGCCCCCGGTCCGTACACCCACCCACCACCCCTGCCATGCCTTTCTCCACTCGTATAACCCGTCACCTTGCCTTGTCACCCCCGCTTTGTAATGAGCCCTCAAGAACACCTTACGTCCCCTTCCAACATCCTCCGTCTTCCTAATTGTGAGAATTTGTTTGTGGGACATTTTTTGGCTTGTGTGTGATATCCGAGGCCATCCTCGTGTTCCCTTGTCACTGCTGCTGCCGCTGCCGCGAGAGCTGAGGTCGCTCTCCGTGTTAGGAGGAAGAACCTAAAGGTCTTTTTCGGCTCTCCTCAAAAGATACATCCTGTTCCTAAATGGCACATTCGTCGGCTCTTGATTCGGTTTCGACAGACGTGAGCTGCTTCATAAGCGGCGATGATGAATGTTTGCCGCGGATGGATTATTGAGCCACGGAACCTGCCCACTCCGTTCCACAAATAGCCTCAAAACAGTCGGATTCCCGGCGGTCAGGGCCGCATGTGAAATAACCTAGGGGGGAATTTCACATGCACGCAGGCGGAGCTGGATATATAAAGCAGGCAATAGATTCTGTGTTTTTTTTTCTGTGATGAAGTCATATACATGGCAGGCTGACTCACAGTCAACACTGAGGGAATTCAATTTAGAATATGAAAATAACAACGCGTAAATGAAAATACTTGTTTTGTTTTGTTTGTGAGGCAAATCCTTATACCGGGGAATATAATGTATTTCTTTGTTGGGCCGAATAAACAGCCAAGTGATAAATTGCCAGCAGAAATCAGGCTGCGCGCCACGACGGTGACTCTCCAAAAGAGGCATTACTACAACACAGGCGAAAAAAGAAGATCTGTCGGCGGCGACTTATCGGGGGGAACCCGGAGAAAGGAAAAACAAGTGAGCCCCGAGGTGAGATCAGTTACTTTACAGTACAGTCAGCACGGCTGTTTTCCTCAGATTGCCTCTCCAAGGTGACTGACCCCTGAGCAAATGTTACCGGTCAAAGCGTTGGCCGCCGTGCATCGGGGTCCCAACATTGTTTTTCCCCTTCACCTCGGCTGATTTCGTTTCTTCGCAGATAGCCAACCCCAGAAAACTTATCAGTCTGTGCTCGGGGTGGAGGGAATCAATCAGGGGGGGGGGGCGACGACACTATTCCAGACCAGAGTGTTGTTTGCGAATCTGTTGTCTGTGCAGCCTGCAAGAAAAAAAGAAACCCGGCCGCTGTTGCCAAGCCTCTCATTGTGTTGGTTTTGGATTTATTTTTCGTTGAAGGTCTTTCTTTTTTTTTCTCCCTGCTTCCTTGGCTTTGATTCCCCCCCTCGCTCTCACTTTTCACTGTTACATTCATGCCTCTCAATATGAAAAAAAAAACCTTGGAGAGTATTGATGCGAGTTGTGCCAGTGCTGTTTTTGGAGACGCTCGCAAATGCGCTCGCTCCACAAAAGGTGACTGCCAAACGGGGATTAATGTAAAACATAAGAAAAATATTAGTGTTCCGAGCCAGAGAAAACAGCGCCTAGTCAAACACTCCCCCCCCCCCCCCCCTTCCTCATCAGGTGATCCATCTCCTTCTTTCCCTTCCTATAGAGTCCCGTCTCTGCATTTGGCAGGATGATTCAATCCATTCATGTCACGTTTCGTCCCCGAAGGAAACAAAATGACAACAACAGAAAACTGGGAGCTTATTGCTCTCTGAAGTGGGGGAAGGATCCTCAGCTCTTCATCTCACTCTTCCTGTTACACACCGTCCTGTCCCTTTGAAGCGTCTCTCATCCCAACACGTAGGCCGTACACGACCTTGTGCTGCGAACCGTCAATATCTTGCCAATATCTACTACTGCTCTTTAATAAATGCCACGTCAATCACATGCTTTTAAAAAATTAATTTCCTCTTGGAAGACTGGACCAGAATTTATCTGATCTATCGCAACTTTTCTGGGAGACTGTGCCGTGGCCAAACAGAAACAATCCAATCTATCAGTCGTGGGGGGGGGTTCTTTTGTTTCAAGGCTTAGTTTATCATCAGCAGACTTTGAGGAACATCAAATGAAGAAGAACGGCTGTTTTCAGTCGGACGTGACCGTGATCTGAACCAGTTGTCCCGTGTCGTGCTCGTAATGAAGATGCTCACTGATGTAGAAATAAGTTGCAGCTTGGCGTCGCTCCATCTCGTGGATTTGAGGTCCAACTGGACCGACTGACTCGATACACCACGAATGCGCGACACGGAATTCAAAAGTTTCATTACGCAAAAAGGCTCTGGTCAAAAACAAAAGAGGTCAGTCAGAACAAGACCGACCATGAGTTGTCATAGGTAAGAAGAAAAATCTAAAAATCAGGCAGTAGTCAAAAGCACTATTGAAAACTTATGCAAGGACATTGTGGTTTAAAAACACTTGACAGATGACCTGGCACAGACGGAAGAGGAGACAAAGGCCCTTTCTTTTACTTCCATACCCACTTCCACTAACGAGAAGGCTCCGCCACATCCGGTAACATCCCCAAACCAATTTGTGGGGAGTGGAAGTGGGTTATAAAAGCAAAAAAACCCAGCTCAAACCAGCATAGATAATTGGTCTCGTCAAACAGCCACGTCAAACGCTACATCTAATTTAAGATTTTTTTTAAAAGAAGCCCCTCTCTAGTCTGGGAAAATGGTGGACGTGTTCATCTGATTGTGAAGTCTCGCATATTTAGGGAGACTTCTCGCAAGAAAACAAACAACAAGAAGCTCACAAACAGCAGATTTAGGAAACATGTTGACGAAAAAGAAATGCCTTCCAATGAAAAGTTTAAAAAGAGAGGGAGTCGGTTTATTTGGGGGAAACCATGGCTACGAAAAGTTCAGGAAGGAGGCGCAACCCCCGAAGGGCGAATTTCTACCCTACACCTTCAAAGGAGGATGCTTCATTCCGCTGCCGGTGTGACAAGAGTTACGCTCGGTGATGGAGTGGGAGTGGGTCCGTTTTGAGAAGGGGCTCGAGGACTAAATACACTCAAGGGCAGGATGTAATGAGAAGGAGGTGCAACACACGACGGTGGGGCAGGTATCACCACAGGGGGGGGAGGAGACAAACTGGGCAGGATGTGAAGCATCGTCAACGAGAGCAGAGGTGATTCCATCAAAATCGGAGAGGAACTTACCATGACATTGAAGAACCATAATGAGACTTCACACTGTTAAATAATTGCAGGCTGTTGACTTTATAAAAGTGTGTCTACATTACAGTGTGCTCACTAATTAATGAGAGCTTTTCCATTTTTCCGCACTGAACAATTACAAAGAGGGTAAATGAATTAAGTGTAGTTTGGGGTGTAGCTGTGTAGAGGTTGCTAATGAATGCCTTCAACTGAATTAATTCCCCCATTTTTTTCTTCATCACGACAACAGAAGATGTTGCTCTCATGCAGACGGCAGAGGATCATTTTTTCCGGATAACCCATCTCTAGAAAACTTTGCTCCAACTCAACAAAATGTTTTCTCCGTATGCCCTCTAGCTCTTTGTTAGCATTCCCACACCAGACATGGGTTTTGGTTCAGCTGCTCCATACCAGTATTTCCATACATCAATGTTTGTATGCATAGAAAGCTGTTCCGCCAGAAAGACTTGAGAGTGCGGCAGATTGCATGCACTGAAAACGTGTGTGTGTGTGTGTGTGGGCTGCCCCACACTAAGTTTTGGTCCAGTGACTTTGCCTCAGGCTACATACTGTATGTACCGTGTTCAGACATGAAGTGGTTTATACAATAGGTTTGTATGTCTTGTTATTCCACCACATTTCACCTAATCAGGAAAAAAAACATATATATATATATATTTTTAACACATATTGAACTTTTAATACGAACTGCTAGCTCAGAAATTGGTGAATATATTTAATTACTGTACCCCATAGGTCTTCACTAAAAGTCAGTGCTCAGTGAATGTGCAGAGGAGGAACCGGGTTTTCCCAATCACACCTGGTTGAATTGCATATTGGACCAAAATTAGCTTCAAACATCAAACTGATGATTTGTCCCAAATCTAAACCGGTGTTTTGTCCTCTAACCTGGTTACCTATTACTTCAAATGTCAGACACAGATATTGAGGTAATATTAATTTAAAAATAGTGACAAATTTGCCATTGCATTACATTCCCCACAAAACACTGGGCCTGTCAAACCAAAATGCTCAAGATATACATTATGGTATGTATGTTGTATGTACATACAAAGTCATATAAGGCAAAATTAGTTTTTATTCGCGCGGAGCGACTCGAATAACGCAAAGTTGCAAAATCCGTGTCATTCGCTTCACTAACTCGAGTTTCGTGAAAGGAAATTTGCGTGAGTAACAAAAATGATCGTCCTGTCGGTGTGTGAACACAGCATACAATCCCTGTCAATTGTTTGTTAATTTACTAAATGTTCATATCAGTGTATTTTTATGTATATTGTAACATAAGAGTATAACATAAGGAGACAAGTAGATAAATAGAGAGATACGCTCAATTAATTTCATCAGGGAAATTGTCTGATAATATACGACATATTAAACTGTCTGTCAATGATGATGTTGCAGGTTTTTGGTACATACACCAATGGGTCAAAACATGAAAGCAGCATTTCACAGATAATTTGTTTCATGGGCAAACTCACTTTGACAATGAGTATCAACCTGTTTCAATATTTATTTCATTTTAATTTTTCTCCCCTTTCCCTTTTTGCCTTTATTCCGAGCCAATTAATTTAATGCTTATCCAGAATGATGCTTATCAAATTAATTACTATACACTTAAAATAACTACAGTGCAGACCATAATGAGTCTTTGTTTCCTCGGTGTCAGATGGATTTATAAGACTAGTTGAGATGTGGAACGCCATGAAATTAATAGCCCCAGACTTTGACAGATGTCCCCGATTTCTTCGAGGGGGTTCAGGTTGACATTTTCTCCATCAAAAAAAAAAAAAAAAGAATTCAAAAAATCATCTTAGGGTGGGTCACAGCAGCTTCAATGAGTTTCGTCCAAAGATCTCCTCCAGCTCCCTGCCAGGTATACCCCTAAAGGGACTCGCACATGGAGTTCACATGGTGTAAGTTCAAGAAGGGTAGTGTTTTGAAAATATAAAATATAGAATACGTATAAAATATAAGTAGATAAGGTAACTATTAAATACGCCTGACCAAATACCTATATCCCACACGTTTGTCATTTGCTGACAGGTAACATATATGTGTGTATCTGAGGAACCTGTCGTCCCACAAACTGTGAAAAAGACCACCCTGTCGTTTTTTTGTGGTCTGGCTAAACCCTACAGCCTGGCTCTGAACCACTGGTTCAGATTTCTCTCCCACTGTGATGTCACAGTTGGACTACTTGGGGGTAACCCCGCCTGCAATCTGAGAATCTCCACTTCTCTTTTGAAGGGGCGTGACATTTCCTACACGTTTTAAAATCGGTTGACCAATTTACAACAGACTGGGCCCAGCTGGCCAATCAGAGCTGACTGGGGGGTTTATCGGGAGGAGGGGGCGGGGCTAAAAGGAATCCAGGCGTTTTAGACGGAGGGTGAAAAGAGGAGCTGCAGGATTGGGTAGTATGAGAACACTGATGCCTTTTCTGAGCATTAGAGCATGTAAACCTTTTCAAGCGGTCACCCCAAATTAAAAGTATGAACCTGAATATGAACACATTATGTTACCTTTAACATATTTGAATTAAATTCTCATATATGAGTCTGGATAAACGTGGGTGTAAAGTGGAGCTGGTCTTTGCCGTATAGCCAAGACAATTGTTCATCTCAGAACTGGAAGGAAAAAGGAGGGACACCATTTCCAGTGACATACCTTTCCCTGCCTCAGCAGGGTCACAGAAATCATTACGAGAACGCATCCATTGCAACAAGTCCCCTATTCTCTTCCCCCGTAAGATTAATAGAAAAAGGAAGAAAAAAAAAGGTTTGCTGAACTGCACAATGTGAAGATGGCTTAGACATTTACACTATAGGACAAGATGAAATGTAATGGTCTGAAAACTCAGCCGACTGACCAGATGGAGAGACCTCCCTGGGTGGGTGACTCACTCCTCTTCGGTGATACTCGTACTGCACTGTACTTGCATCTCTCTTCCTCTTCACTCCACCTTCTACCACTGCTGCTGCTGCCGCCGCCGCCGCTTCTACCTTTTGGATTGCTATATTTGTGACTGGGCCCATTGATGTGGAAAAAGCCATCATCTGGGCCAGTAGATGTGGAAATAGAGTACTCGTCGAGGTCGGCGAGAGACAAGCCTTGTTCCGTTAGGACTCATCCAGCCAAGGGCACGGGGGGGGGGGGCAATGAGTTCCAGCTTGGGAGAGCCAGAGGTCTCTGCCGGCTATTTTCTCGACATTCACTCTGGGGCCTGTGGTGTTTCCGAAGCTAACGCAACACTTCCCTACCGGCTGAGGAGCTGTCCAGCCAGGCCCTTGAGGGTCCCCATATCACTAAAACCCTCGGAGACATTCTGAGAAACGCGGCGTGCTTACCTTCTGCCTGGGAATTTGAATTCCTAAATGATTAGGGTGGAAGCAGGCGGCATGGATCGATACGGCCGGCTGGATGTGGGGGCAGCCCCAGTCAATTAGGCTGACTGACAAGTAATACGAAGGTTTACAGGCTAGGGAAGAGAGTGAGAAAGGTATACAGTTGTGCTGTAGATGACAACAGATGAAAAAATTGTGAACACCCAAATATTAATAAGCTCATATGCCTATTCTTTTTGCAGGGATATATAAGGCCATGACCTCGTGTTTGACACCCTGGCAACACGATGTTCCAAGACTGAGACAAGCGAAGCAACAGTTAAGCACCCGTTTCAAAAAAGGATGAAAACTCGTCCTTTAACATCCTCATTAATTTAATTGGCGATAAAAATGCTAAAGTATTTTGATCCTGCCACATTTAGAGTAAAAATATGCCCCATTATTTCCTAAACATATCCCCCCCCCCCCCCCCCCCCCCCCTCAATTCTAATAATTACAGGTATATTTCAACCCGAGAGATTTATGGGATTGCAGCACTTAGCTCATCGTGGGAGTGAGCTAACCTCTCTCCTTCATCCCACTCTAAAATGGCCCTCAGGCCCGTACTGTGGCATAGTTAATGGAGTGCGCCTACATGAATTATTAACAGTGCTTACATTCCCTTTATACCTCGCCATCCTATCGATATTCAACCCGTTTTGCATGCCCATGGGTATGTGGGCGAATTTTTTTGACTTACACATCGGGCAGATTGCCCTTTTCTCTCATACATGCCGGTCACTCTCCAATAAACATTGCTTATGCTGTGGGACGAGCCGGGGGCATGTTGAATAAAACATCTGGCTTGCAAAAAAAGGAAAAAATAAGAATAAAAAAGTATGTCCTTCCTACGTTTTACAGTCAACAGATCAGAATTTAAGTGCGGGGCGACAACGGTGAGTTGTAACGACGCTGTGCTCCCGGTCCTCCAGCTCTTTGGGTTTATGCTGCGGGGGCACCTTGAGGTGTACATTATTAAAGCATACTTGGATTTATAACATCATCTTCCGCGGGGAGTAATCTGAGAGGTAAAATCAATGGCGAAAAAACAGTATCCACAAACTATAAAACGTCTCCTCTCTTGCAAAGTGCTTGTAAACCTTTTTGGCTATCATTGCTGTGTACGCGGGGAGGGTAGCTCAGGGGAGAGTCACATTAAGTAAGGGGGGAAAAAATTTAAATATAAAAAAGAGGGAAAGGCAACCTCCTTGAATTCTTATTAGGTAGATAAGGGAGCTATTACATTGACTTTCTCTCCGAGTACGGTTGGACCTATGACTAGATTGTTCCCAGTGCAATATAATGCACTCAAGTCCAGAGCCAAATTCTATGAGCCTCCTCCCCAGGGTTCATCATTTTTGTAGCTCAACTATTGATTGTATGAGCTTGTGTTTGTGTGTTTGTGTGTGTGTGTGTGCGCGCGTGTGGACGGGGGTTGGCTGGTTGTTTGTGTCTTTGTCCGATATAGAGACTCCAAAAGCGGATGGCAACTCGTTCACCGCAGGCAAAGGAGAGAGAAAGCCTTAAAGCCGAGTCGGTAACACCTTTACAGTGCGGCACACGGAAATGTGAGCAGGCTACTGAGGAAAATAAGACATGGGAATGTTGTAGTACTCTTACAATTACCTACAGTGTTGTTTGTGGATCCTTAAGTAAAATTGTTAATCGCCGAGTTAAATCACGAGTTCATCCATGACAAATCAGGCTTCCAAACGAATATGCAAACCAAAATATACAGGATACATAAACTTGTAGTTCTGTAATTAATGCAATTACACAAAACACAAACTGATTTTCTACACACAAATTATTATGATACAGAGTATTACAGTAGGATTTTATCCTTTACCTTAAACGGTTTGACGTAACATGATACTGATCAGTTTTTTTCTGGCACGGCAGCGATACACGTTCCACAATAACAGGTTATGTGGTGTGCATATTTTTTGATTGAAATACTTGGCTATCTCCGGTTAAACTTGTGATATCATGAAGTGATGAGTCACTACTCAGTAATTTCTCCGTGCGATCGGTCTACTTCAGGGGGCGCGTGAAGGGTAAATGGTCCGATAATTATAAAGTAATGAGTAACTCCTCAGTAAACGGTGTGTCACTTCGCGTGAGGGTACAGAGAGAGTGACCGATAACCAAGCGATGGGCAAGTCGCCACTGGTTCGTGCGTTACTTAATCAGCGAAGGGGTCAATACTCTGTTTTCAGAAATAATTACTTATTCATGACCTGATGATTTATTAATAGAATGTGCGCCCGTCTGTTCCCGAGTAAACCGTCATTTTTCACTACTACAACTGTTGTTTGTTTTTTTCCCGTTGAAAATGTCCCTTAAAGAAATTGCGTTATGGGGATGATGATTTCTATAGTGGCTTTCTGATTGCGTCAACCCCGGAAAATCAAAGGGTTGGTTAACAAAGAAATAACAAATATTGCCAATATTTGTAAGAATACAAATATGTTCTGAAATGGACTAGTGAAAAAAAAAAGATTTCCCCTCGTGCAACTTTGTGAGTGTACATAGCCTGGTGGTAAAGTAAATGCTAACTAAGCCTGGTTATAACAGCGGCTCTATAAAATGATGAATGTGTGAAAATGTGCGGTGTTAAAATGAGTTCACGCAGACGTTTCCTTCTCCCTCAACTCTCTCGTCCTCTACCCGCTTTCCTTTCTCCATTCCTTTTGTGCATCTCCCTTTGCTCGTCCACCCGGCTCTTCGCCCTCTCCTCTCGCCTTCCCAGTCTCTCCTCTTTGTACTGCCAGCCAATGGTTTTTCCCTCCACTGACTCACACTCATCTCTCCCCGCCACCACCCGCCCGAGGGCCTCTGGGCACGCAGGTCCTCGCTCTCCTTAGCCTCCCTGGCTTCCCTGTCTGACTGTATGAAAATGAATTTCTATGGGTTTTTAATAGACTAGCCCCACTCTTATACATCTCATCGCTCGCTGACACGGTGGGGGCCGATCGCCCCGCAGTGGGTAAGCATCCCCCTTCTCCTCCTCCTTCCTCCTCTTCTTCGCTCTGATCGGAGCACACAGATTATTGTGGAAGCCTGTTGTTTCTCCACACGCACACACACACACACACACACACACACACACACACACACACACACACACACACACACACACACACACACACACACACACCTATCAATTGTTCAAATTGACATATAATAGAACAGTTGGGTCGAATCGTGCGAATGCCTATTTATGTAAATCTACTAAGCCTTGAACAACATTCCGCCATCATATTTTCATGTTAATTTATTATTATTTGATTAACAGTTTACAGTTCAGTTTGGCGTTTGAATGGTGCTGACCATAAAAAAACATTTCTGTGGGAAATAAAACGGCAGTATTCCATAGCTCAGTCATGTCGCTGGCTATGTGTGTGTGTCTTCCTCTAGGGGAGTTCATTATTTGTCTGACAGTTGAGCATGAGGTTTTCGATGGCTATGTTGAGCTAAGTGCATCCTGAACAATGCATTATAAATTTATAAATAAAGATTGTATCAGATTAGTATCTGATCGGTATCGGCTGATGCTCAAGGTGGAAGATCTGACACGAAAAAGTGGCACCCTAAAAATGAGTATGACTAGAGGAATAATGTACTGTATTAACGGATACATGCAGTAGTTAGTAAGTTGGCCTGACCCCCCCCCCCAGTGTCGTGAGAGGAGAGTGTTCATAAAAATGATGATAGGTCACGAGACTCTGGACATACGGCGCCCGGCGTTTAATCACAGCGACGTTCCGTTCCGTCCTCGGGCGTTTTTCTTTTCCCGTCGCGCCGCGAGAACTTATTAATTACAGTCTTCCATGCAAAGGCTCGTGGTCCCTTCGCTGTCTGAATAACTCTATGCTAATGAGATGCACGGTACATACAACAACAACAAAAAAAACGGGATACTATATGCGCCGCTATTAGCATACTGTACTTCCTTCACGCCGAGCCGGTGGGAAAAATAAAATTCTGTTCAGGGGAGACAATGCTGCGCGTGGGGGAGAGGGGGCAGTTTGAACTCACGGAGAAGCCGTTGTTTCTTTGTCATTAGGAGGGGAATGTGCAGCTTTTCTCTCTCTCTGAAGTGGGAAAAAATGAAATGTAAAAAAAACTGGAGGGTTTGGGCACAAACTATTCTTAACTCCGCACCCCAGCAGGGCACATTGGAGCTATTTCTGTTCTCATGCTAATTTGCCCGGTAATTGCCGGAGCCACACACCAACATAGTAATTCAAGTGTCCATATTAATGTGCCCTTACAGTAGCAATTCTCTATTTCCAGCGTGTCAGCACCTCTTGGCAGAGATGGTATCTCTGTGAAGAACCTCTCGCACTCATTACAGCGTGCACGCAGAGACACTGAAATAGAACAGCGTGGTGGGGTTTTTTGTGTTTTTCTTTTGGACAGACAAAACCAATGTGGGCACTGACAGAGATGCTTCGCTCCGATGAAATATTGACAATTCCTGAAGAAAACTGAAGTGAAAAGGACATTTTTATTTTGCCCCCCCCGTGCCAAGATAAATAGAACCTGACATTCAGCAGATTTTAATTTGAGATTACAGCGACTGATTATTATTATTATTATTATTATAAAGAAATTCAATACAAACTTTTATAAATCAGATTCATGAATTAAGGACGAATCGAAAATGGATTTAAAACCTTAATTAGAAACGCAAATAAAGGGGGGGGGAGAAAGATCGTCCAAAACATTGGAACAAGCAGCACGTTGGTGCGTTTAATGAAGAAAAATATCCCCCTCGAAATTAACGGGTAGTTACAGTACACAGTGGTAATTTTCATTTCGTATCTTGCTCTCTCCAACTAACATATTTATATTATTTTTCATTTAAAACCCACACAAAAAGACTGCAAGGTCATTTAAATGTCCAGTTATCACTGTTGTGATTCACCATGCAGCTGCGGTCACACACACACACACACACACACACACACACACACACACACACACACACACACACACACACACACACACACACACACACACACACACACACACACACACACACACACACACACACACACACACACACATACACACACACACACACACACACACACACACACATACACACACTGATGTGCGACTCGTTATTTTTGGGGAGAAAGTTTTACGCTCACAGAGGAATCATAAAAGCGTCTATAGGCACACCCAGATATCCTGTGTCAAATCTTTTAAATGTGTCTGAAAGCCTCTCAGCGCCGGCACTGTGTATTTTAAAGTTTTTTGCTATATGGAGTTATTTAGTCATCCAATGGGAACAAGTCTATACGATCATCATTACACACACACACACACAAGGATACTTGACAGCCTTATACGAAAGAAAAGCCGGTCTTTGTAGCACTGGCACTGAAGTCCTACCTATTAGTCAGAGACCCTACTGAGAATAAATGTCAGGGATGGCGCACATTCCCTGAATCCTGAATCAGCAGGACTGGAGAGGTGGTTGTTCTCCCTCTGTATCATCTATCAGAGGGGCCGTGGCAGTGTTACTTTTTCTTTTTCTTTTGGGCTTTGTTCGCCGCGTTCAATCGCTGAACGACCTGCGAAAGAAAGGCACAAGTTTTCAAAAATGTCTCTTTAAGGTGTATGGCTTTTTAAAATCTTCACTTGAGAAGAAAACCCACGTACTTCGCCAGTGACCACAACTGCTTGAGACACATACTGCCCATCCGATTACATATTTTCTTCAACATTTCATTTTCATAATTGTCATCTGCCTGAGTTTTCCCACACCTGCAGTGCCGATAACAATCTGGAAGCCGCTTTGATGAGTATATTTGGCTCCAATTAAGAAAAAAAAAGCTAATTTAAAGACAAAATTCGCACCAGGGATGATTTACATTATACTTAAAGAAATATATATATATATATTGCACAAATGTTTTTTAACCATCTGAACATTTGCATTAGTCACGTTTGATTTTCTAAATCTAAATAGGATTTCTGCAAAATATTTAGGTTCATGCCAAAAAGTCAAGGAAACAAGTCAGAACGCAAGATATTAACTTCCACTGACATGTTTTGGCAGCTTTGATATATTCATCCGTCTGCAGCAGTATTTGTGAGCCATCTATCATTTGTGCAAACTCACGAGGACTTCCTCCAAGCTTCACATTAAAATAAGCAATTAAAATAAGCGAGAGCATCAATTCGAAGTTTATTTTCCCGCACACAAATAAATAAAACATCTTTCTCTTTGACTGTTACGCGGAGCATAACACGGTTACATTGAAGCCAATCCCTCTCTTTATTTTGGAGCAGCGATCACAAAGCATTTTTCCTGGAATGTCGGAGGATTGTTGTGTTTGTGTGCGTTTGGGAGGATTTCAACGGGCAAGTCTCGCAAAAAATGTGAAGACTTCCATTGCAGCGTGTGTAAATTGCTTTTTCGCTGCTAATTATGTGGAACGCTGTGTTTTGCAGAGGGGGGAATCAGGGGAGGAATGATTGCCAAGAGTTTTGGTTTTACAGCTACAGAAAATGTTAGGAGGCCTGTGTTAACAAGGCGAACTGTCACGCAGCCCACATTATTTAACTTTTGTAAGAGGGGCGAGGGGAAAAAGAGAATTGGGTTAAAAGAGAAATTCATCGCAGCTTCCTGTTACACATTACAGGAATGTAGACAAATGTAAAGTATGATATAACTGCTAAATTTAGTCAAGCTACTAATCGCAGAATCCCCACTATGAGGAAACGCATCGTACTTGATGGTTACATTGAAAAACCAAATGGTGTTTATATGAAACTATACCTCGTTTGAATAATACACATAAGGTCCGACTAGTCCATAAACCCAAACAATAATAAGAAGTCTTGAGAAATGTCAGCGTAAGAGTTAAAAAAAAAAAAAGTGTGCATGATCTATCAAAAGAATGGATGAATATTGCTATACTCAAATAATATGAATCTGAGAGTGCGGTTATGAAATAAAATGACTGTAACTACATTACTCAGATTGATTATATCAGCAATGGAACTCATATCAGAGGGTTTATATTAACAGGGCTGTTAGTATGTCCAAACAAGGGACATCAATTCAAGTTTTGATTCTAATAAATGTTAAGAATTTAATTTATATATTAGATTTTTATTTTATAAGATAAGAGATAAGATAATATAAGATATACCTTTATTAGTCCGACAATGGGGAAGTTCGGGCATTACAGCAGCAAAGTGGACAGAAGAATATATAAGAAATTTACAAAAAAGGGTTTATATGTAAAAAATTTAACAAAAAAACAACATTAAACTAAAAAAACAAAAGGTATATAAATACTATATGCAGAGCAGTAGCAATAGTTGCACATGAAATATTAAAAAAATATAACTATTGCACAGTTAGTTATTGCACTTTAAGTGTATCCGTGAAAAATGTGTTATGAAATAAATCTTTTTAATAATCTTAACTTTGTTTGTCTTTATTATAATGCACAAATCTTTTCAGGTTAACTTGAGCACAAAAAGGAAAATGGGCAACGAAAACTAAGGATTCAAATCTACGGTCCGCTGGAGGGGAGGCTCCTCGTGCGCTGGCGTTGAAAGTTTTTTTTTTTTTCTTGGCTTTTGTCTCGCAGGTGGGAGACTTTTGTAGAGTTTTTTTTCCGAACTGCCCCGAAAGTTGAAGCCCGGCCAATTATTCCAGAGTCCTGGTGAGGCAAGTCACTGTCCGGGGACAGACGGGCATACATTTGAATCTCGTTACTCTTTCGACTGAACACAAGCAAAAAAGCCTGAAAACAGAAAACCAGGTTGTGTCCAAAAGGCTCTTGGTTGTTTCACCTGTAAACAAAACCAAAGTTTTTTCAACATAAAAAAACAAAAAAAACATATCATGGTGCTTGGCCTTTGGTTGGTTAGCAGTTTCCAGTCTCTGTGCTAAGCTACACTGCTTTAAGCTACGCTAACCTGCTACTGCTAACTGTAGCTTCATATTTACTCTACAGACATACAAGTGGTATGAAACATCTCGTGTGACTGTCGGTAAAAAAGTGAAACATTATACTTCCCAAAAATTCAAACTGTAGTTTTTTGGGGGTGTTATTGCATGTGCAATACGTAGCCAGAGTATAATTCTACTCCAACTCTCGGTTGCTGATGCTTTAATGCTCCGATTATTGTATTCATTACAATAAACATTATTGTAAACATGAAAATGCACTGTGATGATGACGGTAGTGAAGATAGTGGCAATTTTGAAATGATTCGGACCAAACTTAAGTAAAGAAAATGGCATTTTACCTCCTTTTCTTCCTCTTCTTCTTATTATTTTAATGACTTTATGTATCTTTATTTGGAACCTGCATTGTGCCATGTTCTCTTTTCCGCCTGCCCTTTCGGCTGACAGCTCCTCAGGTGATCGGCGTTTCGTCCCCCGTCAGGAGTCTCAATCTGAAATGGCCGCCCTGTGTGACAGGGGCAGACCTCTATCCCAGTCTCCCCAAATTACAATAATAATTCATGGAGAATATACTCATAAAAATGAATGGGTTATTAATCAGTGTCTGCGCCCCACTGGAATAGTTCCTGCAGAAATGTTATTAACTTAATTTTGAGCACATTACTCTTCCATTACCCCCCATTGGAGGACGCCACATTCCGGAGGTTGCGGCTTAATTGTGTCCATATTTCTGCGATGCCACTGAAAGACAATGATGAGGCGGTTTTAGTGGGTCGCTTAATAGAACTTCCCCTGCACACTGTCATTTCCAGAGATTAACAGATGTGTTTGACACATTCATTACCTTTCTGGCTCAGGGAAAAAACAGCCAACTGAGGCGGCGCTTTGCATGAGAACCACACACCAGACAAGTCTTTCAGTACTGTTTAAGACATTTAACCGGGGGCGAAATTGATGCTGTAAGCAGAGCCACCGCTGCCAGATGGCAACAGGGGGATGAAAAACAGGTAGTAAAAGCCTCAAGTCATGATTAAGCGGACTGCTGGATAAAGCACAGTGCTTGCGAATGTGCGTCGCATAGCAATCAACAATTGCTGGGCAGCACAGGAATCATCCATTCCTCCCCAGCAGGTTTCGGGTCGGCGCAGAGAGGATCCGTACAGGGCTTATTATGTGATGACTGCCGTAATCTAACAGAAACAGACTTTTTTTAAAAGACATCCGAGGATATTTCTGTAAAGTAATCGTTACCTTTGGCCACCCTGTTGGTAGCTGGTGCATGCACTGCAGCTTTATCAGTTGTTTTTTTTTTGGGGGGGGGGGAGGGGGGAACAGAAGAAACAGACCTGACCTGGGGCAGAGAATACATTTCTATCAGTTTCTGAGGTGGAGAGCCGTTTTATCAGGTAGACGAATGGCTGGGCACAAATGAAAGACAGGGGTTTCTGAAACAAAGAACCAGTTTTCTCTCCCGCGAATACGTCACACAGGTCAGCGCTGCTGACGGTCATTGTTGCCAAGGAAGGCATGAAAGCTCAGACGGGGAACGGCAAGAGGCGGTGCGATACCACCAGCGTCGTTGCCCCTGGGGATACAGTGAGGTATTTTAATTAATACACAAATCATACATTGTCACCATCCCCTAGACCGGGGAACACAAGCTTTATTCAATCATGAGTTTCCAGGCCGTGTGTGCGCATGGATTTTATTTTATTTGGATGACTCCTCCTCCCGTCGCTCGCCCTCCCTGCCCACACCAGCCCCCCCCCCCCCCCCCCCCGAGGAGGTGATCGCACGCATCTGTTTCCTGGAGATAAAGGCCTGCTCGCCACATCCCCAGAGCTGGGAGAAGTTGGCACTGACCGACGCTGGCAGTCTTCTCATGTAACGGACCCCGTCACTGACACCAAAGGAGGAACAGAGAGAGAGAGAGAGAGAGAGAGAGAGAGAGAGAGAGAGAGAGAGAGAGAGAGAGGGTGAAACTGGCTGAATAATTGTAAAAAAAACGGCTAGGTGAGATGTTAACAGGGTGCAGTCTGGCTTTGCCTTCTGTGAAAATAGGTATTAATATCAAAACACGGAAGACTGACATTGGAATTCCAATAAAAAAAAGGAAAGGAAATTGTTTTGTCTGCAGCAGAAATGTCTGCGTTATTGTGCTAAATCAAAGTGACGCCAAGGACAAGGTGTAACTGTTGCTAGACGTTATGTTCATAAGGAAGCTTCTCTATGTTCCCTCAGCCCTATGTTCCCTCAGTCCTATGTTCCCTCAGTCCTATGTCCCCTCAGTCCTATGTCCCCTCAGTCATATGTTCCCTCAGTCCTATGTCCCCTCAGTCCTATGTTCCCTAAGTCCTATGTCCCCTCAGTCCTATGTCCCCTCAGTCCTATGTTCCATCAGTCCTATGTCCCCTCAGTCCTATGTCCCCTCAGTCATATGTTCCCTCAGTCCTATGTCCCCTCAGTCCTATGTTCCCTAAGTCCTATGTCCCCTCAGTCCTATGTCCCCTCAGTCCTATGTTCCATCAGTCCTATGTCCCCTCAGTCCTATGTTCCCTCAGTCCTATGTCCCCTCAGTCCTATGTTCCCTCAGTCCTATGTCCCCTCAGTCCTATGTTCCCTCAGCCCTTTGATGGGTGGGAAATTTCACAGAAATCAGGGAACAAAGGGTTGAGGGAACATAGAGCTGAGGTTACATAGGGATGTCCTCGTTCATAATGTTAAAATGTTGAAATTGATCATGTGTGTGTGTTGCATTTGTCGTTTCTACAACAGAAAGGACGCCTGTGCTCCGGTGACGTTGATTCTCATCTTAACGGACTTTAGTCGTCTGTGGTGTTTTTTACTTTGGCAAAGACGATGTTTCCACGCGCCGAGCATGCTATCATTTATATTTGCTAATCTTGTTGTTGTGTGTGTAGTTTTCACATTGGATTTTGAGAGAAGACTTTGAATAAACCAGCCACTTCACAAGTTTCACAAGGTGTTGCTGCGGGAGAAACGCGGCGGCTGACCTGATGACTTCATCGCAACTTTTCCAATGTCAATTATTTTAAATCAGGGAGCGCGACAGCCTAACACGTCCTCCCACCTAAACAACAGCAACAACAACAAAAAAATATCTGGTTTTTTTGCCTTTGAAAAAAACAATCCATAAACACCAACTGCTGCCGCCCTGGTTAAGTGATAGTTAAAATGAATTGTCAACACTCTAGAATTTTGGAATCATTTGCATTCCTGCTGAAAGTTACACGTGTAGATGGATGTCACATCTGTCCCATAAACATGAAGCTAGCGCCGGCATCTGGTTCGAGGGGAAAACAGAAGAAGGATAAGACGAAACAACACCGGCAGCAACTGTAAAGCTTTTTCAAATGTTTGTTTAATCTGTAGTGTAAAAACATAATAGTAACACAAAACGAATTGCCACGTTACAAAGGCTCGTGCGCGGGGAATCTTTCTTGATTCCAGCCTGTGAGCTATGTGAAGGTTCACATCCACCGTACAGATACGAGAGTCGTGTCTATCTTCTCATCTAAACCTCAGCGTCTCTGTGAAAAAAGCATGTTTCCCTGCTTCTCCTTCAAGCAGCTAAACTTAATCCATATGGTTAAGAGTAGGACAACACTCTAACTCGGGTGTTTGAGTCACGAATATTAAGCATTTGAGCGAGAAAGCGAAGTCACAAACAGCTCTAGGCCGAGCAAGACAAAAGAAAAAAAATCAATATTGCACAATATGTCGCGATGTGGTCGCTTTTGCTTAATTTCAACACGTCTAAGTGGAATTGCTTTAATCTTTTTTTTTTTTTTACTTACTTTCCCATTCATGGCCTCTTGAAAATCCATTTAAAGTTTTCCTCCGCCACCTTGCACGCATCCTCGATACGTGTCGTCTAATTAATTTGGTTTTCAAGGCGCGCCATCTTCGCCATCTCTTCGCACTTGAGCGCGCGTGCTGGAGGCACATGAATCAGAATACAGATGTGCACAGGCCGTTGTGGTTACACACACACACACACACACACACACACACACACACACACACACACACACACACACACACACACACACACACTTGCTCAATACCAGTGTGTGTACAAGCTTCCCCACTACGGCATTTCTGCTTTCATTTTCCCAAAATTTAGCCGGCCCCATATGCTCCACCACAGGGAATATCAATACACCGACTATAGTATTCAAGGAGATCGATACGGTAGAATATTGTTTCTCTCTCGCTCTTTGTGTCCTTTCCCCTCCTCCTCAGATCACTGGAGCCATTTTTTTTTTTTTTAATGCAGGGGTCACTGTGACACAAATCCGGTGTGCCTTTATTCCCCAAGAAAAAACTAATTTGGAAGTTTGGTGAGCAATGGCCTGTGTGACCCAAATAGGAACGATGCCCTTGTATTTAGGTATTTAGGCTGCAGGGGCTGCGAGTTTTTCTCTCCGGATGAATGAAAAATGAATCTCCTCACAGCTGTGCGCTCGGTGACGAATACTTATAAACCCCTTATTAATAATTCTTCACAGTCCCGAGTGCAAGTCTTAACCCTTTGATCGTCAGTGAAGGAACCCCCCTTCACTCGGGTCTTTGGAGGGAGACGGAGACAAAGGGCCGGCAGAATAGATGCAAATCAAACCCCAGTACAAGTAGAACAAGACTACTTATTATGATCGTGGTCTATTAAAAATAAATGAGTCAACAAATTGCACAGAGAGAGAGAGAGAGAGAAGGCCTGTTCAATATATACATTCATAAATATGTATGCAAGCACAACATTTTTTTTTTTTTTAATTTTGCCTTTAGTAAAATCATTTTAACAGGAAACGAGGGCAGACAGACGGGATGACCAGAGATGGTTGACATGGATACAAACAGCAATTTCAGTTTTGTGTAAGGTCATTAGTAGCTCTAGATTGCGGTCGTCATACGTGGAGAAAACAAACCACAAAATCATTCCGAGTTTACTTGACAATTTTCCCCGACTTGTCCATGGTGTTCCCGTGCTTCCCGCCCTTTGTCAGCTGGGACTGGCTACAGCCCCCCCGGCGACCCTTAATAGAATAAAGCAATATAGATAATGGATGGATAATTTCCGGATATTTTCCTGAACTTTCCGGAGGGGGCCTGTGCGTGAGAACGCGAATCTTCACACTATGATGTGTCGGACATTGTACGAAGCTTTTCCTGCAAACCCTCTCGTAAAATATCGGGGAAAATGTCTGATTGAGCCCGTGTGAGAATACACCAGGAAAAGAAAAACCTCCACAGCGAAATTATCGTCATGACCGGCCTCCTGCATGCCCTGCGTTACAGTTACAGAATGTTACGGAAATTTTGTCGCTGTTGCAAACGGAAAATCTCCTGGTGCGTCTGTCGTAGGTCAACGGGAAACTCTGGAAAAGGCCCGGAAGCAATTTTGCGCACATTTTCCAGAGCTCATGTCTGAAAACAAACACTGGTATGATTGCCATGAAATTTCTTGGAGGGGTGGGGCATAATCCAAGGGTGAAACATTTACATTTCGTAGTGAATCTGAGTTAACACTTGGATACAGGTTACATTCTTTACCATGTTATCATCTGCAGGCCGTTGTAGTACTGTGAAATTGCAGCAGTCATTATTAACTAAGACTAATTTGTCTCAATGCTTTTAATATTTCATAAACCTGACTTCACAATCTGCCTACATTTTATCTTACCGTTGGATGACAAACTGGGACAAACCGCGGGCGCATGTGTTATATTGTAATCACATAATCCGATTTTAAGTATCGTCACATAATCCACTTTGCAATCAAATCCATATGTTCCTGTAAATCGTGTCCATCATACGCAACGCTCGTTTCAAATCTGGCTTATTGCCGTTGCATTAAATAGCACCAAGCATGTTCCAACCACTGTGTGAAAATAAATAAATGTATCTCTTCGTCGCCAAAACGCAGCCTTGAAAGTGGAGCTAACCACACATGACAAAAAACGACTAAAGAATGAATAATTAAATATAGAAATGAAAACTAATATTCATGCAAATGAGCCCACTCTGTTGTTCTGTGGCCATTTTAATCTATGGCTGTTATCTGTGTACAATTAATTTTGAGCGTAATCATTCGATACACGGCGGATGAAAGGATTCTCAGTGGGGGCCTCTGATACACGGGATACACATCTCGCAGCTAATTATTGATTGGTAACAACGCAGCAAAAAAAAAAAAAAAAGGTTGTTAGTGCAGAACGGTGATGAAAGGCAAATCTCGGGTTGTCAGTGTGTGTTAATGATTTTGTTATGGCAATTTATGAGTTTGTTTCTCGCTTTTTTGTTTCCCTTGTTAAAATTTTCTTTCTAATGAGCGGTATACTGTGCCAATTGGCATTTAATCTCTCATGTCACAACTTCTAATTTAACTCGCCGCCCTGGTTTTCAATCAATACCCCATTATTCGAAGTTCATCAAGAACCTATTATTGTTTGACAGTGCACTCGTTAAAATTATGACCTTGGTGGATTATTGAATTCCACACGTCAGCAGCAGACAGTAGCTTTTACTTATCTATTTATCCCCTTGTTTGTTACAGTACATTGTTCTGTGGCCGTGCTCAACAATGATTTTTCGAGACAGTTGGCTCTTAATTGCACTTTTCACTCCATGTTTTTCAAAAATATGTTTACATGTCCAATGGTTCATGCACAGCAAAACGCACGCAACACTCATTTTACAACAGCTAGATCTTTCAATCCCTCAATACTTTGTGGAATGTCTGTTTTAGACCACAAGCTCCACAAACAGAGGATATGGTTTTGAGCACATTTGGTGAAACACACAAAAAAAGGGAAAACATACTTTAAACTGAATAACGACGCGAGTATTGGAACGGCACCCAACGTCAGATAACACAATTAGGAAATGTTAGCTTATAGCCAACTTCATCAGACCATTTTCATTGACGCACATCGACTGCTGTGAAATATGTATAGGGTACAACCTGCGTGTTCAAACATTACACGAGAAACCATGACCCCTCGTAAACAATGAGAGGGTGATCATTTTTCAATTTGTATTAATGTGAGATACTGCACGGTTTATGACCGATGATTTAGAGCCGTGATTAATGTCTCCTGACCCGGACACCACTCGGTAAAATAAGAATAACATTGGTCCTGCCAACGTCCGAGCACGGCCGTTCACAGGCAGGAACACCAGAACCGTTTTAATCACTCAGACAAATTAAAGATGTGGGGGCGACTCAAGAGAGAAAAATAATAACGCTGGCTGGGTTCAAAATGGAAAATCCCAGAAACATGACAGACGCTGTACAAGGAAAAGCCTCTGTTTGACTGGCACCGGGTAAAATATGCGCGCCGCACATCTTATTGCACAACACAAAGTACTTTTGAAGCCAACTGATGTTTCCTCAGAAAACCGTCCTCGAGCCAATCAGTTCAAATCACAGTGATTGCTCTCGGTAGAAAAATTAATCTAATTTTTCCGTCAAAGCAGCTGCCAGTTACTTAAGATCTGATCTCTTTCACTCTTTCTCTCTCTTTTCCCTTCCCTCACTTCGCCACACTCTCTTTAGGGCCCGCTTAATTAAAATGGAGAAGGAAATGATTTGCAGTCAGTAATTCCGGAAAACGTATAGAAGATGTTAATTACGGGGCCAGTGAATCATATAAAGAACATTTTCAACTGGTGGGTGAAAATTAATTAAATTTCAACCTGTTGGAACTAGAAGAAAAAAAAGACTTGACAACTTCAAACAACGCAGATGGTTGACGTGTATCTGACCATCTGCTCTTAATAGACAGAATGTAATCAGATATCTGTCGGTATCAACACTGACGATAAACATAATGCCTTAGGGTCAATGTTGATTATTATTCAAAAAAGTGATCAACATATAGGCTACATATACATCCTGGTACAATTAAGTAACTTCTTATGCCAAAGATATTGGCAAAATATACATGAGGATTTTTGGTGGCTAGCTAAATGTAGATATTTGCAACATCAATATCCATGGGATTACATAGGTGTGTTGCTGTCATGGCCGCATGTCGCTCAAACGCTCACCTGACTGGTTTGCTGCCGACATAGTTGAACTCTCATCTTCTTAGTTTGCCACGCAGGTTAACTTCGTTTGCAGTCAACCACACTCACATTAATTTAACATTACACTTCACATTTTTTTAAATATATATTAGTCTCAGTGTGTTGTATCAATCCTTTGTTTCTTTGTCTCTTGAGTTACCATGAGTATGGTGGAGGTCTCTTCCTGGTTCTGGTATAAAAAAACGTGGGGGGGCGTGGCCAAGGCCTGAGGACACTTAGAAAGCTGGAACGGGCTAAACCATACGCTGCCATATAGTGGGGGGGTTATTTGGGGTTAGTTGGTTTTGCTATTTATTTGGTTGTAGCATGGCGGCCATCTTGACTGAGATTCTCGTTCTTGCAGGTCATAGTTATCCACGAGGGCGTTGAAGCAGGAGCAACCGGACTTGGTTGTAGTTTCACCTTCATCCGAGAGGATTCTGCAGTTCCAAGTTGTGGTGAATCCCAGGTATTTAAGCTCTGCGGGGTGTGTTTGAACGACTGACGTTGAAACTGTTTTAACAAGAGTTGCTGGAGTCACATTTGTTCACACAGGTGTTGTGGTTGAAAAGACGTTGACTCGTTTTTAAGTCTCCTGGGAAGAGATGAAACGATGAAGCATCGGAAGTGTGAGAAGGACGGTGTCTCGGGCCTCCACCTCCTCTGTTGAGGGATGGATTCTCTATTTTAACATAGATGGCTTCCTTCACTCCTCTTTCAAACCATCTATCATCCCTGTCCAGAATATGTGCATCCGTGTTTACAATGTGTTTACGTTGGAATGAGAAAGAGAATGCAGGATGAATCATAAGAACAATAGTTCATTCTGAGCATTGTCATAGTTGAGAGGATAATTGCTCTTAAATGTGCGATTCAGCTGCATGCACCAGATCATGACCACATTTCCCAGTTTGGTTTGTCATACATAATGATCAATTTGTTGATGGAAATATTTTATATTATAAATATATATATATATATAAATATTCTTCTATTTTAGGAGAAGCTGTAGAAAAATGGTTGAGCTCTTATGGGGGAAGGATCTGGAATTTGGAAGTAGCCAGAAACTACTTTGGACTCTTTAGCCAAGTTCTTTTTACCTGACCGAACACAAATCCTTGTCAACCATTCTTTTAAACCAAGATCCAGTCAGAGTTTTTTTTCTTAAATGAATTGCAAAGCAAAGCCAATATACCCCAAGTAAATATTGACTTTTGCTAACTGAAACTCTTGAGTTATAATGCACGAGTGCCATTCCCCTAAAGTGGAGTCTGCCTCCAAGCGTCAAAGGCGGAGAATGGGGCAATAATAATAACTGTGGCTGTAATGAATAGAGCCAAATACAGGTAAATTCATGAGGGGGGAAACCTGTATAAGTGCACCGTGGACATTCATTTAGAACTGCTGCATGTTTGGGCCAAAGCCCAGACTTGAGTTGTGTGGAGCTTGGGTACGGTTGAGGCAGAGAAATGCCAGGCAATCCCAAGTTCGTTTCCACTGAGAAAAGCCCTTAGTCATGTTAATTTGCTATTAGTATTATTGTACTATGGCACACAATGGCCATATAATAATTACAGATTAAAATCAAGTCCTCGTGGCAAAGAAGAAAAAAAAAAAAAGGAACACAACCAATTTCCCTGCTCCTTTGCAGAGGTTGAATATCTCTGAAACCATTCTGAAGAGGTGAATGGCATTCTTCAAAATAGGAGATTCCATCATTGGGTGTTTCAATGACCGATTGAACAAATTGGTCTCTAATACCGAATGTGAGCCAAAGAATATGAATGATTCATTTACTTACACTAAATAAACCATTCACTAACCTGCCTATGACAAACAAATATATAACTGAATTTAACCAATAGAAATACGGTAACAGACGTTTAGTTTGACATTGTTTTACTCTTCATTTCAATAAAATTGTAAAATCTTGGATTTCAAATTTTTCCAAAGACCCACATTTTCCACAGAATATAAAGTCTTTCATGATGTTTTTCCTGTTTTTAGATTTCTTTCCCTTTTAAACTATCCACTATCATTTCATTTGACTTGTCTCCAAGTGGTTTATTTTTTTAAAATATCAAATCAGACAAAGACGATACAGCAGGGAGATAGATGGTTATCATATCTAGCAATGCTCATTAACTATTGTTCGCATACCTCTGCAAATTAATGCAATTTCATGCTTCTCTTAGTAAACCCGGCCTATCATCCCATTGTTGGCTGCACAAAATTCAATTTGCACCAATTTCATACACTGCTGCGCCGAATTTGCACCAATCTACAGCATCTAACTTCAGCATTTGAATCAATTTTGCACTTTTTCTATGTCTTCTTACAAGAATTGCTGCTGATAGCTCCTCAATATACATATATATATTTTTATGTCCTCCTTGTTTTTGAACTGTGAATGCTGTTGTCACACTTGCACTTCTGATTACAGGCGTATGGACCAAAACCGGACGCTGAGCGTTAATATTTCAACTCAACGTCTGAAATAATGTGGTCGCCGTCATCAGATTGTCACACGGTGACACTGCACTGCCTTTTCTTTTATCCAATTATCGGAGCGACAGAAGAAATTGAGATGTGTGGACGTGAGAGCACAGAAATAGAGAAGGAAAAATATTGAGACAGAAATATAATTAAATGCCAGTCACAGAGAAAAAATGTAAAATAATATTACGACATAACTTCTATTGCTGGAAATACAATGAAATGGTTGGTTTCAAAGACATTTATATTGTAGCATCATCCAAACCATTCAAAGAGGCCTAGTGAGTTTCATTGTTGGCGCCACATGCTGCCATTTCAACTTCTGCACTCTTGCAGCATTGACGCTGCCGCAGTTATTCAGAAGATCACGTCTGTGTGACATTTCATTATTTGATAACCCCCCAAAACAGAAAGAAGTATCTGTTAATATTCTTTATGCTTATCATTCAGATAATCAGCGCAACCAACAGGCTTTATTGCCTTCTCTGTGAACCGCCGACACAGCAGCGCGGAAGTCAAGAACGGAAGAGAAGCAGATGTGTTCTTCTGAAAAAGAGGGGAAATAAATGTAAAAGAAAAAAAACAAAACATGTTTGACATTCATTCAGTCGTTTGTGCGGGGAAGATGAGTTTTCGGTGTGATGACGCACCCTTTCAGCTTTCATTGATTTAACTGAAGAAAACTGCTTCTGGATGCAGTCGGGGTCCATTAACCGTGATACTTTTGCAGGATGCTCGTCGTGCGGACCATTATTAAAACTCCAGTTAACAGCTGCCGAAGACCATATTAGCTAAACAGAGATTCTTTGTTCGTGCCACACTCTCTCATATCCCGGCACAGCGAGCGAACTAAGAGACTCTCTGCCATTGTAAGACATCTGCTTTCAGACATTAACGATGCTTCACAGCCCCTAATGGGCTCTCCGGGGTAAATATGTCGATTTTCTGAGAAATGTTACACGCAAACTCTGCTGCTCTGCTTTTATTTATTCTGTTTAGAGAATTTTGATATTTAGATTTTCTGTGTCCTGTATTCTGGTGATGCTTTCTTTTAATCGTGTCAGAGAGTCACTACATCCAGTAAGCACACACGCACTGGCTTGGAAAAGCACTCTCACTTCTAAGAACACAACAAAATAGTGACAAAAAATGGTCATCCCTCCTGCTTGGGTTGCATTGTGTCCCTTAAAGCTTCAGGGTGTAATATTTAGAAGAACTTATTCACAGAAATTTTATATATTGTCCATAACTATGTGTTCATATATGTATAATCACCAATGTTTTTTCGTCGCCTTAAATATAGTAACATGAGGTGGACCCGACCTCCGTGAGTCTTCATGTTTCCAGAAATGGAATCAGCGGTACGCCACCATAAAGTGTCCCGTTTGCAACTTTAAAACTAGATGCCGTCAGAAAATTTTTAAAAATGAAACACTGGGGCTTTAAACTGAGTGTGCAGTGACATGTTTTTCTTTTGAAAAGATATCTGTTCTCTTGCGTCAGCTGCATAGTCTGTGCTTGAAGGCTGTTTTCTCTGGAATCACCAGCAGAGGGCGACTTAACTGTTGCAAAAAGAAGTAAGTTTCTAGAAGTCTTTGAGAAAATCACTCCCTTGATTCATAATGTCACCAAATATTTTCCTGAGGTTTTTATAGTCTCATAACGCTAATTTCATGTCATCTTCAATACCGCATTGATGTTCATTTTGTAAGTTATGGCCCCGTTTTGAGTAAAAATTGACGAGAAGTAATGTTATGCAATGGGGTCGTGGACACCGTGTGATTGACAGCTAGTACCCTCCAATGGGTGCAGGTTTCAGGTGTAGGTGAGCGTGTCCTTTAGCTCTCATTCAGGCCCCCCCGCCCTGCTCCTCAAAATATGGTTTATTATGTTTTTTTTAAAAACCAAGATGGCGCTGGAGGTATGGGATCAATACTGATCAATACTCCCCTGAAAAAAAAGAAAAAGATTACCACCTCAACAATCAGCCAATTTGTGCATTCATCTCTCTGTAGTCACCAGTCCCGAGGAGTCAATGTCGGTGGCGGTGTTGCGTGTGCAGAATCCCTCTCTCCACCTTGTGGCTCCCTTTATTGCAGGGGCCAGCACATATCCCCCAATCTCCCTGCAGTAACTAATATGGGATTTTTCTCATTACAGGCCTTGTGATCGCTCGACAGAAACGAGAGCTGCTAAGTAGAAGGGGAAGAAAAAACAGATGCGCCGCTGCAGATAAGGCTGGCGTTGATCGATAGCTTCAAATTGTAATAAGATCAACCCCCCCCCACCCCCCACCCCTTGGCAAATTGCATTGATCTGTACCAAAAAAAAACGATGCGAGAAATAAATGAGTGGAAACAAGGCGATCTCTCTACCTTCTGCATTAATGTTCATTTTCCTCAGTGTGAGTTACTTTGTGAGGTGTATATGTTCGTTTCCTGCTGTTATATTCCTCCTGTAGAGGAATCAGAAAATTAATTATGTTTCATTGTTTGCACCGCTGAAAAGCCGCGTTGTAATTTTATAATCTAACATCAAATAATGTGCAAAGTCTAGTGACGGATTAGAAAAAAATCTAAGTCACCATTTGCCATTGACAGTCTGTTGCAACATGCGGAGACATACAGTAGGTTTGCACTAATAAGCAGACGGAGCATGGTTTTTATTACCTCTTTTCCCCCCCTTCCTGTAGGACTTGAAACTGCAAGAACTTTCTCGATGACGGAGTGATACATCAATCAAATTTCAGTGGATACATTTTGAGTCTAACCTTTAAAGTCACTCTGTTCTGCACAGTTAATTACGGAGCTGGCAACCTCCAGCAGGGCCAATAATTCTCAAGATCAGGCCACAGGTCATTGGCTTCAAATAGTTGAGCCGGTATATACTTGATCATCACTTTATGGCCCGGCCTCTTCGACTGCGGATGAATATGTTACTCAGACGAGACAGTTTGCCCAGGTGCACGGGGGGGGGGGGGTCCACGAACGTGACTTCTCTGCAGTCGCGTGAACGTAAACACTCCCGGAACACAGGGTGGATTGGGATCGTCCTTCCTGTCGTCTTTTCCCATCTACTATTCCTTGACCTCAATGGAAAAGGCCATGAGGCCAACGAAAGGTGCAAAGGAGGATTCATAGGACTTAGGAAAAGCCGACAGCCCTGCTCAGAGAATCCGACTCCACTCGCTCTAAACTACGTCATTGTGCGACGGCCGGTGTTACAAACGCACGTCTTCCGTTGTGAAACTACAGATTTCCGAGGAGGAACCACAAAAAAGGCAGCGGCTCCATCAGCATGTTTCAGTTGGTTTTACCACCGTGTGACATCAGATGTAAATGCTTCATATGTAACAGTAAGTGACATGATGCCGTGCTTCTCTTCTGGGTCGTATTCGTACTCTTCTACTTCTAATTCGGATTAAATCATTTACGTTGGGGCACGGCGCGTCACGTTAAATATCGCTGCCGCAATGAATCGCGGGGGCGTCTGTTTCTCCTTTCCTTTTGCTTAAGAAAGTCCAGTGTACGGTCCGCTAAAGGAGATAGGAGAGGAAGCATTGAAGCCGCATTTACAGAATCCGAACAGCTTATAATGGCTGCCGATCAAATACTTCTGGGTCACTTCAAGATTTATGGTTATTGACCGTTCGACCGCACCCGGAGTCTTCGAATGCCTCCGATATTGTACAGCTTAGATTCATCTGTTTTAGATGGATTGTTGGATAAAATGCCAGGACTTGCTTGTTTACCAAGACTCATCTCGTGTTTGAGATGAGTCTTCGTGCTTCACTTCCAGTCCTGGCCGCAAGTTCAGAGGAGTCGAGACTGAAGACAAGTTTCAAACCAACTTGCCAATGTAGCAAATACTGCATATACTGCAAAGCCTTCAATTTAAAACAAGCAATGTCGTTCTTTGTAATATATGCTTTATATTTATCTGCCTCCGTGTGTGAGGGTGGGCTCTCCTTCTCTGTTATTCAGGAAAGCTTCTGCCACGCCTGCCCCGCGATAAGATAACAAAGCACCGGTGCACCGAGCCCACGATAATGGTTCGTTCGAGATTGATGTGCCGTATAGTCTGTTTAGTCTAACACGTCCCCATCTTTTGACTTTATGCAATATATAAAATATTTGTCTAAATAGTTCTAATAAAATATGAGTATTCAAGGTGTAAACCCCCCCCCCCCCCCACACACACACACACCTTCCAGTCCTTGACAAGACAAGATACAACATTTAGACAACACATAAAACTCGCTAAAACACTAGCTCACTTTATAGTCTCCCCCTGAAAGCACCTCTGAGTGCAGCTGGTGCCATAAACAATGACCGTTATTTGAGCGATAAGAAAGGATGGCATTGGGGGGGGAGCAGCAATGTCTCTCTGTTGCTCTGTGCGCACAGGGGTTTGCTTATTTATTAATTTATTTTAGTATAGAAACGAAAAAGCCCCAAGGGAGCAGAAGTTTTTTGTTTTTTTTAAAGAAATCCATGATTAATGAAACATTAATCATAAATTTTGTAGGGGAACAGGAAGAGTTGTCACTCTCTATTTGGGGCCCGTTCGGAGCCGGGTGGAAGGAGGAGACAGGCGAAGGGGAGACGGGCGGCAGCTCTCGTGGTGGAAGAACATTTGGGGGCAGGATGTCGAGCAAGGCGAGGGGGGGGGGGGGCAGGAAATCAATCGTTAGAATTCATAAGATGTGGATATGGGAAGACGTCTTTGAAGAAGCCTATGGCTGGTATGGTCCCATGGTTGGGTAGTAACGGATTACATGTAATCTGGATTACATAATCAGATTACAAAAATCTAAGTAACTCTAATCAGACCAGATTACATTTGAAAAAATGTATAATTAGATTACAGTGACATTGTCAAGGTCTCAAGATTATTTCATTACATTTTGATTATGTTTTTAGAATATGGGACTTTTAAAATCACGTTTAGTAAAATATATAAATAACATTACTCAACTGTACATTATTCCCCTCAGGTTGCTAGTTTTGTTAATGTTTTATAGATAATGACAATACTTTTTTGATTGTTTAGTAAATGCTGAACATGCTAAATGCATTTGAACAGCTTTAAAGATTCATTTGCGGAAAATTGTGTGATTGCGTCCATATCTCTTCGTATAAAGTGCAATATTATCAATGTTTGATTTTGAAGTAATCCCAAAGTATTCAGACTAGATTACATTATGTTTGTGATCCAATGGATTATGTTACTGAATACAACTATTTTAAAGTAATCTGAACAAACCCTGTATGGACCTTATGTATATATATATATATATGTGTGTGTTTGTGTGTGTGTTCTGTGCACGATGTCCTCCCACGTGGATGCAAATCATGGCTCTGTTAGAACTACAACAGCACTTGTCAATATCTGTGCCAGGTACAACGAGCTCCTCCTGAATGCTAAGTGCCCCCGAATCGAAAGTGAGAGAGACAGCGGGAACGGGAGACTTTTCAACAGTAATCCCTCCGAGGCAAACATTTCTGTGAAGAATAGTTGGGTGGGGACGGCTGAGATGAAAGGTTACAAATGAAATAAACATGGCAGCTCCTCTCTTGTCAGCTTCCAGTGGTTTGACAGCGGCGGGTGAGCGACTGCTGCTAACGGCGGAGGAGGGGGGGCTGTGATGGAACAACAAAATTCGGCAGCGTTAACCGTTGCATACTAATTCAGCCCCGCGGACAATGTGTTAGATCTGACATCTGCTTCCATTGATATTCGTCTTGGGGGATCCGACCCCAAGCTCTGAGTGGACGTCTGCGCTGAGGACACGTTAACTGGTCTGATCGATCAAATTCGCAGGTGGTCTGGGATGCATATGGCCACAATCTTTTTGAATTTTGAACGGGAAGACGTCAAAGGACCGCCTTCTGGGCCGACGCCCTCTGTGTGACACATTATGTACTCGTTCAGTCGCAAGTCGCAACCCACCGTAACGTCTCCCACAGGGTTCGTGAACTGCCGATTTGAATCCTCGAGTTTGGCATTTTGGCGAGCGCCATCTGGGTTTTTTGGAAACCAGAAATAACCGTATTTGGAGGAGCAAGGGGTGGAGCCTGTCTTAGAACTCGTCCACTGTACGTCCTACTACACGTGCAACTGTCAGTCACACAGTATCTGTGCTTTATCATCTATCTTAGTCTAAATGGACCATAATTTACAAAATGAACATCATGCTGTATTATAAGTCGTGCAACTAGCGTTTGAGACCATAAATTCCTCAGGGAAATGTTTACTCACGTTATGAATCAAGTGCGAAGTACGAGTCATTTTCTCCTAGACTTCTATACAAACGTATTTTTTGCAACCACTGGAGTCGCCCTCTACTGGTCCTTCAAGAGAATACAGATTTTAGTCAGTTACGCATTGGCTTCTCTTTACATACCCGGAGCCTACGTCCATTTTTATATACAGACTATGGTTCCGTCTCACTCGGTTGGTTCTCGGATCATGTAAACTGGATTTGTCAATTGAAACGAACCAACAGGGACGCTACAAATTAGACGCTTTGTGCACTACACAAAGGACTCGCGATTATGGTTAATTTTACCAACCTTTATAGTTTGGTAATATAGTTACTCTTACTTAAATTTCTTTTATGAATGTACACACAATTTTTACTTAAACAGGAGATAAAATGATTGGATACCACATGACATACTTTAAATTGTTTGTTCATGTTAAAAAACATATATATATATATATATATATATATATATATATATATATATATATATATATATATATAGCCTTGTGTCTTTTGAAATGTCTTCTGAAATTCAAATCATAATCAAAAGAAAGAAGGCTTTCACACATGCATACACACACAAGCCCTCCAAATTGTTAATATATGCACAATGTCACGGTGGAAATGTGTTGTTAAAGGCCTCCCGCCTCATATCGGGTGTGAAATTTCGCGTCTGCGAAAGTCTTGATCTTGCAAATGAAAAACCGGAATAAGGTTGTGATTCATTCCTCTCCTCTGGCCGCGGCGCAGCGGTGGTGTTAGATGAAGCAGATGCAGATGGAACCGAAGGTGATGCGGGGCCGGTTGGTGGTGGCTCGCACTATAGATGTGGAGTTCTTCCCCCTTCTCTGCATTCCTGTCATCTCTTGTCCTGGGGGGGGTCGGCGGTAAAGCGTCACACCGGGGCCAGGAGGGTCAAGTCATTTCCTCCCCTCTGCACCAATCCAGCCCCTTTGGCACAGCTCACATCTGACACTGATCCTCACATCTGTCTGAGGCTAAAACCTGCTTGGCTTTTGATATACTCCTGGGCCTTGCCCCTGTCTGAAACCATGGCTGCCCACGACGGGCCAATGCATAGCAACGTCAAAAAACATGACAGGAACAGTCTCTTCCATCGAACCCGGGAAGAGGCAAATTATGAGCTGGAGTACAACCTGTAAAATATATGCAATGAGTTAGCAGCAGTGATAAAGTTCTGAAATTGATAATTAGGAATAATCAACACAAACACTTACTGGACAGTGGCACGTCAAAGTGCTTAATCTGTGATCTATATCATTTGGAAGTGTTGGTGCTGGTGTATCAAAGGCCTTTGTCATGTTTTATTAGAGGTGCTCGCAGTCAGATACCCTCCCCCCCCCCCCATCTACCGTGTTGCTCCATTTATCAAAAGCTGAAATAATGTGGCAGGGATTTATTATCTTATTCAGGAGCCAGGCTTCATTTGCACAACAGAGACCGCAATCCTCAATCTGGCATTGATTTCTTTTGATTTATGTGGAACACGCAGCGCTAGGAGTGCATGTTCCGCCGGAGCCCGGGTGCCCCCCCCCCCCTGTTCTCCTTTGTTTACAGTGACAGTGATATGGACTATGATGAAACACAGACTCACATCAACACGACTATAGCTTTTCCTGCGGAATGAGCGTTTAGGTGTGATGCGGCTCAATATTAATTTTGGAAGAGGAAACAACGTCTCTGGTGGGCTGCGGCCCTGCATGTTGCACTACTCTACTTAAAATATGTATTGTTTACATGCACACATGTGACACTGATGCTATTTTCATGTCGCGTTGTGAAGTCAACAGTAAAGAAAAAGAAGAAAAAAAACACTCCAGGAGCTAAGTGGTTAAGCAAACTGGCCGTAAGAAAGGACTCATGCATGTTTTAAAAAAGCAAAACTTTCAGAATTTAATTAAGACCAGCAAGGTCATCCCCCTTTTTTTTTTATCGCAGCCATAACCATGTAGCTGTTCACTGGACATTATGATGACGGATTACCACAGGCATTGGGCTCGTCGCGGCAACAACACCGTTTCTGTAAAAAGCAGTAAACAGCAGGCAACTCTGCTGCCGTTCAGGTTTGATTTGAGGGTGTTTACATTCACCTTCGACGAACCATGTGACAATCGCTGCCCCTTTCTATAGACATGTTCAAGGTCAAGCAAGGGGAAAAAAGCTAAGCTATTTACTCTCCTCACCCAGAATCAATGTGAACACCTGCTGAGAGTCAGCACTTTGAGCTCACGATCATTGTTTCACTTGAATTTCCAGAGTGGCGGCGGAAGGTAAACTCTTGCCGCTCCGACGGCCCCGCGCTTCACAGTCCATACTGTTTGAGTTCGTACTTGTGCCGTACGGCCTTAAAAATGGACCTATCAAATCTCTCAGTAATCCACGGATCAATGATTCTTCAACAAAAACAGTCCTGTTACATTTGAAAAAGGTCCGAACAACCAAATCAAAACACAGCTAATTACACGATCAACCGCATTTCCATGCTGGTTACTTCATTTCAGAACGTCCAGTACGATATCCATATGCACATTCTATGCCAAACATATCATGATCATTGGTAACACTTTACAATAAGGGTACATTAATTAACAGTAGTTAATTGCAGTAATAAGCATTGACAAACAGTTAATTAACAGTTAACTAATGTGTGTAGTGAATCATTTTATAAATGCTGTTCATGTTAACTAAGGTATTGATTTATACATTATTTAATAGTTTATAAAGGTTCTAATAACATTAGTTAATGCAGTAATAAGCATTAACTAACAGTTAGTTAGCACAGTACAAAGCATTAAGGAACAGTTGTTACGTTAAGTTACAAATGTATCTTGTTAACATGGGTTTACATGTTAATCAAGATATTAACTAATATTAGTAAATGGTTGACAAAGATGTTAATTAATATGTATGTCATGTTCACAGCTAAGCCATTTCATCCAAGAGAAAACTTTTTTTTTATTTTTTGTCAATTACCAACAATGTTTTTGTCTCGATATAATGTCATATCAGTGAAAAAGAAATACATCGTCATCTGTTGTTATGTGCATGTACAGTGGATGATTTCTTCTCGTTTTTTTTGTCTCAACTTGAGAGCGAACGCCTGTGAAGTTCAGGGGTCAGAATTATTAAGAGACGATGCTGTAACTTGAACGAATTGCTTTTGCTCAGCGGAGTCTGTTTATATCGGGATGCGTGGTCGATCCTCTCGGGGCACGAGTGGGTGAAGATGCTACACCTTGTGAAATGGCGGGTAACTCCGTGTCGGGTCCTGCTTTGCGTTTTTTTTTTTCCCGGCAGGTCAAGAAGGTTCCTTTATTTTTTTACTTCCTTGGTCTCTTCCAACAGCAACAGCTGCGTGCATGTGTTCAACGGTGGCAGCAAGAATTTGAATCGCTGCCTGCCGATCGTGCTCATCACGTCTCGTCAGTGTTGTTTCTTTGACACTCGTGCGCATGTTCGGAGGTCATGTTCAGCGCATGACTCCAGAAGTCATCCGTTATGCTGTGTAAGATAATTAATGGCATACAGTTTGAGTTGGAAGCAACAGCGCGCAGATCTTCAAATCGAGGACATTGAACTCTGCGATCGATTTTGAGCCGGTGCTTGTCGGGGGCGAGCTGTTGAGGCCAAGTGTGTGGTTTTTGCCCATGACTGAAATGCTAATACAATGTGGGTGGCGTTACTGTATATTAGTAGGTTGCGGGTCGGTGAGGTCTCTCTCCTGTTTGCAGTTTGACAATCATATTTTGTGATGGAGCGAGATAATGATTGAGGAGCCGTTGCGGTAGGTGGTACATGGCGTGTTTTCTCCGAGATGGATGACATAAATAAGTCTATATACTGAACAGTGCACCGCTGGTTAATTAACTTGTCAAGTCTCCGGGTATTGTTTGCTCATTCCGTATGAAAAAGGGTGGCAGATGGTGGCGTCACATCTTCTGACAAGCTTCACAGTATATATCACAGAAGACAATAAAGGACATTTCAACTTTCAAATGCTGCATCAATCAAGCCAGTGAGAAGATGTTTTTTTTGTAATTTTTCTCGCCATCTACAAATTCATCCATTTATTAATTAATCTGTTTTCTATGTACATTTTTGTTGTTGTCCTTCTCAGGTTTTCTGGAAGGAATCTGTTCCCGCATGCCTTTTGGCAAACCTGTTAATTTTCCTATCTTATTTTTAATCTTAGTTTTAGTCTTCAGATGAAAGAGCTTATTAGTTGTAGTCACATTGTAGTCATGTTTATCCTTCATAGTTTTAGTCAAAAGGTCCTCTTTAAAATATATAAAATTATGCTAATACAAGTATCGGAAATTGAAATCAAGGTGACGGGTTGTATCGAGTGTTGAAATTCGTAAAGTAGCGTTTTACTCTTCACACTTTTACTTATGTAATATCTGGATTCATTACCTCAGTCTTCCTCTTCTTCAAATCACTGAAGCTAATTTTTTCACAAAGGTATGTTATATATACAAGGGCAGCGGCGAGGCTACTCTCCACGAACATTTGTCGTCACAGTTTCCCGTTAACGAAATAACAGCGCGAGCGGCCGCGAACAAACATGACAAACTCAGAGACGGAAGATAAATTCTGAGATCTGGCGGCCCATATCTGAAATAATGGCACTTCATGAAAATACATATCTTGACTTGACAATGCAGTAAACAAACCAAAAAATAAAAAGAATAAGACTTTAACATATTTTCCCTTTTCTGGTGTGCTTGACTTTGGCCTCTTGTAAAAATGCATTAACAACTACGTTACAAGTTCTCATACTGAAAGAGAGCAAGTCAAAAAAAAATGGGACACAGCAAGCGAGTGCTCTGGAAATGTCTTTTTCTTCCTGCACCACTCGAAAAAACATGTTTATACTGTGGATATGATCAAATGAGACAGTGACGCAAGTAGACGAGTCCGTGAACTGACATCGTGTCGGATCGTAGCAGCGAAACCACTTGAAGTGCAGAGGATTTAATTAGTGTGTCCACCGTCAATCTGTTCTGAAAAGTCTGTTCTACTTAAATAAAAAGGACACGTATGGATCACACACTACACATAAATTGGCTAACATATACATTTCTAAAAATAAGACCAGTCTCTCGGTCTCATCGCAGTGTTGGACTCGAAACTTTTGCTCGCTATGTATGCTTGTAATATATCACGCTTGGCTGGAATCAACAATATTTTTTAAATGTGTTCACCATCAAGCCAACGCCGGAGAAGACTTCCTCCGTTAGCGCGCGCATCCATCCAGACGAAATTAAATCACTGCCTAAAGACGCCGGTGCGAACACCGCCTGAGCGTAAAGACTTGACATTTGCAGCTCCTCCCTCTCGCCGCTTGCACGCGCAACAGATAAAAGGAGGTATTAAAGTCACTGTGTCTCGCGATGTGTAGGGGGGGGGGGCAACCTTAAAAGAGATTGCGTGAACTCCGCGCCACACCTACCCAATTCCGTTCCTCCTCATTACCCCCCCCCCATCTTCAAAGAAGGAAAAGAAACCGACCAAGAACGAGGGGTTTCAGGTCCCGGGAGAGACACGCGGCGAATGGGGAGCTTTGGATTGGATGCATGTAATATTTAAAAAAAAATGCTCACCTCCTTGGGTGATGGTAGAAGGTGGATTAGAGCACATCATTATTAGAAAGATAGCGATTTTTCGATTTAAATGTAAATCCGTTTCCTTTCTTTCTTTTTTTCCCCCCCCAGTTATTATTATGCTGCATAACTTTAGGTGCAAGGCATTGATGGGTCTCAAAACTTTGAGAGAACTCGTGAGAAATTAAGACGCGTCTGTACGGCATCGCGTTGGGTTCTTCACTGACGCGTCGCACTGATGAATGAATCAGGAGTCGTACTGGAACATCCTCATCTGACTCCCAGACACGCGGAAGAAGGAAACGGATCTTCTTCTCTCTCTTTTTTTTACGAGCTCTCGCCAAATCAGATGGATATACAGCGATTCGCCGTAAACGAGGATGTCGACGCGACACCAAATCCTCTGAGGAGCTTCAGAAGTCCTGATGGGTAACTTGAACAAAACGGGAAAAGGAAAACATTTTCCATTTTTTCCACCAATCAGTTCTGTAATCACAAAGATGTCTTTTGGGTTTTTTTTTAAGAACAACCTCAATTGTGGGTGGCGTTCCAGCACTTTCGTGATGAACAATGGCGGAGATAGAAGATGTTATCATTGAATCGCTCACAGCAAAGCAAAAGAGTCTACGCAGCGACCGCTATACATAGGGGAGCGTCTGTCAGGAGTCGGTGATGGAACGGACTATTTCACAAATAGATAAAACAGAACTTTCTCAATTTGAAGCAATTGGCTCGGGAACAACTGCATATTCAGTTCGACATATATATATAGAGACACTGGGCACCACATTATTATTTTTTTGGACTTCCCGATGGGAAGATGAAACATGTTTGCCTCAGTTTACTAAATAGAGGTTTATTGTAACAGACTCCCCGCTGCTTCCTTGATGGTCCAGCCACATCACAAATCAAGCCTGATAGGGAAGGAATAATTGCACACACGCACGCTAATTACCAAGTGTTTAGGCATAACACAACCTCCCAGCAGCCAGCGAGTCGACCAGCAAAAGAACCTGAAGCGGTAAAAATGCACCAGGGAGATTTTCTCCGTCACGGGAAAAACAAACCAATTGCAATGTATATTTGGAAACAACACGTCGTCCGTTTAGAGGATCTAACGGATACTCGCGTAGCAGTGAGTTGCTGCCGAGGAATTGAGTCCTCGCGCTGGCATTTGTAACAGGGCGTCCGCCTGTTCTCGTGGGCGGACGTGCGAACAGTGGATTCACAAAAGCGTTGGAAGAAAAATTATGACTTGGAGGCCATCGTCAAACGTGGCTTCAGAACTCAACCCGTCTGCAACGCGCGTCACAAATGAGGATGAGGGAATCACACACAACTTCTGTCAGTTAAAATTACGGGAGTGTGTCCTCAGCTCTGTGTTCCCTCAGCCCTATGTTCCCTCATCCCTATGTTCCCTCAGCCCTATGTTCCCTCAACCCAATGTTCCCTCAACCCAATGTTCCCTCAACCCTATGTTTCCTCAGCCCTGTGTTTCTTCAACCCTATGTTTCCTCAGCCCTGTGTTTCCTCATCCCTATGTTCCCTCAACCCAATGTTCCCTCAACCCTATGTTCCCTCAACCCAATGTTCCCTCAACCCAATGTTCCCTCAACCCAATGTTCCCTCAACCCTATGTTCCCTCAACCCTATGTTCCCTCAACCCAATGTTCCCTCAACCCAATGTTCCCTCAACCCTGTGTTCCCTCAACCCTATGTTCCCTCAGCCCTGTTTTCCCTCAGCCCTGTGTTCCCTCAACCCTATGTTCCCTCAGCCCTATGTTCCCTCAACCCTATGTTCCCTCATCCCTATGTTCCCTCAGCCCAATGTTCCCTCAGCCCAATGTTCCCTCATCCCTATGTTCCCTCAGCCCTGTGTTCCCTCAACCCTATGTTCCCTCATCCCTATGTTCCCTCAACCCTATGTTCCCTCATCCCAATGTTCCCTCAGCCCAATGTTCCCTCAGCCCAATGTTCCCTCAGCCCAATGTTCCCTCATTTCTATGAAATTTCCCCTCCATCAAAAGTAGAGCCTTATTTTGATGTGGGGGAAATTTAATCGAAATGAGGGAACATAGGGCCAAATTTTGGGCGAAATCTTTGAGGGAACATAGGGCTGAGGGAATATAAGGTTGAGGGAACATAGGGATGACCCCAAAATTACTCTTCCTTTGCTCCAGAGGTCTGAGCATTAACCGTGACGTTTACACTTTTATTTTAAAGTGACTTTACCAGAATAACTATTTTCTTAACTGTAAAATAATGTTGATTTATATAGAGAAAAAGCTTTTCTTGGTCCAATGGAAAGTGTTCACAGGAGCAGCTTGCAGGAACTGAGCCCTAATTGGGACTTGCTGATGTGGGCCCACAGATTGTGTCTGCGCGAGTGGGCATTGTTGTTAGTGGGGACTTGCGTTTGATTCTGTTCTTGCTTTCTACTGGATATGAACTCTCCTGTTGACTGTTCCCAGTGTGACTCACTTTTTTTCAAGCCTGGAATGGAGAAAAAAATTTACATACACGTTTGAAAAAAGTTCTACCGGAGCAAAACAGGCCAATTGACGTCTATGCAGTACACCAAACACGCAGCTTTAACTTTAAAGCAATTGCAGTGGTTTTGATAAAGCATTCACCTCAACAGAAGATATGGTCTCGCTTTGACATCAGGACGACGTGCGACGGCATGTGTAGCTGACAAGCTAATTGTGGAGTTTTTCCTATTTTTCCTCCTCCTCCCCCTGCGACACGCAAATTGCCCCGATAATTTCGTCAAATCCCCCGTCGTCCGATTACACTTTCATAACGCCGCGCCCACGTGATTTGGTTATCCGCGTCCGCAGCGACGTTTCCGAAACGGGGTGGATGATTAGGGCCTGGCAACGGCAGAAAGAGCTGAATGAAATTAAGAGGGCACATAAAGTGTGTCTGACACTGGCGAATGCGAATTTTTCTTTTTCCTCAGCAATTACAGCATGATAGCTTTTATTTCATCTCGGGTTGGGGGGGGGGGGGTAGTTCTCGGGGGAGGAGCAGATGGGATAGCAGCACTATGGCTGTCAGCGGATACGAGCGAAATCTACAGCCTACAGTAAATCTGGTGGGGTTTTGAGGATACTTTAATGGCCCGCCTTGTCCTTTACATGGCTCACAATCTGATTATTAGTGGTGGAGGACAAGAGGCTAATTGAAGTGTCACTCAGCGCTAAAGTGCCCCCCCCCCCCCTTTTGTGTTTTGACAGTAGAGTCATCTTTTTGAAGAAGTCATCAGCACTTGAAATGTGGGCATAGAAATGTATTTATTTTTCTCTCCTAAAGGCTCACTCGAGAAAAGAAAAAACGAGGGAGAGAAAAACTGTTGTAAGAAGCCTTTCACCGTCTGTGTCACAGATTGATTCTGCAGTAATCCTGCATACATATATATATATATATATATACTGTAATGCCTTGACAGTTTTACTGTATTTTATCCGAGGACAGCGTCACAGCAGCGGGAGAAGTTTAAGTGGTTCTGTTTGGATCGTAGTGTTCCGTTCTGTTCTGTTCTGACGCTGCCGCAGCACCTTTCATCTGCGGGTCAGTGTGACAATCTGGGGCCATTCATCAAGACGTGCGGCACAACAACAGCCAGTGTTCGGGGCTTTGTCGCAGGAAAAAAAACAACACAGTCTGACCCACATAACGCTCTCGCTCGGTGAAAAAACAGAACCCATTAATGTCCCAGAGGATTTTGCAAAGGAGAGAAAGAAAAAACTCATAAAAACTTAATGTCAAATCTACTGAGGCAACGCAGACTTACAACACAATCGTATTATCATACCTTACAATGTGTTGTTTTAATTACATAAATACTACTCACCACATCCATTGACAAGCAATTAACTATAAGTGGGATGCAATTATGCTAATTATTAACATGTTAGGGTTAGCAAAAACACTTGAAAACCTCACAGGTCCCCCCCCCCTTACGTGACTATTACACCAGTATCCAAGCATCACATATAACAATTACATTTTCACTAATGCATGAGCAGAAATATACGTCTACTGCTTGCTGTTTAATCCATCTGCCTTCCTAGTCCATCTGCCCTCCCAAAGTACCTGGCGCGAGACCAGCAATTTCAATGTTGCCTTTTTTTCTGAACTCCTGCATATTTTATAGCAGCAGTCGAGCATCGTATTAGCGTAAGCGTGCTTTATTGCGACTGGTCGAGGAAGTCGGGCTGCAGGCTACTCTCTGCATTCTATTCATTCTTCTCTGTGAGCGTTATCACCGCGCTTGCATACACTCTCTTAATGCGGTGCGCTGCCGCGATCCACAATTTTCTCGTGAGAGTAGTCACGTTCACCTTCTTGAGGCCGCGAGTGCACCATGTCAATTTAAACATCAGAATGTGCTCTCACCGGTAGAATTCAGCACTTTTTGTGGAGTAAAAACGAGGGGAACTTAGCGGTAACACTAACGCGGCCGTATATTGGAAATACCAGTCGTGTGGTTTCGTAAGAGAATATAAAAGGTGTGCACGTCCAAAGATAGCAGCAGATTGCCCTTTTCCCTCATGCTTTATATTTATACACTAAACCTCCTTGGCAGCAAAAGCTTCATAAAGGGAAGCTCTTCAGACAAAAGATAGATTTGCTGGAAAAATAGGTTAAGGTGTAACACAAAACACCGTCTAACAGGATTCTCCACAGCTGCCAGAGAGACCTTTGGCAGCCTTCAAGCTGGAGAGCACGCTTTTACTTTGAAAATATGATTAATCTTTCAGAGCGTCGAGAAAAAAAAAGGCTCAATCCAAATAGTAAGAGCAGTTAACTTTTACAACACATATACTTGGCGAGTAGCAGCATAATCAAATAAAAAAAGAGATGACACCATTTTAACTAAATGTGACACTTTTCAAGCAAACAGCTGTTTGCATGTCGGTGCCAAAAATTGCTTTTGAATCAATATTTCACCAGAACCACAGTGATCATCGGTGCGGCGTTGGAGAAGATGGATTAATAAGGATTGTGCGTTTCCTCCTCGGTGAACATTTGTTCTTTCTTGTTGTAGCAGAGCGAACTTTGGCACCGAAACATCACTACATTCCCAGACATCTGATGCTGCTCGAGCTATTGCTACCTTAAGCTTCAATCGCTGTATGAGAAAAATCCAGAGCAGTCGTGTTGAATTAGAAAAGTGCATGCGTCCGTCTGTGCGGCTGATGAAATACTTCACATTCTGACTGTCAGTAGTACAATTAAATGTGACAAGACACATGAGCGCAACAGAAAATAACCGAAATCCAATGAAAAACACTTAAAAGCATCATATTGTCCATGCAAAGTCATTTGACATTCTAAACGAAACAACTGAACCAAGACACAATTAGCATGTGCTCCTCATTCTCTGCATCCACGCTGACCACAACCCACAATGCAACAGTCCGTCAGTCTCGTGGTCTATCTGGTCACGTGACCCGGTTACATTTTTAACACCACTGAAATTTTTTTTCGTATCGAACCACATTGTTTCATGTACCCTCACAGAACCCCCCCCCCCCCCCCCCCCCCCTGTGAATGGTTGAATGATACAGTTTGGGTGAGGAAACAGCTGTGGTTGCTGAGAATCTCACTCTGGCACACATCTGAAGACCAGTTTGCAGTTTCATATTATTGCAGTTTGAAATACATTCAAATGTAAACGCTCCCAGCAAATCATTTTCTTACGGTGGCCTCGCGTTTTCTCAAGAGTAATTTGTTTATGATGGGGGGGGGGGAAGGGCTTGGCTGTGGGCAAATGGGACGCACCGAGTCTGAATTTTCAATTAATGACCACTGGCGAAAAACACTTACAACCAAATATTATTAATAACGGGCTGAATCGGCATAATTTTGTGCATATGTCCTTTTTCTGCACAACACCAGCACTATGTGTTTTTGATGTCTTATGCTAAAGAAGTGACCTAACATACTGTAACCTCTGCCCGGATGCTTTCGCTCGCAGATCTAGCCTTAAGCTCTGTGCGTGTATATTTGCGACATAAATAAATAACTAAGCGTGAGTGCGATCTTTCAGGAATGATTTGAAATGAAATGTAAAGGCTTTACAGTCGATACGATTATAAATTATTCAATATTTTGTTTTCCTTTGTAGAAATTCATCACTCAATGACCACGTTTCGTAAAGTCACACTGGTCTTGGTAATATGATTGCAATAAAATACATACATTGTGTTAATTGGCTGTTTTTTTCTTCTTTTTATCCTTAGCTTATGTATTCACTTCACTTCTGTGGACATATGGAGAGTCCTCTTCTTTCCTGAGGGCGAATCCACAGTGCAACATATCGCTTTTATTTACCGCACAGACACAGGTGAGGTATGGCGCATGCAATGGGGTCAGCCTTATGTTCCCACAGCCCAATGGTCCCACATTTCTAGGACATTTTCAAAATTAGGGTAGGGTTAGGGCTACTGGATAATAGGTTGGGTGTAATTGGCTACCAGATTGGGAGAAAGGGGATAAAATCTGATGCAAATTCATGAAAAATTTAAATGTGGGAATACAGAATAGGGCTAGGCCTAACTTTGGAACAAATCTTAGAAATGCGGGAACTGTGGGAACATAGGGCCTAATTTTGAAAAAAAATCTTACAAATGTGGGGACATGGGGCCTAATTATCCGTGAAAAAACATAGGAACATAGGGCTGTGGGAACATTGGCACGCTCCCCATGCGATGAAGACGCCCTAATTGTCGATATGTCAGATGAAAAAAACCAACATGCCCACCAAATTCCCGGTCAAGAAGGGAATCCGTGCTTGACTTATGCAAAGACCCGTGATCCCTGGCGAGCCCTTTTCTTTTTTTCTTTTTTTTAAAGGTGCACACTTGCTGACCTTTGCTCTTCACCTATCTCCATATGAGCACGGTAAACAAATCTATACCGCTATTTTGCATACCGTGTAAAAAAAAAAAAAAGGAGAAAAGAAATAACCCTCATTTCCATGGTGCAATGAAGACAAAATTCAAATGAGCGCGAGTCAAATGACCCAGCTGCTCGACTGAGTCAGAGCTGAGCTCCGAGCTTAGGCGGGCTCTAGATTTAGTTCCAAAACAACGTTGTCTCAGTTCGCACGGACAACAGGAAATGTTTGCAAGACGTGAACAAGGCTTGCCAACTGTTACCTAGTGCGATTCTTGGGTTCAGGAGGTCTGCACCCAGGACCAGGTCGTACTTCACTTCATTTCAAAGCATAATTACGTCCCAAGTTCAGCGTTAGCAACGTCAGCATCTACTTTGGTTCCCAAGGAGGGCGAGTGATCTTGCACGTAGGTGAGACATCACTAAGGACGAAGCTTTCGAAAAGCACCAAAGCAGCAAAACGTGATCCCCGAGGTCGTGGTCTTGACTGTAGGCAGTCGTATAATGTTGCTATTAATTCATCCATAGTTTTTCCTTTTTTCTCCGTTAATGTATTTTTTTTTTTAAACTGGCATCAGCTGCGAAAAATCTGACTGAGATATGAACTACGGTGATTATATAATAAACACTACAAGTGCACTCAGTAGAGCTCTAAGATATTTAGCTACTAATTTTTTTTTTTCTTTTTTCCCCCCATCCAGATCGCGAAATTGTTGAAAATGTAAAAAAAAGAAAAATGTAAATAACAAATTTATATATTCCCGGAACTGCTTCCTTTTTTGCTGGTCCACGTGAAAATGTAATGGTACGTTCACACCGCACGCAACGCAAATTATTTGTGCGAGTAGATTGCGTACGAAGTCAATGCAATGACGCAACTGGACGCAAATTTTGCGTCATTCATGCGAATTGCAGAGATTAGCAGGAAAGTGCCAGCGACCAGCCCCCTGTTGTGAACGCACCATGAATCCCATATGTCCACCAAGTTTCGTAAAAGTTCATAAACATAGAAACAGACAGACAGACGGATTAGAAAAACGTATAAACACAAGATTACAACCCATTTTAATATATCTATTTAATGCTCGTCATGAGCAGTATGCCATCAGCCGCCTGTTTCTCCCAACAAGTGCCCTTTGTCTTAGAAGAAAAGAAAGGTGCTGTAAAGAAAGCGAGATGTCGTCATCCGTCCGGCTTCCTTCCAAAAACGTCGCCGCACTGTGTTTGATTCCATTTCATTCAAGTTCCCATGCCGTGCCACTTTGCAGACTTGATTAGAATGAGAATCTGAGGCTTCAGGTTCCCAGAGACGGAGGCGTCCCCGGGGAATCATTTGACTGACAAAGATTGAGCGGGCGTCCGTCCTTGAAAAGACAACTGGCTGATTTGCTAATTTCAAAATACAAATTGATGGCAACACACACACGCACACACACACACACACACACACACACGCAGACGGCGGCGTTTCAGACCTTTCCGTGTCTCGACAGCGGATGCGCGGGGGCCCAAGAGGAATAAACACATACGTCACTTTCTATTTAGCTCAAGAGCAGAGTGTCTGTCCGTCATCTTAATGTGTCACTTTTTGAGTGCGAGATCGAGAGAATGTGCTTTTCATGTGGTGCGGCGACGGCGAGGAGGAAGATCTCATGGGTGGGATTGAACGGAGAAAAGGCAAACAGCAAACATCTCCAACTCTTCCTCTTTTTTCAAAATTCACAATTTATGTGTTAATTAACTACAGTTTTTTTTCCCCCCCCCTTCACGCCATGTAGTGCATTATCCATCAACAATAATAATTACAAAAAGAAGAATGAATCAGTGCCATGAAGAGTTACTCATGTCTTCCAAATTGGATTTTCTTCCCTGCTCTTAGTTCTGAATTGCTCCCCAATATGGTCTGGTAATTTTTAAGCCCTCAGGTTTCAAAGGTCACTTTGTAAGTCAACCAAATTAATTAAATTAGTCAGGGGCTGCCTGTTTTCGCTGTGTAGTGCGAGATGTGCTCCTCGAGCTTTGAAATGCAGCGCTCCAGAAAAAAAGCAGCGGATAAATAAGATTCATTGCCGTTTCTCACTTGAAAAGAAAACCCACTGGCTTTCCCCGGATAAAAAAAAAAAAAAAAGTGTCTTTAAAGTCAGACTAACATTAAATAAAAACACAGTCCATTATCCCGGTGTTACGACCTACACTAGCGCCAAGCATTACATTACATTAAATGATAAGGCCTGGTTTTGAATGCTTTCAGATGCATGTTCATAAAGTTGAGGCTTTGTGCCACATTAAACCCTGTGAAAGAAAACTGAAGTAGGAGGATGGATATTTGGATGTACGGGTGTAATTGGATGGATATTTGCAAAGAGCTTTATATTGCATCCTGTGCAAACAGCATTGAGGCAGCCTCTTATTTTATTTTTACACAATGACTTCCCTTGATATTTATTTGTGGATTTGCATGTTGTCTCCTAGAAAATCACATTTCTACACGAATTAACCGCAGCGGCGAATAAACGCTTAGTCGCAAACCAAAAATGTGGCCACATTAAATGTAATGACGGCGCGTGCTCTTGATTTGCGATTTAGTTCGGCGAAATATGTTGATACGTATCAATAAAATGTTCACAGACACGTTTCTTTCAGTGGAATGTCCACTTGCTCTGACTGCAACGCTGTGAAAGTTATTTTATGGTTGTGTTCACGAACTCGGTGCTTGCGGTTAAGCTCAGGGCAAAGATCACGATCTGGTTTCAAATAGACGAGAGTTGGCGTCAACTTCGGTCACAAAGTGTTTATTCACCTTTCACCAAAACCATGATCCATCCCAAACCGTACCCCAAATGCTATCGTTGCCTCGACCTAACCTCCAATTACATGTCCCCAAAAAAACCCCCACATTTGCTTGTGTAGTTTCCTTCTATAGAAGGAGACAGGCTTGTATTATGGAGGTGGTCATTAAACCCCTGAAAGGCGATCACCAATTTTATACATCGAAGTGTGTTTACAGGTCTCGGGGAGCGCGACTGCTTGGTGAAAGTCAAAAATGGTCACAGAGTGGGCGCTGAAGGGAACCTGATAAATTGCCTCGAGTCTGCATTGGTTGCGTCTGAAAACAAGTTTGACAAGAAATACAAATGCACGCCATATGAAAAGACAGTATCTCTGGTTCTGCTGCATCTATTTTGATTATAATTTTTTTTGTAACTTTTCATATGGAGTCCAACGATGTTACACAACTCCAGTACTCAAATATTTTTTGAACTGTGGTCTGATCGGTTATTTGATTTGACGGTGAATATTTGTTTGCAGCTCATTTCAAATTTGTTCATGAATGTCAGCTGCGGTATGTGGTAAGGAGTCGGGCGTGTTACTTCTCATCAAGCCAAATGAGATCAGCAAAAACCAACTGAAATCCAACACTGTCCACATTTGATTAATTATTCATTTGTTTTTAACACATATGCTGTTTGAATTCTGGTTGAAGCAAGCCACAATATACGCAAAGCCCAATGCTAAAAGACAGCCATGCCATGCGCAATACCGATATCCCTGCAAATGCATATGAAATATGAAGGGAGTATAAAGATAAATCAATTATTAGTTCAGTACAGAATGTCCCTCTAACTTTTATAATATGTCACTATATTGTAGAGATGGTCTGCCGTTAATAGCACTGACCGACAAGTGTTATATCTTCATTTTGTTTCAGCTCACTTTCACTTTCTCTTCCGAGCGCGTCCTTTTGACTGTGGATTATGGCCTATGTCAGGTGTAAAGAGGCTCTTAAGCGCTGAGAGACGAGGAAGACGAGTTCCCTGTCTCCCAAGTCATTTAAGATTATGCCACCAGTGGGTGCACTGTGGCTTTTAAAGGGTACGAGTTCTTCTACCAGACCTCACAACTGCTGCTAATGTTTCCCCTCTGCCCCTGTCGGGGAAATATAATATAAAACGTGTTGTATTTTTTGAATCTTAGTTCTTGATTTTTATGTTTCATTTCTTTTAGAATGGCTTAGGAATTTGTACATTTGTCTTTCTGCAACCGTTATTGTTACGCTGTTAAACAGCAAAAGCTGTAAAAACAGTGAGGGTTTGTGCCGACAGTTGTGAACATACGAATGCGAAGCACGATGCAGCTTCAAAATGCAAAATGCAAAAAAAAAAAGAAGCCTTTTCACTTTTGGGTGGTATTGTTTAAAAACATCACTTTTTCAGTGATGAAAATCAACCTGTCGTATTTTTTGTATGCTAGGTAAACCCTACAGCCTGGAGCTCTGAACAACTGGTTCGGATTCCTTTCGACTTGTGATGTCACAGATGGACTCTTTCTGGGGTGACCCCGCCTGCAATCTGAGAATCTCCACTTCTCTGGTGAAGGCGCGGCGCGACATTTCCTTCACATTTTGAAAGCGGTCGATGCATTTACAACAGACTGGGCCAGCTGGCCAATCAGAGCAGACCTGAGTTTATCAGGAGGGGGCGGGGCTAAAATAAATCCAGGCGTTTTAGACGGAGGGTGAAAAGGGGAGCTGCAGGAATGGGCAGTTGGACAACACTGATGCCTTTCCTGAACATTAGAGCGTGTAAACCTTTTCAAGTGGTTCACCCCGATTAAAAGTATGAACCTGAATACGAGCATAATATGTCACCTTTAACATTGAATACATTTCCGATAGGTCTTTCTTTAAAAAATCTATCACCAAATGAGCCTGATTTAAACTCTTTATCGTAGGAATCAGGGAATCAGAACTCATGTAACAAGGACGTCACCTGCTCAGTTCATCATCCTCAGATGTGTCCAAATATTTCAGATGTTAAAAAAAAATAGAAAAAGGAAAAAGTAATCCATGCAAAGGATTGTGGGTATTAGACCTAGAAAAATGTGTTTACCCGGTTTACCCTCATTGCTCACCCTTCAAACGCATAAGCCTCCATTGTTATTCTTTGCCCCTCTTAGGCGGAATGCAGATCTGTTCATCCCGCGGTTCGGCCGCGGAGGGCTTGTTGTTTTTGTGTTTTGCTGATGAAAAGACCACCTGTCATCCGCTGGCCCCTCTGATTAGATTAGCGGGTCAGAGGGCTGGATTAAACTGATATGAAGTAGACCGGAGCCCTGGTGCCTCGCGTATACTGTCATTATCAGAGCTCTGATCTGAAGGTACTGGGCATGTTGTTATTAATATAGAGTTATGTCCCTGTTGTCCAGACTCTCATGTCAATCTATTATTTATAAGAAAGATGTGACGTATGATATGATTACTTCATTTGCTGTATTCTAGACTTGTTATCTTAGGGAAATCATCCAGATCATAATATGGCTGGAAGGGACTTAATCAAAAACGCTGTCTGTTGTCGTGTTGACCTTTTACCCCTCATTCATTTATCAGTTTCAGATTGTTTTACGCTGTTCTTTGTCCCGTTCTTTGTTTCAAATGTCATTCGCTGCTATTTCAGATAGGAGATAGTGGACTTGTATCTGTGTCGCCTGGGCTTCACCTCTGTTTTCCCCCCTTCAGGAGAAGCCGAGTCCATTCTGGGTTGACCGGACGCGAGCACAGATTACGACAGAGTAGTTTGCCCCATGTCAGCCGAGAAAATACTGGACCTACTTAAATCAGGAGAAAATGTACTTTTGTTCGTGACCTGTCTTTGTCTCAGCAACACCGCAGTGAGATATAATTCTGTTTTCACACCAAACCTCAAGCAAATATTTGCGTTACACAAGTTTGGCCGCAGGATCACTCGCCCGACGCCGGCCAGATCTCGACGCTAATTGGCCTCTTTCGCGACAACGCATCACGCAAATATTTCGCTCCAGTTCAAATATTGCAACTGTAGCGACCGAAGCGAATGATGTGTTATTTGCGCTGCGTCATTCGCGCCAGTCACTTCACCCCCGTCTCTGCATTGACTTTGCAACCAGAAAAATTCAAGGGAAATCCACCGGAAGCCCAAACAAATTATTTTTTCTGGTATGTTTTCGCTATATGAATTGAGTTGTTTTTATATAAATTTACATTTTGGAATGTGGCAGATGAAAAATGTAGGGATCACGAAAAAAACCGCCCAATGTTAGCTGAGATGGGCTCCGGCCCCCCCGTGACCCTTAAACGGATGAAGCGGTAGACGATGGATGGATGGACTTGCTGGTGCTGTGAGATTAAGTAGCCGGTATAGGCTTTATCCTCTGATCGCCATGACAATCATTTCAATAGTTCTAAAAAACAACTCTCTAAAAATTATGTCAGGGGTTCACCAAAGTAGGTGGAGAATTGTTATATGCCGTTGAGTGGTATTTGATACTCCAGTTGGACCAAAGTGGAGGATCCAAAAACTGATATTGCTTTGCCCATAGCCGTGCCAAAACTAATTTGTGTGTAGTTTTACAGCGGACTTTTTATATGTGGACTCGGAACATAACAGAAAAGGAAAATGCTACGATTTAACAGGCAAAAGCTGGGAAACTTGTTAGTAAGCATGCGGCGCGTTCGGGCCCTTTATGGCGTCTTGCATCACGGCTCCTTGAGTGAGTGACTACGAAATCTAATTTACCCGCCGATAAAAATTGAAAAACTAATGAATACCACGACTTGGGCCTTTGAATACTGATGGGCCCTTTATCCGTTCTGTCAAGGAAGGCGGCCGACGGATTGCAGAATTCCGTGGAATCTTGAAAAACAAAAAGGGGCAAAGGGTCTCGGGGGGGATGAATGGGAGGGGGGGGGGGGGGGGGGGGGGGGCTGCACTTTTAGTTTTTTTGTTTTTGTGAATGTCCTGTGTTATTTGTAGCTATAGAGGCCAAGTCACTCCCATTCACATTCTAATTGGAGCTGCATCCTCTCGCGTTTCTCCCATGGAAGCCTTTTCGGGTTCCCAGAGCGAGGAGCCGCCGAGCCACACACTCACAGCCACGGCCAACCAGACAGAGAGGCAGAGAGACGGAGGGAGGGAGAGAGAGAGGGAGGGAGGGAGGGAGGAGTCTAGTGAAGGAGCCTGTGTCTGCTGTGTGAGTGGTTGAGCGAGAGAGAGAGAGAGAGAGAGAGAGAGAGAGAGAGAGAGAGAGAGAGAGAGAGAGAGAGAGAGAGAGAGAGAGAGAGAGAGAGAGAGAGAGAGAGAGAGAGAGAGAGAGAGAGAGAGAGAGAGAGAGAGAGAGAGAGAGAGAGAGAGAGAGAGAGAGGAGGGGGGGGGGCAAGTGAGGGGCTGAGGAGACTGAGCATGGATGGAGCGGCGAGGAACCGCGCGAGCGAGACAGAGAGAGTGAGCCGGTGCACGCTCGGAGTCAGAGTGAGCGGCGGCGTTGGCGGAGGAGGAAGAGGAAGAGGCGCACAGAGTCCACAGGGCTCACGTCAACAAGAGAGCGCGTGCGAGGCGCAGCCGACCGCCGGCAACTCGGCCGAAGAGTGACACAAGAGAGTGAAGACGAGAGAGGAAGAGGAAGAGGAAGGGGACCTGGAGACAGAACCAGCAGCACTGAGGGACCGTAGCATCCGTGACGACCCCATCAGCAGCACTACTACAGAGGAGCACTGTCTCATCCCGTGTGTTGGCGCCCGCCAACTTCCAGTTTCCACTCTCGCCACGCTGGTTTTTTGAAGGTTTTTTTCGTCCCTCTCCTCCACTCCCCCCCCCCCCCCCCCCCCTGCAGTCATGGTCCCCTGGGTCCTCCTGCTCCTGTGGATCTCCGGACAGGGTGAGTTTGACCGTCCACGTTGCGGTCGTCACATCCCGCGTGCGTGCGTGCGTGCTTGCGATTTGCAGGAAGGGGAGGCAAGTGTGTCTCTGTCTCCATCACCTCTCGCTGCGATGTCTGTGCGCGTGATACGCGGCACTCTGCCGTGAACGTCTGATGGCAAAATGAGGTGCCGTGGCCGTCCTGGGGGGGCTTAACAGCAGCAGCAGCCGCAGCAGCTGCAGATCAGTCCCAGACCCTGCACTTTCCCTCCGTCCTGTGGTCCGTCACTGCTTTTCGGAGCAGACAAGTTAAATACTTCCTTTGTGGGCTTTAATATTCCTGTCACACACACACACACACACACACACACACACACACACACACACACAAACAAAGCCCTCCATCCCTCCTAGTCCGGTTCAGTGAAGCGTTCACTCCGGAGTCACATTGTTTTGAACTGACAGATCGGGGGAGGGGGTGTGTGTGTGTGTGTGTGTGTGTGTGTGGGGGGGGGGGGTCTGGTTTGAAAAGAAAATAGAGAGAGAGAGAGAGGAAAAAAAGTTGGATCGGTGAAATTGCGGATGGGGTCTGGCATCTCGAGGCATCTTCTGCCGTTCTTTATTTTTTTTTTTTTTCATTCCTCGACAGCCTATTTGTGGACAGAATGAGGATGGATTAGTTGTGTCCCCCGCTTGCCACCAGGTGGTTGTCTTCTTTGGGAAACAATGGGAGTGAGTAAAGTGTGGCCAGGAGGACTCTATACCTCTGCGGTTTTCTGTGTGATACATATACACACACACACGCACACACACACACACACACACACACACACACACACACACACACACGGACGAGCACACGGGGGCTGGATTCCGACAGCGGGTGTTCGTCACGCCCGGCAGGGTCGGGGGGGGTCAACGACAGGGCCGCCGCCTCAAAGTTTGACCCCGTCCTGGACTGCACGTTCTCAGGAGGCCAGTGACTGAGTGAATATCTGTGCATCTCTGCGGGTGTGTGTGTGTGTGTGTGCTTGTGTGTGCTTGTGTGTGCTTGTGTGTGTGTGTGTGTGTGTGTGCGTGCGTGCGTGTGTGTGTGTGTGTGTGTGCATGCGTGTGTGTGTGTGCGTGTGTGTGTGTGCGTGCGTGCGTGCGTGCGTGTGTGTGTGTGTGTGTGCGTGCGTGCGTGCGTGCGTGTGTGTGTGTGTGTGTGTGTGAGAGTATAGTTTCCCCCGAGGGAGTTGTAACCTTTTGTTGAGAAACGCCACAGAAGAAAAAGGCTAAAGCCCCCAGTCAGAGATCTCAGTTTGTTGACACGCCGTGCGTGTGCGTGTGCGTGTGTGGGATTGACAGCTCAACGTCGGCATCAGTAAACAGGATCATTTTCTCAGGGGAAATTTGAATTTCCACACGTTTACCACACGTTTTGATTTATCGCCTATCACAAAAACCGAAAGACAAAAACAACAACGCCGCCGCTCATCAAATGGCAACAATTTACCCTGATTAAACGCTTCTGCCGACTCGTTTCTCTTCGTGGAAAGCGACACAGAGAAGAGTGGGGAAATATCAGGACAGAAAAACAATTTGCGACGGGCTGGAGTGATGAAGTCCTCTTATTCCCCCCCCCCCAGCACTTTTTGGAAGGAGGCGCAGCTCTCTCAATATCTTAGTGATGTCCCGCGTGTCTTTCTTTGCCCCGTTGACCCCCGGAGAGTGGACGGGAGCTTTGGGCCGGTGGACGCTTTCGCTGTAGAGGTCACGGCTTTGGTCAATACGGGCCACATTAGCGTGCTGGTTGTGATGCAGGAGGACGTGATCAGACCCTGGCTTCCATCTCTCTGGCTCCACGTCTCGCTGTGTGGTGCATCTGGCATTCCTCTTTCTGCAGCTCCAACAACCAACAACAGTTTTTCCTTCACACCGGGGGGGGGGGGGGGGGGGGGGGCGTCATTACCATCGAGTGAAATACTGCTTCCTCCGCCAGGTAAACAGGGGATAACAACCCATACCTTCCCTCAGGCGAGCCTCCGGGGAGGAGGAGAGGGATCGCTCGCTGTTGTCCAACAAATTACGGCACTGTTGTATGTGGCGAGCCGGTGTCAGCAGTACGCCGCGGAAAACAATCTCATTTTTATGAACGGGGGGGGGGCGGGCGTAGCAGTTATATACTTAGACGCAGCCATCCCGCGAGAGAGGGCGAGAAAGTGTAGAAAGGAAGGAAGAGAGTGTGAGCAACGCGAGAGAACGAGCATGAGGGAGAGAGTCGGTGCGTCTAGGGCACCCGGTTCCCTCCCGCTGTCACCTCTCCCCGACGGTGACGGGCGACACGGCAACCGCTCAGGAGGGAAACATTTTCACCTCGGGCCAAACTTGTCCAGGTCCAGGGTCCCCCCCCACCACCGGCCCGGTCGACGCACAGTTGTCCGACAGGCGCTCGCGTTTGGCTCGCGGCCTCTCGGTTCCAGTCCTCGCCTGGCGGCGACACCTTTTTCCTTTCCCTACCCTCTCTGAGTAACCATCTCTCTCTCCCTCCCTCCCTCCCTCCCTCCCTCCCTCTCTCTCTCTCGCTCGCTCCCCGTCCCCTCTCTCTCCTTCTGTGTTTTCTTCGTCTGTTGCCGCGAGATGCGGTGTGATTGAAAACGCCGGCCTCTGTTTGGGATAAGGGCGGTGAACTACGCCAGCGCCTGCTGTTCCAGTGGAAGAAAAGGGGGCAGCTTATAGAAAAGGTCTCAAACACCCAAAGTGGCAGACACTGTCAACGCGGCGTGTGTGGATTCTCTTTCTACCGTGTCTCCTTCTCTCTGCCTGTCTGCTCTCTGTCTGAGTGACACTCTGTGAAATGAATATGCAAACTGCGAGGGCTGAAAGGGTTCTGGTTGGCTCACAGTCGTCGTCTGGGTCGGGCCTGTGTCCTCGGCTCGAGGTTTGCCCACTGGGGGCAGTGCCGCTGCACAGAGAATGAAATCCCCAATCTTCTTAAAAAAATCTCCTGCCCCCATTCGCCTTCATCGCCCCCATCGACCCCCCCCCCAGCCGCTCATCTATCTCGCGTCACAACTCCCGATTTCACCATCCCGGCCAGACGAAGCTTTTCCTTAGTCCTGGAAAGCTCGTCTTAGCACCCCCCCACCCCACCACCACCCCCCTCCCCAAACATCCCCTGCCTCATTCACTGCTGTCTATCAACTGCTGTCTGACGACTCCAAATCCGCTCTTTTTTCATGGACGGCGGGGCTTTTGATACATTATTTCCCAACCCAACTTATAATTAAATGTCTCTCCATGTCATGCTTGGATTTGAGAAAAATCATTCTCACTTCTCCAAAATGAGGAGGGGGGAAAAAAAGGAGAGAGAGGGGAAGAAATACAGCCCATCACATTGCACGACACAAATGCCAATGTTCAGCCTCATTATTATATGATTAGTTATTTGTAAGTAACACCCATATGTCTTATTTATGGACTAGGACCACACGAGGTAATATATTGATTTATCCCTATTTATGGCTGGGCAATATGGCCTATGAATAATATCGCAATATTTTAAGGTATATCCTGATACACAATATATATCGTTATATCATGTATTGCGATATAACGATATATAGCTTGTATCGCGATATAACCAAAAAAGCGTGTGACGATGAGCGAGAGTGTGAGAGAAGAGAAATGCCGAAGCAAGTCCTTTGTCGACGGCTTCACAAAGTTATACCGTACATCTCATGTACCATACATCAAATATATTCCAGATACCGCCCACCTCTATCCCCATCCAATCAGGATGCTAAACCAATGCACTCCCCCCCCCCCCCGCACGTTGTCACGAGCGTCGTTGGTTCCAGCAGTCATATTTTTTGTAGCATGACTAATAACTGTCCGCATTCTGACGGACGTCTGGTACAGTAGCAGGACAATTAATGCGCATTTGTCATATTGACCTGTTCGTTTGACTTTCCCAGTCAGCGAGCGCGACCGCCGGGCCTGAGCAACGCTGCAACCTCGTCCAGATCGTTGCCACCAAGCGAACCCAGGGACTGACGGATGATGTCACCACTTCGTGACGGCGCGCAGGGGGGGGGGGGGGGGGGCAGTGGCACGCCGCTTGTTTTCTTGTTTGTGCTGCATGTCCCATCAAGGCGAGCCAGCTTAAGTCACCTCGGCCGCCGTGACCCCTGCTCATTTCTGTGCCACGATAGATTAAGCCCACTGTAATCCCTCTGAGCCCAGTGCCCTGTTGGATATTCATGGTAATAAGTAAACATATGAATAAATAATCTGAGAGGCTGCCTGCCCGCTGGACAGCTGGAACTTGTAAGTCCCAATGTTTGTCAGTGCTCGCGGAATTAAAGAGAGATCCTACTTTCCAGAAAGAAAAAAAAAAAAATCAGTTTTTGGCTAAGACTTGTGTTCGGATGGCGCCGTGTCAAAAAAACAAGAGTTTGGTTGGTGACTGTATGAATATTTGATGAATAAGTACATCAATCAATCGGCAATTAAAGAGATAGGGATGTGGCATGTCCGTGTTAAGAACTCAACCTTTGGAAATGTTTCTGCTGGTACAAAAAAAAAAAGAAAATGTTGAACGCTACTTTACCCTGTGGACTGCAGCCTGGATGAAAGCCTCATTGCGAGTCTTTGAGGATTCAGGTCAGCCAGGGAAAGGAAGCGCGATTAGTTTAGAGTCTTTCTTGGAAAAACCCAGCCAATGATCTGCTTCCTCCTCATGCAGTCAAGTCAACAAAATCAAGCTGTTTACTGTCGGGCGGGGGGGGGCTTCATTATCCATCTAGAAGACCCTCTCCCTCAGCCCCAACAAATTTTCTTAAGCACCGACCAATCGCACACCACCCACAAGCCCCCCCCCATCTCCTCTCACCCCTCTGAGGACTCCGCCGCTGGATGTCATTCCTCGGGGGATGAATTTATCCAGATTGGAGCACTCGGCAAAAGGGCATTATCCCGGATTACATGCCTGCTGGGGGGCCGGCGGTGTTGAGTTATTCAACCAGATGCTGTCTGTGATCACTGGGTCACCTGCGAAGGCCGCACGTCTTCACTCAGAACCACACGAGAGACGGTCGTAGGTGGTCGGTCCCAAAAAAAAAAAGTACATTTAAAAAGCAAGAGTGCTATTAAAAACAAAACAACGTATGGGCGTACTTGTATGTGGAAGCCCCTCGCTAAGCCCAGCTGGGATTTTATCTGGTGACAGATTAAAGGACGGATTAATTGCTCCTAAATTGCAGTTTAATGCACAGGAAACAACAGGCCATGTTTTCCCGCTAAAGCAACGGAGGGCGGCCCCACAGGGCCGAGCGCGCCCAGTTGTGGGGGTGTTTTAAGTAGAGTAGTCGTTGATGATACCGTGTTATTTTTTCCCTCGGAGAGGACAAAGCGTCGCCACAGCTGGGGATGAAAGGGAAGAAGAAAAAATGCTGGTGCTTTTTGAACCCGACGGTGTCTTTTTTTTTCTTCTCCCCTTGACGCTAATCTTGTCGCCGCCTTTGCCGAAGGTTTGAGTGACAGAATTCTTTTTGACACGCCGCCGCGGCGCTGTCGGCGCTCGTACAACACAGGTGCCGCTACGAGGTGGAGTTCAGACGACGTCGCTAACAAGAAGGAAGTTTGTTCCCTCTTTCTCGTCAAAACCCCACTTTTGCGAGTGCGCGAGGCATTAATAAGCCTTTTTGTTGTCGAGACAGTCATACTGAGAACATGTTTAACTTAAAAAGGTTGGTTGTGTCTCACATTCAGCCTTGACTTCCCCTCACACCCCCTTGTTTTTTTTAATATCTGAATGAAAACTCTCACCACAGGGATGACTGACTTTGCATTTTGACACAGTTTGTTGCCCGTCCCCGGAGTTGTGCCGCAGCGAAAGGACGGATTATATATATATATAAATACACACTGTTCTGTTGTTGTTAGTTGTGGGTTTTTAGAATTACAGTGCACGGGAAATTACAGTGTTCACTGTGAACAGGGTGACGCCACTGAGCTTGGGCAAAGGGAAAACACAAAGAAAGTGTAAAATCGCGTAAACAGTTGGCTGGCGAAATGAATTATCCGTTGTACAAGTTACTTAAGCATCTTCTATTCAACTTCAAAATGACATCCTGTGTTACAGTCAGTGAAGTAAAATCATGTTTAGCCCCGGGTAAGGTTTCAAATAAACCTAAATGTCGTCGTGCTGGCAACAAATGTATTGCTATGATATCATGTGTGTGGCAGATAAACCTGCACATCTACAGTAAGGCAGTTGGAAATGATGTCCATATGCTTTGCTCATGAAAAGTCTCCATCAGGTTTGTCAGCTCATACCAATTAGCTTGTCAGCGCTAATGGGGCAAACTATGATTATATACATAAATTACCATTCACAGAAGTATTTAGTCAATTGCAATTTTTAACGCATAACGTAATACTTGATATCTCATTGTTGTTTTGCATGTGAAGAAAGTTACACATTGCAGCTTTTAATATTACGATGAGGTCGATTTAAGATGAGGTTCATATTCATAATTAAACTTTTACGTCTGGGTCAACGCAGCTCTAAGTGTTACGGTTACATTGATGCCTTTCACATGATCAGAGTTATTGCTTATAGATGATTAGGAGCATCCTTTTGAACACGTACTGCCACTCGATCGTGTTGTTGCATCTCCTCGGAGGCTCATGCGTGTTCAATAATGTACGCGTGACCGACGCAGAGAAACTCATTTGTATGTAACAACAACCATCATGTTTAAATTGACTTGCCCTGGCCCGAATCTCTTTTTTTCTTTATTCTTTAGGATGACGCCATTTGTGCAGATCCGCAGATATAAGCTGGAGTAAATCGCAACGCCAGCCTTCGCCCGCGCGGTGCAATAGTTGCAACCGATGTCATGTCGCGACGTGGCCCCCCCCCTCCCCCGACCATTGCTCGTAACATTTGTGAGTAAACCAGGCGGCCGATGCATCGACGTGGCCGTGAAAGGCTGCGTTAGCAAAGAGCCCGGAGAAGATGTATGTGGTGCTCCGGCGGAGGAGGCACTTGAGGAATTGGGCTGCTGATCTGATAACGACTTCCCCGTGTTTGGCGAGAAGTTTCTGGCACGGCTCAATATTACACCTGGACGACCCCCCCCCCCCTTGCTTCTCCCTGTCCCAATATTGTTGATTTTTTATCGCCGCACACCTCACATGCATTCTGTATGTGTTGCGTCTGTGCATTTGCTACTGTGTCGGGACCATTATGGCTCTAAGCCCCTTGAACGGCAATATAAATGCAAATCAGCCCTTTTTAACTTGTACAAGCAGAATCCAGGGCTCCTCCTCACCTGTGGATGAATGTGGATGCGTCTCCGCCACGCCATTACAGCCGGATGTCTGGAAAAAACGACAGCGGCAATGGATGGCATTCATTTGCAAGCGAAACCTTGAGGGCTGGTTGTTTGTGTCTGGATTCCGGTATAATAAAGTCCACTCTTGGGAACGGTTGTAAAAACACCACAGTGTGGTACAGTAACGTGATGAGCCTCTGGCATTAGCCCCCTTGTACTTGTTTGTGTGTGTTTTTTGTCCGTTGTAGTAAATGCAAGCATGGCGTTTTGCGAAAATATGAATGGCTCCGGAACACTTTTGGTTCATTTTGGATTACGAGGGGGCCACAGACCGAAATACCTCCGGACGCAGTTTGGTAGATCTACAATCAAACGAGCAACGAAAACGCGTGGCACGAGAGAAGGGTCCAGCTGCAGCCTTGCAGACCCTAAGTAACCACGTCCTCGTCCAAACCAGGGCCATAACCCCCACGTCAAAGCCCTAACCCTAACCTGCCTGCATGAATAAACATGGGCATCCCGACTGGTCCGGTCTCCGGGCCGCTCAATCTCTCCGTGGTACCAGACGCCGGCGGTGAGAGGCGCGGCTTTTTTTGAAAGGCCATTTGATTTGGCCCTGATACCAAAAGATGTTTTATTCAGCAAAGCACATCAAGCGCATAATAGCGCCGCGAACTGGCTCTTGATCCGAGCCCAAACTTTTTTCGAGATCTGCCAAGGGAGGGACGTGCAGCTTTGTGAATGAAAAAAAAAGAAAAGGTCTAATGCCACAACCCTCCACCCACCCACCCACCCCGACCCTCCCATACATTTTTTTTTTCCCACCAGATGCCAAATGAGGCTTTCAGCCACCTGCCTGTCCAACTAAGACAATTAAAGCAATTGGGACAGGAGCCAGAACCCCCCTCCCCGCAACAAAAAACTCTCTCAGCGCTACTCGTGTTTGGCGCCGCGCCAACTTCTTTTTATTTTTTCCCATTCGTACGTTTGTTGAGGGAGATGCGGGAAAGCGTTTGACACAGGGCGCCTGGTTTGCATGTCGATAGAAAATGATTGGTCTCCAGACTAACTCGGCGAGAGGCCCCGTGGCCCCGCGTTGTTTACGAGGCGAAACTTCATCTGGGAGAAGAACCGTCATACAGAAAGACGTCCAATGAAAGACACACACACACAAACACACACACACACACACACACACACACTCCATACCCTCACTTTCATTTCCAAAGCACAATAACAGATGAGAAACCCCGGTGCTTCGGACGGTTCCTTTAATATGGGACTGCTGGGAGTCGCTCCTCCCCTCTTTAATACATGGCCTATTTTTTTATATAAGCAGTAATAATGTGGTGTGACCACCGGCCGGATCAGCTGAAGTCGGTCCCCAGGTATATTTCACGACTCTGGGCCTCTGCCACATGGCACCTCTTCCACGATCATAAGTTCATCAGCCGCGCTCCTCAAACGGATGTCAGAAAACTGATCGAGTACACAAACGTGAGTTGAAGTGTAATTAATATTCTTTTAGTGGCCTCTCCAATATTCACTTTGCCGATTTTACAGTTTGAACAGCTCTCTTTGCCGCACTCGCTCTGCTTATTTTTTATTTTTTTTAAATTTTGTTTCATCAAGTGCAGTTCAATATGGTGGAGGCCAAGCCGTGGCATTAAAAAAAAAAAAAAATGCTAATGCACAATGGGGAGTTTAAATGATTTGCTGCCCTTTCAAATCTGCTGGCAGTGGGTTTCAATCTGGACGGCGTCCTGGGGGAATTCACTGTGGTCATTGCTCAATCCCCCCGGTGCACATAGGAGCAAATCACAAAACGGCGCACAGGAGTCATTTCACTTTTACCACTTTTCCTTTTGGCCAGTGCCCAATTGCAGAAGAAAAAAATGGCAGAGGATTTGCTCATAATGCCGCGCAGGCCAGGGCAAAACCCCCGTTTAGCCTCGCGCCGTCTCCAACCTTTTTGAAACCTGATTTAATCAAATCAAAAATACCACGCCGCGGACACCACCCCCCCCTCCCCATTCGAGACAACCTGAAGACAAACATTTGAAGAGCGAGCCGAAGAGGCCTTGGGTGAGCCAAGGGCAAGGGCGTCCATTACTTTCCCGCGCAACGGAGAGCGCAGGGACATGCCTGCGGTGCACGATGATGAACAGACTCCACATCAGAGATTGGATTAGAGTGGCATGAGAGAGAGCCCCTAAAAGCCATGCACAGTTCATTGAAACCTTATCTAAAGCGATAATGTTACCAGAGAGAACCCCCCCCCCCCCCCGTGTAATGACGGATGAGTGGACAGCGCCCTGTGAAGAACTGACGTGAGGCGGGACATGGGCCTGCCTGTCCGCCGTGGTCAACTCATCTTCTTCTTAGGAGCAGGAAGTCGGACCGGTGGATAGTTGCTAGAGAAATGGGCCATAAATTGCCGGCCACCCTGGTTTACCCCGCGGCGTCATCATCAGCATGTACATCTGGTTGAGAGAGGCTCGGCGCTTGGATTCACTGCAATTTAGGTTCCCATTTCATCTGCAATAACCCACGAGGCCTCTCGGGGGGGGGTACAACGGCAGCGGCGTTAATCGCCGAGGTGCGCCGTCTCCCTGATAGCCGTTTCGGCGTGATGTATGAAATGTCTTTTTGATCACGCCTCGTGTAAAATCTGTTTTATTGGGGACAGCGATGGAGAGAAGTGGTCACTACTGACGCACTCCGAAAAACTAGAGCGAGAAATAACAAGACAATATATACATATATATATATATATATATATATATATATATACACTACATCTGTAGGGTTTCATGGAGTCATTTTAGAAAACGCATAGCAGCATTTATGTAAAGATCCCTGCTATCACCCCCCCCGGGACGACGAGAGGATTTTGTCCCGTGCTGAAAGGCAATGCTATTTAATAGCTGAGAGCCGATGGTAATGACAACACAATGCCTTCCGACCTAAACAGAATTATCGTGTGCTTCGGAAAAAGAAGTGTGGGGGGATAAAGAACAACAAAGGGGGGGAATTGAAAGAAGTATCAAAAGGAAGAGCAATTTTGTCACAAATTAAGAGATATCTGCGTCTTGCAGCCCTAATCCTAATGCCAGTGTATTTGTTGTCTTGAGTGGAGCGTTTGTGCCCGTGCACGCGCGCGAGAACAAGCACAAATGTGATTATTTCCCGCTTTCGTCGTATGCTAATTTTATTACTTCACATTGTTTGCCTATCTCCCTCTAAACAGCTCCGGTTCAAACTACCACTCGGTGGCTCTTTTTTTTTTTTCAAAGGAATCCGCTGTTTGTTTTCAACAGGGTAGTAGAGTCAGCTAAGAGATTTAAATTTTTATTATTTATATATATATATATATATATATATATATATATATATTTAACTAACCCACTGTGACTCTTAGCTTAAGTTTCACTGTGATCTTGATGGGAACAGTTAATGCCTCCGTCCCCCAAAACCGCACGACAGCCGCACAGCGGGGGCATTAAAAATGCAGAAGGGCATCTAAAGAGGATGGTGCGGCAGGCGGCACACAGTGGGATATTCAGAGGTGTCACCAATCCCCCCCTCATCACCTCCGGTGCAAGGCCCCCTAGACTTTCCCCAGGTCACGAGCGTGAATTATTAACGAGGCTTTCATTTAAAAAAAAAAAGAGAAAAAGACGCCGTTTGCTCGGGCCCCAGCTGCACAAACGCCGACACGGCCTCATTTGGAAACATCCATCTCATAAATTCATGTTGGATCTGCCGCAGCCCTGAGAGCCCTCTCCACACGGGTGTGCTCCACATTGAGTGGAGAGTTAATGCGCTCGGAGGCGACTGCCAGCTTTCATCTGCGAGATCTCTGCTTAGCGCTTAAAGCTACAGTGTGTGATCTTTGGCGGCATCTAGTGGTGAAGTTACAACAGCAACCAACTGAGTACCCCAATCCCGCCCGTCCCTTCCCGAGCGCTAGCCGAAAGAGGCCGAACTACTTGCTACAATTTGGTGTTCTACATCTCCGTCAAGTGTTGCGTCGTTTTCATTCGCTCTGCCTCCCCTACCTTCTTTTCTTATAAATAATAAGTATATATCCTACATTTTGCGAACTCTGGCTTCTCAAACTAGTTAGCCTGCACTGTCAAAAGACACAGACAAACTGAAGACATGCAAGCGCTGACTCTTCTTCGGGTTTACGGCAGCGCTGAAAATTAAATGCGTATGCCGGAGTGTTTTGTCCGTTTTGGGCCACCGTATTCAGCATGAAGTAGCAAACATACACGGAGGTTTAAAGCAGTTTTTGTTGCAGGTGACTATACATATATGATCACACAATCATGGGTAATATATTCTAATTCTGTTAATAAGTTCTTCTAAATATTCCTCCTCAATTTTTGTTTCGCCATGAATTGTGTTTTAATTGATCAGTTAAATGTATAATTTATTGGATGAATACAGGACCAAAAAAAATGCCAGCTGTGAGTTGGTAGAGCAGGTCTTGAAACCATTGAGGTAAATCGATACAAAATGCACTTTTCAAACAAAGAAATACTGATATATCTGTTCTCTGGCATTAGCTCAAGGACAATCATTGAGAAGAGAGTCTGGGAATTGGTGCCGCTGTCGTCGTTGTTTGCTCCAAAGCACAAGACATCTTTTTTAGCGTCTCCCTCCGCTCTGATTCTTTTGATCATCACCTCCATATTGGATATAAAATGGCGAGTGAACAACTCCGCAATACAAGTGACTTTCAGAGTGCCGCGACTCTTTGAAGGCTGCCAAACAAGTGTCTTTCATCTCGAAAGAAAAAGGGAAAAAAGGAAAAAAGAACCCTGCCGCCACCTTGTACGGGAAAAAAAAGAAGAAGAACAGGACAACATGAGAGAGAAAAGCAGCATCCAGGGCTCGGGGAATGGAAAAAAGAAGAGATTGTGGGGGTCTCTTTGTGATCGGCTTTCCTCGAGAAGGCCTCCTGCCAGGGGGAAGTGACAGGTACGTCATACGGCGCTGATAGCCGGGCATTTGTCAAACAAAGACAAAAGAGGCTTGACTCCCATTTAGCAGGCCGAGGCTGACTATTTGCCTCCTGAAAAATCTCCTGCTCGGTCTTTTTCTTCCAGCCAAGGGTCAAACCCGGTTCATACGTCTGCGTCCGAGTGTCTGAATCGCTCTGCGATAACACCGCCAATACGGCGCGGTAGGGTGAGGTTTCTATGCCGGTATACGTGTGCGAAAAGGGGTTGAACGGACACTTTGGCTGACATTGCCGCAGCGAAGAAACGAGACGTGGAAGGAGCTGGTGACGTGGACTAACCCTATAACAGCTGGCATGATGGGCACCCAACTAGTTAGTTAGGTCTACGACAGGTCTTACGACACAGAATGAGTCTCAGAGACACGGTTGACGGCTTTTGAAATACGTCTCGTATTTCGTGGCACTCTCTTTGTGCCAAGAGGCACAAGGGAGGATCCAACTGCGAAAAATAATGACGCTGATCCACGACGTGCGTCGAGGCCGTTGGGGAACATCGAGGGTCCGGGACCATTAGCATGGAGGGAACAGAACAGAACGGGGAGTGAATGAAGAAACGAATGAATGAGAAAGTTCTATTTTCACTGCTGACCGTAATGTGGGGATGAATAAAAAAGAAAGAAGGCCCCTAATACTTCCAGAATCAGTTATCCCTGAATTAATGATGGATCGGGAGCCGCGGTGTTCCCCCCCACTGAGACGTGAACCAGATTTCAACCCGGAGCTCCCCGGAGGTGAAGGGGGCCGGCATCTCTCCGACAGGACATCTGGTCCCCGAACATGGCCGCCAGGGGGCCCCGGTGTCGCCGCCTTAATTGCAAGGTCTCCCTCTTATACTCCCTGTAAAAAAAGAACAAGAAAACTGGGGTAGCTTTCCATAAAAGGCGAGGAGGAAGGAGGGGAGAGGGTGTTTTTGCGACTGTTTGCCGGGCCGTGTCGGCATGCCACATCATTTAAGCTGACGGCTCTAATAAATTACAGAAAACAGATCGCCTTGAACAAACACAGCTTAATGGAAATAAAGTGAGAACTATCAGCCAAGAAATTATAAAGGGGGGGGGCGAAATGAGTGCAAAGAGATTGGATGAAAGAACGTCAGGCGCTGCATATCACACACAGGCATTGAATGGGCAAATTGTCACTTGAGAGATAGGAAACGTTTGGTGCTAATCAGCGTCTCTGTTGAGAACAATGAGAGAATCCCTAAAGCAAACCAAACACATGTCCCTTATCTGACTCCTAAAAAAAAATCAAATATTCCCCCTCCGTTTCTCTTCTCCTTTATTTCTCCTTGTTTTGCCTTCCAGAAAAAAAAAGAAGGTCTTGTTGATTGTTCTGCTCTGTGCAGGAGCCCTGCTCCATCAATTCCGCCAGGCAGGCCGGAGGAAAGCTCAACCACAATATTGTTCAAGTGCTCCGTCATGTGGACGAGAATGATGAGAGATGGGAGGAGGTATGACACGGTGTGTGTCAGGAGGGGGTTATTGTCAGGTGCCATCCGTATACGGAGTCTCACCGTCGAGAAGAGACCTCGCACTTTCTTTCTTCTTCTAATCTGTGAAAATCCTCAGGGAATTTCTGTGCCTGCTTTTGCCTTTTGTGTTTCCAGTCACCAATACAATGTTGGATTGGCCGGTTACGTGAGATGCAGTTGTCCTGAATCCACGCACATTGCAGCACTAATATTATATATAAGTAAATATCCTAACTGACCATTGTTTGTAGGCCCGCCACGACAATTGCGTAATCGACTTATCGTTACGATGCATGAATATGAAACCAATCATTTTCATTGACCTCAGTAAAAGCCAGCGTGTCTACATGCGTGTTTGTCGACATAAAAAAAAGAATGTCAACAATTGTCAATTGCTGGTTTGGTCTATAAAATATTGAGGAAGTATGGATTTCTGAGTATTTATTTTGAAGGCACCACGTCTTCAAACTGCTCGTTTGTCTGAGGCCTAAACGCCAAGTGTAAACTTTGGATATATCACTTCCCTCGGCAGCAAAACACAAATCCTGTAGGACCAATACATTACAATACTGCAAGCTCGTGCGATTCAGTATCAAAAAAATGGTCTTAAAACGCCGATAACATTGTTTGTCGTGATCATTTCTGGGACAATATGCCTCTGCAACAAAAAGTAGTTGTCGTGACGGGCCTAACTGTTTGCCAACTGAATGAAACTACTTCGTGACAAACAAGTGAGTTAGTAACATTAACAAAATGTATCTTTGAATTATATTTATTTTTTAAAGGATGAATTATCATTTGTTTGTTACCAATTGTGAAGTGATTTCATTAATGTGGTAAACAATTTTCCGAGTGCGAGGCAGGGAGACTGTCATTTGGCAATTTCCAGAATATCATTTTTTTTTTTTTTAATTCTTTTTTTAAATGCCAAAAGCAATGATGCTGTGCTGCATGATTGAAAATCGTGGAAGCGTCGCAGCCCTGCAGGGAGCCGTTCCTTCGCCACAGGCCGACGTTTTCGCTTGAAGCCCACTTCCTCAGCACAGAAACCACGCTGGACACGCGCCGAGGCCAGCGCCGGCACCACGGACGCACAGGGTACCATCCCGCTGCCTTTCATGGACTGAGAGACACAAAGGGACTCTGGAGGTCGGAAAACCACGAGAACTCCTGTGAAATCTATAATGGAGAATGTCACCCGTTAACAATAACTTGAAGTGAAAACGAGGAGGAGGATCCGAGGGAGACGGGTGTGAGCCGTCGGCCTGGGGGCCATTTTGTATCATCCTGCTGCTTTCTGCTATACATTCTCTGCGTATGTATGTCTTCTGCATAGTCTTGTACCTGTGTGCATCTGTGCATGCGTTGCGTGTGGCAGGTGCCCTGCTGCTTGTGTGCTTAGTCGTGGTGCGTACGCACGTGTGTGTGTGTGTGTGTGTGTGTGTGTGTGTGTGTGAAGACACCGCAGAGGGGGCCGTCCAGCGGAGAGCGCTGTGTTCTCCGGAAGGTGCCAGAACGGGTTTGTCACGGGCAGCGCAGACCTGAGGAGAAAGGGGACTGCGGAGAGAGAGAGAGAGAGAGAGAGAGACTTTCCCCCGGCGCCCCGAGTCTGTCAGACTGATTAAGTCACGCGGCCGGAGCTGAGAGCCGCGGAGACCGAACCGGAGCCCGCGCCGGGGGAAAGCGAATCAAGTAAATATAGCAACATGCGAGGATTAACATGGCTGCCGTGTCACATGTGCACTTACTCTCATACCTGACCCCCGGAGACCCCCCGACGAAGCCGAGGACGCGGTGCAGCGGCCCCGTCCCCATCACCCCACAACCCATCGCAGCTTCACCCCCCCCTCCCCCCCCCCCCCCCCGGGGCGACACAAAGCAGGTCAGGGGCGTCTTAAGGAATCGTCACCAAACGAAACATGACAGGACAACTCCGACATATGCCTCGTGTGTCAGTGAAGCAAATGGATGACTGATGGCAGGGAGTGCCGTGTCTCGAGGGGGGGACCACGGTGCATACAGGAATACTATACTTTATACTCTGTTTGTTGAACGTTCACCGCTGTATACGTCGCAGAAATGCCAAAGACCCCTTTTGAACGGAAAGAAAAGCAGGCGCCACGCGGCCCTGAAATCATCCAGACCGAAAAGAAGAGCTCAACGGTCTTTATTCCGGAGACACCCGGTTGCTACAAGATTCCCTTACTTGGCCTCTGTCTCTCTCTCTCTCTCTCTCTCAATATATATATATATATATATATATATATATATATATATATGTCTCCGTCTGCTGCGCCGCCGACTTATATAGCAGAATGGCAGCATCATTAACAGTACCGAAGGCTGCACACACACACACACACAAAAAACTTTTGGCATAAAGTGCAAATTAGCTGGGAAGATGGAGAATCCCTTTTCCAGCCGTGCCCCTCAGTGAATCCAGGTGCGTGGTACCACTAGTCGTGGAAAAACGGCGGACCACCTCGTCTTCGACCTCCCACCGCCCGCTCGAGAGTCACTTAGCGAGAGAGGCCAGGTACAGCGGCCGCGCTTGCGACGCCGCTGAGCTCATTCCGCCGCTTTCTATAGTGGCGGGTGAGGAACATTCATTTGCGATGTAAATATTCAACTTTGCGCTTTGCTTCCGGAATAATTACCGCGGCGGCAAACAACGTGTTAATATGCTAATATGTTCAGTAGCCGTTCGCGATTTTAAAAGTGGTCAGAAAGCAACGTGATTCGGCTGAATGTATTTCTTTTTGAAACAAATGGATTTCTGCTGAGACGCTCTGCAGGAAGTACAACCCCCCCCACCCCCCACCCTTACACATGGTGCAAACAACGGGGGCGGTGTGTGCGACTCTGATCAAGGGGCACATCTACGTTGACGGCGATGAGGAATCTGCGGGCGGCCGCCCCGAGTGTGTTGTCACCCCGTCTTCAAAGTCCCCCCCCCCCCCCCCCTCCCTTTCTCAACAGCATCTTCTTTTCTTCACCGCGTCGACTGAATCTTTCATTTGTCGAGATCAGTCCTGCCGCACCGATGGGGCGATCTAGCGCGCGCTGCCGCCCGACAAATAATAATAATGACGAAAGAAAACACGCCTAAAGTGACGGCGCGGTGTGGCCTCCGCGGTGTCACTTTGGATATTTCAGCGAGTGTGTGTGTTCGGTGTAAATGTCTCCCTCTCTGGCTTCTTCTGCCCTCGTGTCTGAGCCGCATCAGCAAGACGGGCACAGAGAGCAATCCTCCACGACTGGGACCGACCCCGGCGCCGCGACTGTGTCAGGGGGCTGATCCAGGGGCACCAGCTGGGTCCCGCTGCCACTTGCAATACAAACTGAGACGCCCTCATAGGGTGCTCATGCAGTAGACACACACACACACACACACACACACTTAGCAACTTAGCAACTTAGCAACAGAAAGTTAGAGTCGTAATTATTCGCCTTTACCTCCACCGCTGCTGTCCGCCTATGTGTTTGTCTGCGTGAGTTTGTTTTTCATTTGGGAATCACCTCGGTCTACGCGACAAAACCCTGATTACTCTAATTAGGCAGATAATGTGCATCAGTGTAACCTGTCTTACCGCTGAGCCTCGCGCTCTCTTTTTTTTATTTTTTATTTTTTTTACATATAGAGGATTAATTAGGAAGCGCCGCAAAGTGTCGAGCATTAACTCAGGCTTTAATTGAGCACTGGGCACGTTGGTTGTTACTTAAATACACGGATAAACTGTAGCTATTTTGTGGACACAGGCAAACGACATATTGTTCATTGGAACATAGTTTTGACAAAAGAGAAAAGACGTCTAGGGAACAGGTAGAACGATCAAACGATCGATTTAGTCTGTTCACGCCAAACACCAAAGCTGATTTTCGTTAGACACGAAATCCGCGATGCGTCCGGACTTATTCCGGGCGTCTGCCGTTTCGCACACGTGACGAGCGCAGCGGGAGATTGTGCGAAACGTTCTGGACAAACGTCTGGAGCGGCGTCGTGTGGGACATTTCCCCGACGAGAGGTTCAGGGCCACGTGCGGCCTTCGGTGCATAAGGTCTGAAGGGGCCACTTGTGGCCAGTAGATGCCGGCGTGTGAACCACAACACAAATAATATGACAGCAGTACGAGGAATAAAAAAAACAACAAAGTTATTGAGTTATAGAGTGGAATTTGCCAACTGGAGTTTGCCACGAAAAACACCAGTGTCGCCAATAGTTGTTGGTTTGGGTGAACAGACGGATCACAGTAAAATAGTACCAGCAGAAAACGACACCAATCTTTGACTGGGGCAAAACCAGCAAAGGTGGAAACTCCTCCTGTGTAGTATCATGTCGCCTCCATTCTAACATTACAAAAGGTCTAAAGTCACGTATGATCATCACTCGGGGGGCCCTATCGTATTTTAATCCTAACACAGGTAGTAAAATGACTTTCCGCAATTCTGCATTTGCATATGTTGATGTAGAAATGCTAACATGTCGTCCTAAATCCCTCGGACGGGGGCACAGCACTGCGTACTTACACATTCAGTCTCACCGTCAGTTGGTCAATAAAACAATAGAACACAAGGGTGTAATGGAAAGAATATGCCCACTGAGCCAGACACAGGAGCCACTGGGCCTCAGACTCTTTTAATGCCCCCCCCCCCCCCCCTTCCCTTTCTCCCCTCGCAGAGTGCTCTGAACCTGCTGCGAAATTGAATTTTCCACCTTCTGTGTGTGCGCGAAACCAGCCAAGCACTGCGTTGTCAGGGCACTCAATTAGCTCCCAAGGCGGAAGCCAAAATGTTTTTTTCCCCCCGACGGTAAATGTATTCTTCACAGGGCAAGAGCTCTCATTAGCATGACGCTTCCATTCCTGCAGAGCGCCGAGCCAGTGTGCCTTCCCGAGTTTGAGAACAACAACTGACAAAAAAAACACCCCAAAAAACCCACACACACCCTGTAGCTTTAATATCAGTGTCCCTTCGTGCCACATCGCATCATACTTTGGGGTTTGGGGGGGGGGGCCCGCGGCGAGGGAGAAAAGTCGAGCCCTTGCATAAAACGTCTCATTAGCATGTGTAAACGGTGTGTTGCACCTAGCGGATGCGTCCTGCGAGGGTCTGCCCCCCCCCCCCCCTCCCTTATGACTCATGCAGACAGGTATATAGTTCCTAAAGTTTCTCATTGGAAACGATATGATATTATGGATTTAATATGCATATGAGGCCCCCTGTAATAAATCTAGTGAACAAAAGAGAAATTATTTTTTTTGAATCTTTTGCTGAACGTTCTTATTCATATTCGCTTCGATTCGATTCGTATTATGAATCATGTTGTTTACCGGACGTGCTGACATTGAAAAAGTCGGCGGAGAAGCATTAGAGATAGTCTGCGCGGCAGCTACGAAGACGCCCAAGTGACATTGGAGTCACACAACTGTGCAAACTTTTTGTTTTAAGGCTGAAAGGAGGCAATAGAAAAAAGAAGGAAAGAAAAAAAAACATAAAGACAAAAGCATGTCGCAAGACAACTGGAGGCAATTGGTTACTTGGCAACAAACTCCTACTTGAAAAACCCACGCGTTCGCTATTGTTCGTCTAAAGCGGAATGGCGGCGATAATACAGGAGGTGGCGGCGCCGCAGGCCCCCGGTGCCGTGCAGTGGCCCCACACTCTGTGTGAAGGTGCCACCGACTCCAAATTTAGAGCTCCTGTGTTTGTCAATGACCCTGGGCCTCGTATATCAGCACACACACACACACACACACACACACCGGTGACAGCTCCCTTCACTCGGACGAGGCGCGGATATCAAATTGGATGTGGGAGGCTGATGCTTCGTGGTATGGCGGGAGTCTCACTTACACCTCATGCTGGTGTAAATTTTGCCAGCAGCCCTTTTCACATGAGGCCCCCCCCCCCCCCCCCCCCCCCCCCCCCGTCCTGTCGCAGGACCGGGCCGACGTCGAAAGTGGGAGTGTGGGTGTCGCGCCGACAGAGCGGCATGGCGACGTTTGGTTTTTTTGGAGTTTTAAAATGTCTTATCAGACCTTGCACTTGCATAATCATATGCATAACATATAATGATATTTCTTACGTACATCTATTAATGAACCTGCCAGTGGTATATAAAAATTGGAGGATGTTTCTTGGCTGATTGAATTAATAAATATTCCTCCCAATTGAAACAAAATACAAAACAGAAAAAAACTAGTTAAATTGATTTTAATTCAAAGTGCCGTAACCATTCAATCTGAAGCTGCAGTGATGAGAAGGGAGGAAGTGTGAACCATTGCCATTGTGTTCTTTTTCTATCCCCCAAGGCTGAAAAGTTAACTATGTAGACACAGGTGTGTGTGTGTGTGTGTGCGTCGGCGTGTCTTTCCAAGTGGCCGCTTGTGTGTCTTGCCGTAAAGCTTCCCGAGCGGACCTGCGCTAAGAGAAGGCTTTTAACGGAGCGCTTTTTCAGATTAGCGCGTGCCCTCTATATAAGGCGAGCGACGGCGCCGGGATTAACCTTGTTTTAAATGTGTCGTGCGAGAAAGATTGGTTGACCCCGCCGCGACCGCAGGGCTTTGGACTTGATCGTCGCACTTGATAGAAAACTGGCTGTTAATGGACTCCGGCGGTGCCAAGGAACAACCTGACATATGCTCATGTCTGAGATTAATATTGTTTGCCTTTCAATGCTCGCTACTTGCTATATAGCTTCAAATTAATTCTCCCCCCCCCCCCGTCTTTGGCAAGTCATTTTTGGCCCATGTCCCCTTGGCAGACCTTCTCTGAAGCAGCCTCTCCAGCCCCTCGTTCAGAATGACTGTGATCTAACTTTGTGATTTGCTTTGATCGCACCCGCCGTAACAGTATCTATCTCTACACGCTCGTGACAAGGCTTTTCTATTAGAGCTATTTCGAAAAAAAGTGATGTTCAGAGGTATAAACAAAAACCGCACAGACGCAGTCGACTCCGTCTCGCTTATCTAACAGACGCTTCTGCGCATCAGACTCTTTCATAACGTTGGCATTAACGATGACGGGGTTTTTTGGGACCAAAGATTGGTCCTCGCCGGGGTCAGGAGAGGAACAGAGGCGGTGAGGAGACGGGGGGGGTGGGGGGCAGTGGTACCTTTAATCCTCCCCCCATTAGCGGAGTCCGTCGCCCTGGATTGGGGCAGTTGGATTCGCCGCAGATGAGCTGCACTTCCTGAGAAAATGAAACGGGATGATGGAGATCAGTGACAATGCCGGCAGGATAATCGTGCCCAAATCACAGCCATCTGCTCTCAATATCCACCCCGATCTACACGCACCACCGTCAATCCTTTTTCCTTCCAAATCCCTAAATCCCGACAATCTGCGGCACTCAGCTTAGGACCCTCCGTTAATCCACCTATAGCGAGCCCACATTATTGGGCATCGGGAGGTACAAGGTCCCATGGACCCCTTCTTTCTCCCTAGTAACATCCCCCGTTTTTTTATACCCCACATCACCGCTCCGTCACGTTGATGGCCCCTGGTCATTTTTAATGCGGCCGTATCAGCACCGATTCATGAACCGCAGGAGGTCAGTTTCGGCCTTCAGCGTCTATCTAGTGGAAAACGACAATGAGATACTTTGACGGAAAGCTCGCTGTGGCTGGACGGTGCGATTCAAGCACGCACATCTCGCTACCAAGGAGACGGTGTAGGACTTTGTGTTGCCACTACATCATCTGCGCTTTTCAACAACGAACAATATTTCACCGAAGCGAACGTGTTGTCTGTGCACTGTTGGAAACAAAGGGGTCCTGGCCTTGTGGCTAAAAGGGCAATTTGAGGCACCCGAAACACCAATTGCTTCACCGTTGACTCTGATGGGATGATTTATCTTGATGAATGGAATGCACCTTGACTTTTTCCTGATGAATCCACTTGGCTGCAGACCCAGCATAGTACCGCCGCGGGAGCCAACCCATTATTGCCCTGGAATCCAGTGATTGCCGTGACTGCCAGAGGGGTCAGCAACCCTTTATTTTTATTTCATTCCTTTCTCTCTTCTTCAGAAAATGTTGGTGAGCAAAACAATGGAGTCAACCAGATTTTTTCTTAATGCCTCCGCTGCTATCTGTTCCAGCCTATAATTTTGCTCATGCAAAATTATAGGCTGACTGCAGCGTTCTGTAAGCGTTATCCCCCCCCCCCCCCCCCCCCGGGGCCGTGTGAAGGTCTTTGTGGGCATATACATGCCACGGCGAGGGGAATGATTTCCTCCACCGCCCTCAATATATCTTCCTCCAAGGGAACATTGAAGAACAGGGGGGAAATGAGCTCCTCTGACGCCGCTTGTGTTGCCCACGTTTTCAGAAGCGGAGAAGCGACCTTTGTCAATCACGCCATGAACACACTAGATCTGTGTTGTTGAAGGGTTGTTGGCCATTCTTTTCTTGTTCCTCTAGTTTTTGGAGATGGTTGTATTCCGGCGATTTGGGCCGTTTGGACTTGACTTCCAATTTGCGGATCATCATCTTGTAACGGCTTTGAAAAAATTAATCACACTTGTGTTCAATAGCATGTGCTTTCAGTGGCCTTGTGTTCCCCTTGAGAAAATAATAGAAAAATAAAAAGGTGATGGAGTTTACATAGATACATTGTGGCCGCTTTTAGTTCCGTCCTGATGTCACGGTCAAAAAGAGATGTAAACTTCTTCTCACCCCCCCCGAGTCTGCAACTTCTTCTCCATCCTTCGGGATCTATACTGTAATATTTCATTTGATAAACAGTTGTGTACTTCGATTCGCGGGCCTTGTTTGTTCAGCTCCGCCTGCCAACCTGCATGAGACGGGTGACTCCTCGTCCTTGCCGAAACAAAAGGCACTCGCCATCCCCATTGAGGGGGGAGCTTATATTCTCCACGTCTTCTTCATGAGGTGGTGGAAGCGCAAACGGTCCTGGCAAATACCTCTGGTTTCATTGAGCGTCGAACTTAAATGGGATTACACTGGAGAGTATACAGTCACGTTTGTTTATGTACGTGCCGTCTCCCTCGGTCCCTCGATGCATCCGCGGCTTTCTCTCCAGCGAGTGTCAAAGGAGAGGAGCTTCAAGGTCCTTTTGTCGTTTCAAGAGATTTATTACCATGCGACAGAACTCCTTACCCCCGTCTCATTGCTCGTATATTGAAAATTTAACAAAGGAGTCAATACATACCTATTCCGCCGCCCGCCTTTTAAAGTGATATTTTCATTTAAGATTTTAAATTCAATTGATGGCGGGTTAGAAGTCCGATTAGTCATCGAATTTCGTTTCACAAAATCTGAATAAGGACTATTATATCATAAGCCTCTCTATGGCTGGTGAAGGCGTTCTTATTAAGCACTGACAAGACACACACACACACACACACACACACTATACCTCGAAACAGTATTTGTCTCGTCGACTTGCAGTCTATTACTTCATCATGAATCTAAAATGCTGCCAGTCAACAGCGTCTCCCGTCCTCCCTTTTGGAATATAGCATTCGCAACTCTCTCTCTCTCGACAAACCCAAGTTACTTAGTGTCTTTTGTCAGTTTGTCCCGGCGCGTTAGCTCCACTCTTCATCATCTGCTGTACTTCTTCCCCCCCCCAGTTAGAAATCTGTCTCCAAGTTCACCGAAGATATACCATCTGCAACGTCTGCTGCTCCTCGTGTAATGCACCCCGACAACCCGGAGCGGATTACACCTCGAAATGCAGCGAGAGCTGGCATTGATTTTTTTGTATTATTTTTTCTAAAAGCTCTATAGCTCTTTAAAAGAATGACCACACATCTCTCCGATTTTGAACTCTGCACGATGGATAGAGACGTTGTGGAAAAAGCAGATATTTCCCCTGACAGTTCCATATTGAGAATTGCTCGAGTGAACTTCATTATTACGGATTTACCGTGGGCTTCAGTAATGTTTGCATGTGTACTGTATATATGCAAGTATATATATATATATACATACATATATATATGTATGTGTATATATATATATATATATATATATATATATATATATATATGTATATGTATATGTATATATGCAGCTGAAGTGTTCACAGTCTTTGCATCTGCATTAATTATCTGCAAAGACACAACAAGAGTTAACAGTCTGTGTTATTTTTTGTGTGTGTGTGTGTGTGTGTGTGTGTGTGTGTGTGTGGGGGGGGGTTGTGTGACCGGGATACGTTCATGGCTTTACTCGGTGGATGAGGAAGCAAGAAAAAAAAAAGAGCCTGGACTTAAGAGTCTTTACTGTGTCGACACCAAATCTTCCCTGCGAGTTAAAGAGTACTTAGTGTAAATTGCCATGGCAATAAGTGAAGCGGATATGTTGTGGGGGGGGGGGGGGGTTCCAATGTGGGGCGCCATGTGTGTATGACAAACGTGCTGCGCTCAGCTCGCCCGGCAGATGCAGGAGATCATATCTTCACGCGAGATTGAGCCTCTTTCCATTTAGCGCCAGCTGGATTAGACGGGTGCAGGCATGCAGCCCCCCCCCCCCCCCAAAGGTTCTGATGGCACACAGGGGGATGCTACATGGAAAAGCCGATTCTGCCCATCCAACAGTGTGATGGAGTTCCTCTACTAAGCACTCGCTTTGAACATTTTTAATACAGATTCTTTTGTCGACTTATGCAGGAAAACACGTACCTGTGTGCAATGTACGGTTGGAGTCTTCGTTGTCACGTCGACGTACACACTTCCTGAGTGGAGCGAGCCGACGGCATGTCTGTTGTTTATGATATGAAAATAAACGGACTTTTAAAACCCTTGCAAAGTCAGTAAGTAAAGTACATTTGTGCTGCGAGTAGTTAAAAAGAAAAAGTACTTATCTTTTTTTAGATGAGGTTCACCATGTTGGCCGTTCTTTATCTACCTGATGCGCATTCATCTTAGACGGGCAAAACGAACAAAGGTGTCCAATTAAACTGTTTGCTTACAAAAGTTAATCGCACAAATTTTATATTGAAACATAAATACATGTTTATTCCCACTTAAAAAATAAAAAAAAGACCAAACAAAGAGAAAAAATAATAACGACGAGCCTTATTTATAGTCGATGAGCACACTGTGGATCAGCGTGTTTATTGACCATAAATAGGACTCATTATCAGCCCCTGTTATGACTGCGGCTCAGGCGAAAGCTGCCCTTTATCACATTTTCATCCGAGTGAAAACTCGTCGTGTCCAAGTGTTTTCTAATCTGCGCTCTGCGACGCAGGAGTGGCACCGAACGCACCCGTTTGAATAAATCGACTTCCTGTTTACCCGGAGCCGCGCCGCGTTGCAGAGGCGAGCGCGTTTTGAAGTAGTGGCGGCATCACCCGACGACCCATTCTTCAGCGCAGATTATCCACAAGCCGCCCGCGGGGCCATCCATTCCAGCGACTTCCATCATTACCAGGCAGAGAGTATGGATCCGCGGAGCAAAATGGAATCGCCGGGCAAAACTAATGGCACTTGACAGATACTGGCGTGAGATAGCGTGCTTATCTTTGTGTTGTGTGGAAGAAGGGAGGCATTATCCCCAGAGCGCACAGTGTGTGTGTGTGTGTGTGTGTGTGTGTGTGTGTGTGTGTGTGTGGTGGAATATAGGGGGTGTGTGGTGGCTGTGGTTCGGTGGGGGGAGGGTATAACATAATGGAACAACTCATCTAACCAGTAGATTGTAATGGCTGCTTAAATGTTCGTCGCCATCCTTTTCCCGAGATGTTCTCACAGGGGGCCATGAAATATACCACACAGCAAAAAAAGAGAGTTTCACCTCAGAAAAGGCAGTAAATCGACCCTGCGCCACCTCGTCACCTCAGGCCTTATTAACTCTTTATATGCATATATAGGATGATTGACTCATTTCCCCGTCTGAAGATCTCGATTGACGAGCTGTAGAACGGACGGCAGGGTCGTGTGTGAGCCTTCCTCCCGATCGCCAATTGGAAATTAGTTACGATTCAATATTAATAATTATAAATAGGGATAATATCACACGAGTTCAGCGACCGGATGAGGCCCCTGACGGGGAATGTCTCCGTGTCGGAGGGGGCGACGCCGAACATATGCACAGACAGAGCATCGGGATCATAACGTGAAAATGAAAATGAAAACTCCAACAACTGTCAGAAATAGCAGTAGAAAAACGACTGTAATATATATATTAGGGGTGAGGCGGTATCGCAGTTTGTTGCACATGAGATGTATTAAATGACTGGATCGCGAACACCGCTGCTACAAATTCTCCTGTAAAAAATGCTGTAAAGGGGCCGGCGTACGACTTGCGTTGAAGTTTGAATTTGTCCCAATAGAAACAATTAATCGACGTAATTCAGATGAAATAATGTCTTAATACAGACAAAGGGGTTTCAGGGACGACTAGAATCATCACGCTGGTGTGATTGTACGCAACAAAAGTGTTAAGTTGTGCATTTATGAACCGCTTTAGAGGGGACTTTTTTAAAAATATATATCGCAATATATATGTCGTGTATCGCGATATAACAAAGATATATTGCGATATCATTAATAGGCCATATCGCCCAGCCCTAACATATAAACAGGCTTTATTCTCTATGTCACCTCATGTGGTAGCCACTTTGTCATGAATGATGGACTGGGAGACTCTCTCTCTCTCTCTCTCTCTCTCTCTCTCTCTCTCTCTCTCTCTCTCTCTCTCTTTTTCTCTCTCCACCAATCTGAGACGTGAGCGAGCGGCGCCACGCCGCAGATTGCATTACCTCCCCACTGGCTGTTTACAAAGCCTAAGTGATAAGAGAAATGACTTGGTAAATAACTAAGACGTCCCCCTGTAAGCTCTCTTCCTCCGTGTGTGTGTGTGTGTGTGTGTGTGTGTGTGTGTTTGATACACTCATCTACTAAACTGCTCTCAATTAACTGGGTGATTGTTTTCCCCCTCAGATTGGCCCTGGTGATTAGAAATCGTGCACGCGTGTGTGTGTGGGTGTGTGTGTGTGTGTGTGTGTGTGTGTGTGTTCTTCTTTTCTTAAAAACTGTTTGAAGGTCGCCGCGATCAAGGCCGTGCAAGACGACGTGTAGCGTTTCGGGCGTCTCTCTCGCCTCCACCGAACGCTGTTATTAAAACTGGGTGGGGGGGGGGGGTACCGGGGGGGTCTGCTTGTTTTTGATTCAATGAACTGTTGACTGATGCGTACTGATCCGACTTGGATATTTTGCTGATTATACACTGGGAATAAAGAAAAAGAAGCTCCTGAATCTCACACTGTCCATCTGTGTGGAAAATGATCTTCAGGGCTCCTCTTACGTGTCCGATGCATAATGCAATTTTCCACCAACTATTACGACTAGATGCATTTTAACGGCTCCCCTAATTTTTCGAGCTTATACCAAGACTTTTTTTGTTTTAGATTCAGCCTGACTGACAGCGTTGCTCTTATTTCTCCGGCAGTTGGCGGCTGTTTTGCTTTCATTGCAATGTTGTTGTTGTTGTTTTTTTACATATCATAACTCCCACAGACATATGGTTCGAGATGTGTGTGTGTGTGTGTGTGTGTGTGTGTGTGTGTGTGTGTATCACTGAATAGCACAGACCAGGAATCCCATCCATCATGCTCCACTTTTCGCCGCCACCTCCGGCGTCTTTCTGCGTTTAACAAGCAGAGCGGCAGCACGGACCCAAAATCAAAGCTCACCCACTCCCCATTGTGCCCTGTAGAAACCGTTAATGAATATAATTCAGATTAAAGAACGTTTTAATACAGAAATGGGTTGCACGGACGACTGGAATCGTCATGCTGGTGTGATTGTCTGCATCAAAAGGGTTGAATTGTTTATTGCTTAAGAGGACATTGAAAAATGTGGCGATATATATCGCGTATTGCGATATAACAGAAATATATCCCGATGTTATTCATGGGCCACATCGCTCCAGCCCCAGAACAGAGGAATCCGCCATGCGGACTCTCACATGCGTCGTCCACGTGTTTCTACGGCGTGAACACTGTGTGTGTGTGTGTGTGTGTGTGTGTGTGCATCTCTGACACTGCAGCCTGTATGTCTGAAGTCCTCACACGTCCATTGGGAACAGATCATCTTCGCACCTTGGTCGTAATCCTACACGCAACATGTGGACCGGAAGGGGGGGGCGGGGGCTACAATCTTGTCATAAGTCCGTGGGGTTTTTCTGCAGACAGACACAGAGAGATAGAGAGATCCACCCGGGGGGGGGGAAGCCGGACGCACATGGTGTCCCCCGTCTACCTCATCCGACGTGTAGCCGCAACCTTAGAGGAGCCGTCTCTGAACCCTAATCTGAAGAAAATCTGTTCCGTCGATGATGATAATCAGGTCTTATTCCTCTCTAATAAGGCAAAGCGGATAAGTGCTGCTGCCGCGCCGATGATAACTGTCTGTCCACGAGCCACCGGGGGAGAGAGGGGGCGCTGGGGGCGGGTGGACAGACAGCTATAGTTATGATTAGTTCCCTTTTATTCACATAGCGTACAATGGACGGCTTCGTCTTTCTCGCAATTTAGGTGATATTCTGGTCCGAAGCCGTGTGCTGCAGAAAGCCATTTCCAGAGCGGAAAAAGGTCACGTTGCATGCGATATCACGGACGAGGGCGATTTGCATGTAAAAATCTTGCAAAGTTTGCCGCAGGTACGCCAACGTTCCACACCTACGTGCTGCGGAAGAAAGAATCAAAAGGTTTCAAGACTCCAGGCGTTTCTTTTCCGTCTCGAGACGTCGCTCGCAGGGTTTATGAAAAATTCAACCCACAATTTTCTTTGGTCCCTTTTTCTTCCTCGTAAAGGTGAACAGCGGGTGGGTGTGGGGGGGTTTGAAGAGGACTCTTAGCTAATCAATATTGCCTACAAGAGGGTTATTCACAAGGTGAAAAGCTCTGCAGAGTTTCTTGCGTCTACGCTCCGTCTGCGCTTGTGTCTTCATATCCTGTGTCATCTTTGTACCCTCAGTTTGATTCGGGTGCCGGAGCACAAATGACCACTTGATCACTCTTCTCCCTGATGCAATAATCTCCCCCGAGAGGGTGGGGTGTGGGGGGGTCTCTGCCTGTCATTTAGCGAGACATCGGCACATACTTATCCGGCGTTCTACTTTTGAGGTTTGATCGACGGGGGGCGACAGCCTTGACATTCTCGAAAGGCGTCGCGGAGCCTGTTATTATGCATACATTAACATTCTGATAAACACATGGTTCGGCCATTGAAGAAATAATTACACGCCATCCCCCCCCCCCCGCCCCTCTCTTGCTGTTCGGGATGGAGTTGCGCTCTGTTGCGCACGCACATGAATCTGCATGTTTCATCCCGTGAACACGATCTCCGTTCCTCCCGCTTCCCTCCTCGTCCATTCATGAGGTTCAACGGCATCAGCTGAAGACACGTCCTTTCAGAACCCACGCAAAAAGAACTTTTCATATTTTATTTTTGTCGCATTGGTTAGACGCACCTCCCAGCGAGACTTTCGATTTTTAGCTGCACCAAAAACTCCCCGGTGTCTGACGGCCTTTGTATTCTTGAACAGCACGCAGGTATCGTCGGTGACCTCCGAGGGTTCCTGTGCCGCAACAGTTTACGAATTCTGTCCTCGTGATAGGTTGAGCCGATTGCGGGGGTCGCGGAAGGATTGGTGAGCAACTTGCCGCACAATGTCTCCACGTCTCAAAGAACAAAGATCCAGCATTGTTGTTAAGAACTTCCTCCGCGGACGGAGTGGTTCGCGTTCCCAAGTAGAACGCGCCGTTGGAATACGACGATGTTTTTTTAATACACGGTGACACTTTTGGCAAACTATCACTCCTTCAAAAGCGGCGTCCGCGTCGAAGTTGGCAGTTGACTCGCAGCGTTACCTCCTTGCACCCCGGCACAAACGACCCCGCCGGGCTAATTACAAGCTTGGCAAGCAACATATTGACGAACTTCCCGGAAGGCTCTCAGTCACCATGTGAATCGAATAGCTGTTCGCGGCGCGTTGACACACAGTATCAATCAAGCAGCCCCCCTCTCCCCCCCCCCCGTCTCCCCCAACACCTCGAATCTGATTGATGAGTCGTGGCAGTGAATGATCATCACGGGGTGTCACAGGTTTTCTGGCGTTAACTCCTAAATAACGAGTAACTCGCGTCACATAAACAAGCGCAGCGCTGCGGTGGAGTTTTTTGAATTTTTTTTTTACAGTGCATTAGTCTTAAGACTCATATTATGTGTCATGGTTATAACACTGGCGCCCCAACCCCCCCCCCCTCCACCTTCTCATACCTCGATCTGCAGCCCTGACACTTTGTAAAATATACAAGTGTCAGCAAATGCAGTGTATGCAGCTCCCGGAGCCCTCCTCAAATACCTTCATAAACCCATGAAGCAAACAATAAAAAAAAAAAAAAAAAAAAAAAAAGGGCCAAGAGTTGCAAGTCTGGCAGAAGGTGTCAGATTATGCTACAGTCAGCCGAGCTAATTTAGCCGTAACTCCTGATATTTGTTTCTTTTTATCTTTTTTTTTGGGACGCCACGTGTGTGCTTGCGTGTCAGAAAACGCGCTCGGGATTTTTGGCTGCAGCTCCGGGGGCCGGGGGCAGTGGGGGGGGGGGGGGGGCCGGGGGCAGTGGGGGGGGGGGGGTCACAACGATGCCTTGGCCCAGGATTTGTATCCCGTTGAAACCTGCAACACACGCCCCTGAATCCTCTCCCCGAACACCTCCTGCTGCTTCTGTCTAAGAGGGGGGAAAGAAATAACCCTCTGGAGGCCCCCAGTATATAGGGAGGGGGACAGAAGAAAAAAACCCTGGCGAGAAGTGCAAGTGGCAGCGTGAAGTGTGTCAAGCTGACAAGTCGGACGCAGGGGTCCCGAGGGGGCCTCGCCGGTTAACTGCCGGCTCATAAACCCCGTATTCGGGGCGTAGTTTGACTCCCGAGCTCCCTTTATCTTACGGGGTCCCATCGGTGGATCAAAAGACTGCAGAACACCATCTCCCCTTTGTACCTGGAACAGAGCTCGGGCACTCGGGGGGGGGGGAACACAGCTCACATGAAAGACTGCCTAATGCCTGTGTGCCGACGGGGGCTGCCCGGCGCTAGAGCGGAAACGGACTGCGAAGAAAAAGGAAAAGTGAAAGCAATGTGATGTGATCGTCAGGCTCTTTCAACACATGGTCCTGGCTGAGAGAGGATTGGGGGGGGGGGGTTTCAATTATTACATGTTTTTTTTTTCCTTTGCCCTTGACGTGTGCGTTAGTCTTGTTTCGTTCCATGTGTGTTAACAATGCGACGTCTGGGCCGGGGCTCCCGTTTCTTTCACTTTGCCGCTTTTTCGGTAGTGTTGGATAAAAGAAACAGGAGAGAGAGAGAGAGGGAGAGAAATAAAAAAGGCCAACGTGGGAAGTGAAGTGTTGCTGTCAGACATCGGCAAAAAAAAGCAGCGTCGAGACAAATAAATGGAAGTGTTCTTCCGATTCATGTAAACAGACAATCTCGGCGTGCGGCGTCTTGTGGATGAAGTGACGTTGGCCGCGTGTTGTGAGGATGGATTTTGCACGCAGAATGTGTGTGTGTGTGTGTGTGTGTGTGTGCACGCAAACATGGCGACGGAGGATTTGTCGACATGTGGGTTTTGAATGTGTTACAGTAGGAACTGTTGGGGACCAAGCAGTGAGGCAAGGATGAAACAGGAGTTATAAAAAAAAACCCAATATAAACCAAAACGTTAAAAGCTAAAAATATATATAACTATACTAAGCTCCCACAACACGAGGAAACATATATACTGGCTTGGCCAAACCAAATAATACACAAGGAGGAAGACAAAATGGATGCCAACTACAAATAAGTGACCCGCCCCCCCCCTGATATGGCAACACATGGTTTAGCCCAGTCACCTGGTTCCATCTTATGAAGTTTTCCTCAGCCCCTCGGCCACGCCCCCTTTGCCGAACCAGGAAGAGACCTCCACCATGCTCACATGGTAACAAAGGATTAATATGACCGACAAAGACAAAGAAATATTGCAAAGAAATAAGGTGTGATGTTAGTTGATTGAGTGTGGACTGAAAGTAAACTGTGCGTGGCAAAGTAAGGAGATGAGAAAATGATTGAAGACAAACCATGTGGGCAGCAAACTAGTCAGGTGAGTGTTCGAGCAACATGTGGCCATCACATGGACATTATCGTTTCAACAGATTTCATATTCTGTGTTGCAGAGATTTATTTGTCACCAAGAAAATATGTACCACTGCAAAGACAGAGAAATGTGTCACACGTGACCTCATTGCATTGGTTAGGTTATTATAGAATATGTGTGGGTCAAATAACTCGACATGTATTGTAAGAGTGACAAGGATTCGGCCTTAAACCCTGTCTGTCAATTCACCATGTGTCAAAATACACTTTTAACATAATAATCCTGCATTTCAATGAAAATTTCATTGTAAATGGAATTCACTTGCCACAGAGAACAGGCTGACCATCAAAATAATAAGTACGCTGGATCAGCTCAAAGGGTGTTTTCATACATCAATTATTTCATATAAATGAAAAAGGTGTTGCTACAGGACAGATCTGCGTTGAGGTGTTATTCAGTATATTTTTTTCGCATAAACATATTTAAACATAGTGTTAATGGCTGTCAGGAGCAGCATATTGCTTACAGCGAAGCTGACCTGGATTTTCTCACATTGTCTCAAGACTGGGATCTTCACCGTGTGCCAGCCCGCACAGCTTGGGTGCTTATATTTAGACAAGGCTGCTGTCGGCCCCAAAATTGCTCGCACTGTGGGCTCCCCTGGGATTCCTGTTAGCGCATCCACTCCGCATCCTTTCTTCAAAAGAGGCAAAAGGGGGGTTGGTGACCTTTCCTCGCCGCCTGTGATGTTTGTCCTTTGCATTGTGCCATACCTTGACCTTTTCAGTCCTTGCTAGAATCCAGCAGGTAATCAATTAGCCGCTACTTAGATTATCACAGTCAAAGGTGAATGAGACCGCGGCGGCATATCCGCCGTATGAAATATTGTTTTTGATGATTTCTCAGCCTCCCCCTCGGTCCCTTGGGTATGTGAGGTGAATTGAGGTACGAAGCATGTCTGTAACTTTGTCTTTTGTGTGCAGGGAGTAGGCACGGTGTTGTGATGAGAAGAAAAAAGCTTGTTATATTTGTCTTTGCTGTAGTTTGCGAGAATTCAGGCTACAAGCAGAGAAGAGCTCAGAAAGCCAAAGTCTGTAATTCACATTTTCAACAACTCCTGAATGACCTTTTTTGTCAAGAAAGATTGAACAATCATAAAAAACAAACAGTTGATTGAGTTCTTTTTCCCTCTCTCCTAATGAGTCAATAGTGTCACCAAAAGTATTTTACAGCAGGAAACCGGCTCTTTGCAGGATTAAAACACACCCTATGGATCAAGGGAAGTGATTCTCCCTGGCGACAACAAAGCCTGTTTGGCGGAGCAATGACCTTCAACCTGTGAAAGGAGCCCAGTATTCTGTCGGGACCAGGGAGCAGATGCTCATGGCTGGGCTTCTCTTGAGTGGGTGGGCTGGGTTCAGGATATTTTTGCTAGTGTTTATAGTCGGGTATGGGAGTTATTTGGCATGAATAACAGTGTGTGTACCCTTGATGTGAAGCAAAGGAGATGATGAAGCTCGGTGGTGAGTCATAAAGATTCTGGGTTGGCAGGAGCAAAAAACAAAACAAAACAGAAGTGGCGCCGGAGTTGATTGGAGATGACGGGTAGGTGGGGAACTGCAAGCGGGAACAAGCCTGTTGCCGTCTGAAATCTTACAGATAAGATTTCGAGCCTGTTCGGCTGAGGTCCGTCGAGAGGTGTGGAAGGAGCAGGGTGGATGGGTTAAAATCGCCGGGACCATTCATTCTGGTATTCCACATGCTGAACTTGTGGCGAGAGACTGATAGATTGGTTTAGAAACTCGCATCTCAACTAAGGGTTGTTGTTTCATCTGTGTTGCCTTGCTTGTTGTTGGCCTCAATGGCGGCGTTGCCCCCGGTTGGTCTTTCTGTCTGCCCACCACTTTGGTGAAGTAGTGAAATGTCTGGACAACTTCTGGATTGATTGCCGTGAACTTGGGAGCAGACACTCGCGGTCCCCAGAGAATCAATTTGCTGCACCCCGTGACTTTTCCATCTAGCTCCGCGAGCGGGTTAAAGTTTTCCCCTCATCCGGCGAAATAGCTCCACAACAGCAGACGGCACAAAAATGTTGTACAGAGAAATGCATGGCTCCCCAGACGATGTACTCTATCAAGTTCGGTGCTACCCTGAGAGTTTTCCTCCAGTGTCATTATGCGGCTTTAATTTGTGGATTTTTTAAGTTGTGAAATGTCTCAAAAACCATTTGTTGCATTGCCTCTACAGCTGGTGCAGGTACAGGGCGTACGTGTGGTGGTTTAATGCTGATCAGAATGCTGTTGGCATCCTAACTCTCCATACTCGGAGGGCGATCACGATAAACATTACTTACTTAACGCCCCGGCATGTTAGCATTATCATTGTGAGCACGATGCCCATCGCTGACATTAGCATTTAGATCAAAGCACAGCTGTGTCTAAGCCTCGCAGAGCCACTTGCAGGATTGTAGTCCTGCCAACAGACTCCATGTATTAAAAATTATGTTGGAGTTGTCTATTTCTTTTTCTTTTCTTTTTTTTTTTTAAAATCATCACTGATGATTACTGCTTAAGACAACAACAATGCGCGAGATGATCCCTGATGCAATCAGTGCCAAGAAGCAGAGGCTGAGTTTACATTTGAGTCGCCCTCGTTTTAGTTGTCTTTCTCTCTGTCGCTCTCCTTCCTGCCTCTGCTTCTCTCACTCTCCTTCCCTTTTCCAAGGCTTCCTTTAAGGGGGAACACACACACACACACACACACACACACACACACACACACCACTTCATCATACTGATGAATCTGGTGGGCTTCTCAAGGAGAGGCCGTCCGCCCGTAACGCAAAGACAAATGCCCCCTGTCCCGCCCACCCCCCCGCCCGTCAGCCGCCTCTTATGTTTAAGGTGATGCGGAGAGACAGGTTGATTAAAAGAAGGTTAAGAGATGCGCCGGGGCCGTCACTCACCTGATCGTGATGGATTGGTGACAGGCGGGTCAAGGATGTTGCAGCCCAGAGATGGTGGTCGAAGAATGGAAAATGGTCTCCCCAAGAACACCCCCTCCACCTACACGTACACACAAACCCTCTCCTCCGCCGCCTTCGCTGCCCTTGCTCTCGCCCGTGCCACCGCGAATTCGACTGGATTTACAATCGTACAGGTGTTCACGGGCGAGACGCCTCGGCCGTGTTTTTTAATTAAGTCAGACATTTGCTCGGGAACAGTGGCAAAGTCACACGGAGGGGAACGGGACCTGGAGGGATGGGGACGCTGACCTTTTCTCAGTTTGTCTTGCTAAATGATTCAAATTCACCATGTTCCATAATTCATGCTAATTCATGTCATATTTGGTGCAGTCTTTTCCTGCAGGTCAAGGATTAGTTTATACGTGTGCAAGGGAAAGATTTATTCCAGAACAGAATTGTGGCGAGAAAAAAAGTTTTTTCTTTCATACAAGGACCAGCAGATAGAACAACAATGAGTAAGTATGCTGCATAATTGGCAAATTGCTATTGACTGGCAAATATATTCTTTATTTACTTTTATTTTACTTTTCTCAGGTCATGTTTTTGACATTGAACATAGTGTAGCTGTGAAAAATAGCTTCGGTAAGACAGAAAGGGAGGGGAGGTAATTCATGCCGCAGCTGTTCATCCATATCTGGATCCGAGATCCATACTGTCAGTGCAGAATCACGTTTGCCAAGAGTCGTATGTGCACACAAACTTGGCCATATACACATGTACATGTACTGTATGAGTATCCTCTCACATGAATACTCCAAAACTTGAAGGATTAAATTGGTTTGTGAACAGTTCCAGGCAAGAGATTAAAATAACAGGTTCAATTATACTCAACTTGTTAAAAGCAGTTCAGTTTATTTTCTCAGACAAATGAGTGGTTTGAATGTTTAAACAGCTCATCTTTACTGAAGACCACATGCATAGCTGTAGCAGTTGTACTGGAAGACGAGCTCTGCTAATTGTCAGCAAGGGGTCAACGTGTCACGGCGGCGTTATCTTTGTCCCTGACACTGTGCGTTGAACGATACCGTGTCATACACCTGTAACTGGCTTTGACGCTCGCAGGCTGCGGGCTTCAAAAGAAAATAAGTACAAAAAAGCGCCTGGTAGGAGTCAAACACTAAGCCAAGGCCAATATCACTGTGCTTGTGTTCCCAATGCTGAAGCTAATGCTGTTATTGTCGCCGATGTTCCTCAGCTGTGTCTCTTCCTGTCTTGCGCAATGCGCGAGTTTAAGGCCGCGCGCGCCAATCATTATTTTTGGATGTGTTGGCCTTGCAACATCAAACGCAAGCGACGTCAGGGAGGAAGCAGGCGGCGCGTCCAACTAGTCCAATCGCGGCAGCCGCCTGTCTGTCGCGCCGTGAGACGTATTCTTACTTTGCTGGATTCAGTTCAGCTCCGCAACGGCGCCGCACACGCGCCGCAGCCTAGTTTAGCGCCTGGGAATTACACAGCGCAGTCACGGTTCGTTGGCTGAGCAGAGTTTATCAAAAATTCCCCATCACTTTTTCTTCCCCCTCTCTCTAATTTTATTCGCCGCAGAGTTTTTTGCTCGGGGATGTTGCTGGGAGTTAAACCGGAACTTAACCCCCTAATTCTGAGGGAGGAAGCGGAATAATCTCAAATGGCCACAACATCATGCGCTTTTCCTACGGGCTTAACATTGGACCGGGCTTGCCTGTGGATTTCAATGTATTACTTTGGGGAGAAGTTCACTCTTCATTTCACTCGTTGAGGAGAAGATCCATCTTTTCTACCCCCCCCCCCCCCACCTCTCCCAGTGGCATCTGAAGTATGCTTATCTGAAGCGGCAGATGCACGGGGACTCATGGGACCTCATCAGAAAGGGCTATGTGAAGGCATACCTGCTGCTGGTGAACCGTTGCCTCCGTTGCCGCCGCATCCCCCCTTTGAGCCCCCTAACCCCGTGCCTTCTGGGCTGAGGGATAGGCACACCAATTACCTGTACCAGGGAAGAAGCTAATGTCGTATGTAGTGGAGTGACAACTCGTCTCGCATGGGGAAAGGTACGGGAAAGGTCCCTTACCCTCGAAAAGTTCTTTTTTTTACTTTCTTCCTCAAGAGCAAATGCATAGAAAGTGGTGCCGCGAGAGTCCAGCAGCAGAGTACATGGTTATGGGTGATGAGCAGTGGAGATATTAAACTGGTGCTGTTGGAGCACCGCGACAGGAAGTGATTGCTTCTGTGCAAGTTGTCACTTGTATACAACCCGAAACAACAAACTAAAAGCTTCCCATTATGGTGGGGGTGTAAGAACTTTGTCCTTCAAGGGGAGAAATCTTGTGTTTTTGCTTTTTGGATCAGCGAGGGACACCTGGGTTCGATTTTTGGTACGGAGCCCCGGACACCTCTGCAGTAGTATCACGAGTGTACATCTCAACAGGACATTTAGATGGTTGAATTTGTAATCCATTAAGACCCACAATTATTTCCAAATGCATACTTTTATTTTTTTTTACCCCCCCATCATCATCATCATCATATCGTATTAGGCTTAAAACTAAACCCCCAGAAATGGGTTAAAATGCTCTGGTAAGGCATGTCGTCGCACGCTGCAGAGTCCGGTGCCAGCGAGGTCACGGCTAAATTGGAGCACCAATCTGCTCAGAGACACAGCTGTGAGAGAATAATCTGGTGGGGGAGAAACTTCCGAGCTTCCGACCAGATACAAACCGAAAATGTCGGGGGCCAAAAGAAAAGAAAAAGCCTTCATGACTTGCACGGGATCATAGTCGTATGATTAATGAACGCATTAGTTTGTGATGTGTCTGGATTAATTGTTTATGTTCCGGCACTGCTATAGAGAGGGGGTTGGCGGCGGGGGGGGGGGGGGGGGGGGGGGGGGGGGTCTGTGTAAATTGTGTGTTATATGGCCGCCGACCGTGAAGAGGACCAGCCGACTCACAAGGTTAATTCCGGTCCTCGCGCTCTCTAACCGGATCCCGCAAATTGAACTGTGCGTGCGAGATAGAGAGCTCGTGTTCCGTCCGCGTCCTTGACCACGTCCGCGTCCATTTGTTTGCTTCACCGGTCGCGTGCCATGTGCTGAGATATTTTTCTCCCAAATGAACTCTTCAAAAGCGAAGGACATGTGCCCCCCCCCCCCCGTCTCTTTACCATCGCTCTTTTGGGTTTCGCATTTTTAATTATCAAAATCAAACAAGAGCCCCAGATTACGAACGCCGCTCGTACCGTGCCGCCAGGGTTCTGCTCCGACAGGGAGTACGGTGCACTTTTTCTTTTTTTTTCTCGCCCCGGCCTTATCGCTCGGCGGGCCCGTTGTGTTCGCTAAATCGCTGAAATCTCTTTTCCTCTTTATCTGGAAACTGCAGGTGTGTACAGTTCACACGGCGTGCATCAGCACGAGGCTGGGGGGAGAGGGAGGGGGAGAGAGAGAGTCTCTAAAAGCTCAGGGGTGAAAACAATGCGTTTGCTTGTGCCCCTCGCGCCGGCCGCCGCAGCCAATGCGGGAGCGGCGCGCGACGCCGACGGTCTGAAACCAACTAGACCTTGAACGCAGGTGCCTTCCAACGGCAAACTGAACAAAGGATCCTGGAACGCTACATTTCAGGAAACTGTTTTCACGCTCGCGTCGGCGCAAATTTTTGAATTTAATCGTGTTGAATTGTTAATAGGTTTCGTGGCAGAGAGCCTTTTTTAAATGTCTGGCATCCATCTGCTGAGTGAGCTTACGCCCTTCACCTTCAGACCTGTGACACCAAGTGTGATTTGCCGGGTCGGTGTGCCGTGGCTGTTCAAGGTCAAGTGTCTCCGCTCCGGCTTTTCACTTCAAGTTTCAGTCCGTTTTTTTCTTCTTCTTCTTCTTCTTCTTCTTGTTGTGTAAGTTCCATGTTTCTGAGAGTTACTTCCACCTTCGCTGCACCTTTCTTTTTCTTTTTTTCCCTCTCTCTTTTCTTTCGGAACCAAGACTGTAGCGACAACACAACGGTGTTATCGGGGAACATGAAGTTAAGAACGGGGAGGGGGGGGGGGGCAAAGCTGATTTTCAACTTCTAGACATTCGATTAGAATTGATCCCAACGAAGTCTCCTATCTGCACGAGTAATTGTTTTTCTCTTTTGTCTGTGTGCGTGTGTGTGTGTGTCTGTCTGTCTGTCTGTCTGTGTGTGTGTGTGTGTGTGTGTGTGTGTGCGTGTGCGTGTGCGCGTGTGTGTGTGTGTGTGTGTGTGTGTGTGTCTGCGTGTGTTCCCACTTAGTACAAGCAGGAGACTTTCTCGCTGAGAAGACATTTTCTTCTTCTTCTTCTTCACCGGCCGGTTCTAATTGACCACCCTTTGAAAGTTTTTTTTTTGGGGGGGGGGGGCGGGCTTAATGTGTTACCGTTGGTAGCACAAACTTCTTTTAATTAGATTTTTTTCTTTTCTGGAGCGCTTCCTTCATTAAGAAACAAATGGCGCTGAAGTGCATCGTTAAATGACGACGCCCGAGCCCTTCGTCGATCCCCCCCCCCCCCCCCCCCCCCCCCAAGAGCACTTTTCCTAAACCTTGCTATCTTAATTACATACATTGAACCCTTAGGGGGATAACGGCAGGTGGCAGTTTGGGGGCTTGTGCGAAGACAATGACATCATGTCTAGGATGTAATTACACGTAATTATCACCAGGGAATCTTCTGTTACAGTAGTTCCTGTGAACTTTTCAATCAGAAACGAAACTGCTAATTAATCACCATCGTAACTGTTGAATAGCATTTACTGTTCCACTTTTTTTTTACATCGTAGAAATCTTGTATTCTTCCCCCGGGTAATAAGAGAAGAGCTTTCAAACACCACGTGACCGATTCTCTAAAGAAGTCGTCACACGTCGCGGCGCAAATTTGCTCATTCCTTCCACCTTCTCCGACGAACCTCACCTGAACAAAGACGCACACACACACACGCACACACACACACGCACACACGCACACACGCAGGAAAACGTGAACGGTCGGGCTGCACACACAGTCGATTCCAGATACAAGGCCCGGGACGTCTGGCGACGGTGACGGAGGGAGGGTCTCGACGCTCATTGGCGATCGCGCTTCAAGCGTCACGAGAAATTCCCGCTCGGGTTCAAATATTTCAACTCGGGCGGCCGACGTCGTTGACGCGAATTGTCCCGTCCCTGCGTTGACTCCGTGTGGAATCCACTGGCGAATAATTTTGCGTCCAGTGCGAACGCACCATTGGTGCAGGTCACTGGACTCGACAACACTCCCAGACTTGTCACCGCCCGACCGTCACTGCCGTCGTTCAGTCCGGTCGTACTGAAGGGTACGTGGGGTTTTGTTTTTGGGGGGGGGGGGGGGGGAAACAGCCGATGGGGAATGACAGATCCAGTGCCCTGCGGCGGTGGGAGCCGGCGTTGGCGAGAAGGTGCAGGCTTAATGGAAGCCGGGGAAAGGGGGGAAGTTGGAAAGCTGTACTTTAGATAGGGCCAGGGAGGAGTTGTCAGCTTTGATTTATTAAGTGCAGCTCCCGCTCTGACTGCTGGTAACTTGTCAGTCCCCACATAATGGATGGGGCTCACAGCTCACTGCGCCGTGATTGGCTTTTTTTTTTTTCTTCTTTCTTCTCCCGTCTTCCACTGGACCCTGTCCGCTGGGGCCCCCCTCATCCATCGCTATCTTGCTCCCATTTGTAATTAATTTGTTATTCACAACCTCTGGTACGTTTCCTCTTTGCCCAGGTACAGGAGGGGGGGGGGGGGGGGGGGGGGGGGGGGGGGGGGGGGGGGGGGGGGGGGGGGGGGGGGGGGGGGGGGGGGGGGGGGGGGCAGGAGGCCAGCGCTTTTGTCTTTTTCCCCTCCTCACTTTCTCTCTCTCTCTCTGTCTCTCTTCTTCCCATCCTTCATTCAATATTCTCACTCGTGTTTGACAACGCCTCCCCGCGGTGTCAAAGTTGGCAAATGACTACTCCCCCCCCCCCCCCCCGATCCCATTCTTCTGACACGGGTGTCGGTCCAAAGAAACACAAGCGCCCTCATCGTTCACTCACCGGAGATGCTTGGAAGCTCTTTTGTCTCTATCCTTCACCAGGGGAGTCGGCGATATCACAGGATAAGTGCTTCGTCTTACCAACCTTATCCTGTGTAGGTATGTTAGGTATATATATATATATATATATATAAATGTGACCAGCTTCTTTAGCTTTTCTTCTCTTTCTTTTTTTTTGCCGCACTAAATTTGCCTGGAGTGAATCAAATCCTCGGCCTCAGCTCTCCCATCGTTTCGCAACAAAGTTTCACGGAATGGAACACATGCACAAAGTGAGATGAGAGGGGGGGGGGGGGGGATGATTGCTTCCGAATATCTTTTTTTTGTTTTGTTTTTAAATTAAGAATTAAACAGAAACGGAACCATTGGAATACAGCGCGTGATGAACCGGACGCCGGCGTGCTCAGGCACGAGTCTGGTCAACTTACGGTGGACATATATCGTCGTATTAAAAGTCGGACATGTGCGGAGTAGTTCGCTTCCGTCGTCGGGGATGACGAAGGTTGTGAGTCGTAGCAAAACGGGGGGGGGGCAAAAGTGTCTTTCATGCTTTGGCTCACGACGCGGCGGTTATAGTCTCCCAGCCGTACGAGGCTAAAACACACGCGAGCACACTTCCAGCCGCGTGAGCCGAGAGTTTGAGGTATGAGCCTTGGTGATGTCGGGGCTATGACCCCCCCCCCCCCCCGCTCTGCAGCTCATGACGGAAAGTGGCACGCACACATTTGCAACGCGCAAACATCACACTCGGCGTGAGCCCGGCTGCCCTGCGGTGGATCCACACACACACACACACACACACACACACACACACACACACACACGGCAGTCCTCTGCGATTAGCTTCGCCTTTTGTCCGGATGCGGTGCAACAGGCCCGGAGGATCTAACGCACACAGTGTGGAGCTATTACTTTATCTTTTCACTTCAGCTTCCGCTTCCTCACAAGATATCTCCGACCCCAGCGGGATGGCTTCCTGTGCCCTGCCCCCCCCCCCCCCCCCCCCCCCCCCCTCCAAATGTAAGGACACATTCGTTAGTGTAAATGTCATCGATTGGGGCCATTCATCATGCGATGGGGTTGATTTAAAAACAACGAGGCTCCTGCCGGCATTTTTTTAATCGAGACGACCGGATTGACGCCGTCGGCGACTGATCACGTTCTGACACGTTGAGCTTCAATTCGCGTTCTTGACCTCGGTGTCAAGTCTCTCTACGGCATTTATTTCTATCAGCTGCAGACATTCAAAAATTACGGAACGCATTTCAGGCTTGTCCTATTCACGCAGTCGGGCTAAAAGTTATAAAAAGAAAAAAATACTATTATTATTATAATTTTTTCTTCAGAACTTTGGTCACTTTAGTCAATAAAATGTCAGGAGATGTTGAAAACTGCGTGGTGATTCCTGCCAATCAAAAACCCAAAGATTATATAAAGAACATTAAGTCATATTAATAAAAAAAAATGGGACATTTAAAATGTGGCGAATACCAATCACTAGGGGGTCAAACCCAGAACATTTTTGGTACTTTTTTCTCGTGCTGTTGATTAATCTTCTGCCGGTTTCCAGCATCTGACACTGATTTCACAGACGGCGGCTTCAGACACCTTCCGTCACCTACGGCAGATTTATGGAAGCGGGGGGGGGGGGGGGGGGGGGGGGTGATTAGAAAGTGACATGGTAAACAAATAGAGGTGTCATTATCTGACAAGTCCGGCCCCCAAGGGAGGGAGGCGGATTCTTTTTTTCTTTTTACAAGACTAGAGTTATTGATTTGAATAACTCTGGCTCCATACACCTAATGGGGTGCGTCATTTGGCGCTTACCCCCCTGCGGCGTCCACGATCCGTCTCTTACCTGTCAAGTGTGGCGTATGGGGGGGGGGGGCGGGCTGCACGCCATCGTTTCTGTGATTTATGAAGAATTTCCATCGAAGGGGCAGTTTGTCATTCACGAGGGGGCGTCCGGGATTTGGACGCGTCAATGGGCCCCGTCCCATAGACCTGAGTGGGAGAGGATGGAGAGAAAAGGAATGACAGATGTTTGTAGAGCGGGACGAAACAAAATCAATACTTTTGAATGCCGTCGGAGATGCACGCCAAGTTAGAAAGTAATGATCTTGAGGTAGTCGGCGGACTGATAATTCAACCCTCATTATTATTTCATCGCGTGTCGCTCAACAGAAGACAACTCGTCCCCATCCGAATGACAAAAGCACCCTTGATATGCTCCCTCCCGTTCTCCCGTCAGATTCAGCTTTTTGGTCCGTGTACGTTCGACAGCCGCAGCTCACGGAAAATAAACACACAATTATTTTGCAGTTTGCATCCTTTTGTGCTGCCATTACTGATTCAATCTGTGATTTATCTACTGACAAATAGCACTTGGGATTGTCAGTCAGACTGCAACCGGTAATCGATTAGTAATCCACCGCTGAATTAATCGACAACTATTTTGATAATCGATTAATCGGTTAAAGTAGTTTTTTTTTAAAAATAAAAAGTCACAATTCTCTGATTTCAGCTTCTTAAATGTGAATATCTTCTGGTTTCTTTGCTCCTCTGCGACAGTGAACTGAAGATCTTTGGCGTGTGGACAAAACAAAACATCGTCGTGGTGGTGTTGGGGAAACACGATGGACATCTTTCACCACTTTATGACATTTTGCGGACAAAAACAACTGATGGATTAACCGGGAAAACACTGGACGGATTAATCGCCGATGAAAATAATCGTTAGTTGCAGCTCCACACTGCAGGGATATTTTCAAACTCTGAGGTAGAACGGCTCTTTAATTTTAACGGAGGCGTGCAGGTATGAGACTTAAAGGACGGCAGGATGTATTTTTTCCCTTAAAAAAAAACCTTGAGATTGATCAGTAACTGTTGTGTTCGTGTCAGTTTGGCAGAAAAAAAGGATTTGAGCGCTCCCCTTAGTAAATGCTGCAGAACTGTCGCATTCCCCCCGTCAAACATTACACAAAGAAACGACAGAGAATACAATAGATTAACGTCTAGTCAAGGTCTCCATCTTCTGCCGCCCTCTTTCATTAAGGTTGTGGAGAAGCACGATGCAAAATCAGAACTCTGTCCCGTGTCACGGCCCGTCTATGAACGACCAGACGACCCGGTTGATGGGGAGGCCGTCGCCGTAGGTTCTGTTGGGCCCACTGCCAGAGCTCCTCGCTGGCGGAGGGCGCCGCGGCCTTAGTGCGCTTCTGAGCGAGTTTCCAAAAAAACCTAAGTAACAATTTATTCCCTCCCTCCCCCATCCAAAGAAAATAAATAAATCAAATAATCATCGCTCGGCCATCTCTCTCCCGTCGAGTTATTGCTGGCGACTCTCCTGGATAAGAGTAAAGATCTGATTTAAAAAAAACTGAAAAAGAAAAAAGTTCAACCCTGCCTAAAAGTTTTGGGTAAAGTGTGATTAAAAAACTACAAAAAAATTACAAAGTGTTATCATATAAGTCACAGAGTCACGGGGGCAGAGGCTGACTATTTTCAGACACATGAGTAATTGCTGTGGCAGACCTGGTGCCAGGCACAGTACTGGATGATGCCATCTAAATCTGACTTCGCCCCGTAAATGTTATTTATCTCCTCTGGCTTCAGCTGCACTCTTCTATTTGCTTAAGGGCCCAGCGACAGTGTGATTAACACGTGCCACCCCCCCCCCCCCCCCCCCCCCCATTTTATTTTGCCCCCCCCCCCTTCGCAAATCACTATTGTTTGGTGGCCGCGAAGCAAATCTTCCGCCAAAGTAGGATTTATTCCGGCGCCTTAATCGAACGGAGTCCGCCGAGCGTGGACGCGCGACGGCCCCAGTCGGTGACCTGGTGGAATGAGCTCCGGTCGCTCGGAGTTCTGCTCCGCTCCCCTTTGTCGCGTGAAGGGGGAGACGCCGAGAGCGCCAATGCACAAATCGCACACGTCGTCGTTCCTCTTCTCCAGGTCCGAGTTGCGCGGTCGATGCAATATCTGCGGCAGATCGACGGATGGAAGAAGGAACAAACACCGGCCCTTTTTCCGACGAACCGGCGGGTTAATCTCTGCACCCCCCGTTCCTGCAAACCCCCTGGTTCAAACTTCCATTAACATATAGAGGTTTGCTGATGACGCTGTATCCGAGGACCGCGCAGGACCTGGAATTAATCAGGAGGGGGGATAAAAGATTGTCCCGTGCGTTATCGCTCGCCGCTTGTCCTTGACTAGACTTTCTGTTCCCCGGTGATTGCCTCGTGTTTTTCGTCACAGCCCCCCCCCCCTCTCTCTCTCTATCTTTTATTCCCACCCCTTTCTATCACAGGAGTTCAGTCGCGTTTTCTCTCGTACGGTCAGCAACTATCAGCAGCTCGGCGCCGCGCAGCATATTATGTCCGAGGTCCTTTGGAGTTTTCGGTTTTGCTGTTATCGCCAATGTTGTCCTGGTAATTTATGTGGCAACACAGGGGATAGAGGACGTTCATTGTGGGCGCTCAAGGCATTAGTTGGTGAGCGACAAAACAATTATTTTCTGTGTCCTTTCTTTTCTTTCTCCCCCACACATCTGTACCTTGAAGTAAACAGAGATCTCGTATCATACCAAAGTAGAAACACTTTTCTTTAGAAGGCAAGGCAAAGGTCACATGCTGTTGGCGCTACAAGCTGCAGGAGTAAACCGCGGTCGAAAAACATATTGGATAGTGGTTGCAACGTGGACATCTCGCTTCATGGCCGACGCCAGGGCCGTGTAGGTGAACTGTGAGACGCCAGCGCTTCTGCGTTCCCAACGCCTGTCCTTCCCGAAAAACTTCCCCGATTCTCATCTCATCTCTCCCTCCGCCCGTCTCCCGTTCACTCACTCGCCAGCGCCCTCGTTTATCTCCACAATCCGATGATTCATGCTTAGGAGCGACCGGGCTGAGGGGAAGCGTGCGGAGGGGCGAGCCAAAAGAAACGGCGAGCGATAGCGGCTAATTAGCCGCAGCTGCTGCTGATGGGACCGGCTCCTCGCCGGGGCTGCCAGAGGAGGAGGCTCGACAAAAATTGTTATCAAGTGCAATGAGAGAAGACGAGGCAGGTTTTTTTTCCTCTTTCTCCCCCTCCCCCACAAGATCCATCCATCGTCTACCGCTTTATCCATTTAAGGGTCGCGGGGGGGCTGGAGCCAATCCCAGCTGACATTGGGCGAGAGGCGGGGTTCACCCTGGACAGGTCTCCAGCCTATCACAGGGCCACATACAGAGACCAACAACCATTCACTCTCACATTCACACCTACGGTCAATTCAGAGTCTCCAATGAACCTGACCCCATTCTGCATGTCTCTGGACTGTGGGAGGAAGACGGAGAACCTGGAGAGAACCCACACACACACGGGGAGAACATGCAAACTCCACACAGAAAGGCCCTGGTTGGTTCGAACCGGGACTCGAACCCAGAACCTTCTCGCTGTGAGGCCAAGGTGCAGCCCTCCACCACAAGATCCCCGAGGAAAAAAACATCCGGAGACAGTGGGCGGGGGAGAGGAGGTGCGAAGAGACGGCGAGACGCGAGGGACCTTTCCTGTGCGCGAGCCGCTGCACACTATGCACGTGTCGAGTGGAGAGCGCCGAGGAGAACCCGGGAGAAACGCTTTCATCTTCGGCGTCATCGCGCCGTTCCGGGCGCCGCAGCGATACATTTTTGCATTGTGTCTCGGTGTGACTTAGATTGAGTATTGTTCTATGATCAGCATATCCTATATGTATATATATATTTATTTTATTCTTTCTTCTTCAAGCATAGCAGAGTGGACTGCGGTCGAGTCATACGTGAATTTCCACGGCACAATAGGGCAGAGGGAACCTGTTGCTCGGCCGAGAGGAGGGAGCCACCTCTCTATCTCTGAATAAAAAATAAAATATATATTCATGTACTGTATATAGACATCAGGGGCTCTGGCCATTTTGTCCTGTGAGATGGCTGTAATGAGGCCTTCTGGAGAGGCAGAGGATCCACTGACCTGTCTGCCGCGATGACAGCGAGGCATCTTCCCCCCTTCAGACTTGGCTATAAATAAAATGTCTTCCACATGGTGACGCAGACGGGGTGAAGTGGTGAACACACACACACACACACACACACACACACACACTGTAGCACGCGGCGGTACAACAGCATGTTTTCTTGCAGGTTGCCGTCGCGTCCCGAGGTATAAGGAGGTGACCGCCGCATGCGACGGAAAAACGTATATGAATCAATTCATGCGACGGAAGGCCGCGGAGCGTTCCCTTTGCTTTATTTGTTGCTCTTTTGCAAATTCATTTTTTCTTCAATGTTAAATGCGGTCAAGCTGGATTCCGTTCGCTCCTCCTGCCTCCGCATTCAAAAAACGCCCGCGTCCTCAGTTGCTCTGAAATCAAGCTGTTTTTTACTCTTCCGAGTTGCGGCGGAGAGAGAGATCATCCATGCAAAGGGGTTTTCAGGAATATGTGTGTGTGTGTGTGGGTGACCGGTGTCTATGCACAGTTATATGCTAGAAAGTGTGCACTGTACTCTATGTCTGTGGTGTGTGTCTTTCCCAGGTGTTTGCCCTGGCGTTAGGTCTTGGTCTTGGTCTGGGGCGGGGGGGGGGGGCTTGCCGAGCGAGGCCGGCCTGCTGGCAGCAGCTGGAGAGTGTCAGCAGATGTGAATTGTCGAGCGTTCTGTCTGGTTCATTAGCTGCTCGTCCACTTGCACCAAACACAGCTGTTGCCTGGCCCACAGAGCAAAGAGCAGTGTGTGTGTGCGTGTGTGCGTGTGTGCGTGTGTGCGTGTGTGTGTGTGTGTGTGCGTGCGTGCGTGCGTGCGTGTGTGTGTGTGTGTGTGTGTGTGTGTGTGTGTGTGCGTGTGTGCGTGTGTGTGTGTGTGTGTGTGTGTGTGTGTGTGTGTGTGTGTGTGCGTGTGTGCGTGCGTGTGTGTGTGTGTGTGTGTGTGTGTGTGTGCGTGCGTGTGTGTGTGTGTGCGTGTGTGTGTGTGTGTGTGTGTGCGCGTGCGTGCGTGTGTGTGTGTGTGTGTGAGAAGGTTCACGAGTGGGAAGAAGCTGCACGGAGGTTAAGGTCATATTCATGTGCGTTTCAGGTCGGTCTGATAATTTACAGACACGAGCCGGTTCGTGTCACTGACTCACGCCTCACGTCGCCTCAGTCCGGGGTCGGATCCTCTCGTCCCTCCTCGACATTGCACCCCGACAACTCTTCGGTATGGTTCTGCCAGCTAACTGGCCAAAGTATGGATCCTGAGTCATCCTCCTCCCGCGTTCAAAGAAAATCTTTGCATCTCAACAGTGCGTTTGCAGTGTGAACGTGTATAGTTAATAAAGTACATCATTTGCAAACAAGCATTTTCCAAATCCAAATTCTTACTGGAAATGCAAAATGTACATATTTTGGCATTGGTGAAAAAACCCCAAACCAAAATAAAGTATAATTGAATATGTAACTGCAGATGCCGCAGCTCATTTTAGTTATATATCTGCAACAATCAATGTCAAAACCATATATACATAAACCTCTTGTTGCATAAATATATGTATATATATATAAATATGTATTTTATTTTATTTTTGTGCACTGTACATAGTTCAGCAAACTATGTACCAACCTTTTGGTTGCAGACTCATTTACGAACCATGTATTGTAAAGCTCTACCGTTGCAAGTGGACTGCATGCGGTCTGACCCCGTCAACAACCCCAAACATCCTCAGCCCCCCAAAAAATTCCTCAACCTTCCAGCTAATTGACTCGAGGATAATACCGACTGTGACGGAAGAAAACGTTGCTCAAAGATCAGGGCTTGTCACGACTGCAGCGTCAAATTTGATAAATATACATATAGCAGCTTACGTACGTGCCAGCGCCTCCATTTTTTAGCATGCTCGCCTTTGGTGATAATTGAAAGCAGAGTAATCACTGTTTTGCCCGCACATCTTTCTGTGTGCAGCTTTTATCGCTTGTCATTTCTTTTTTCTGATATTTCCTCCCGTTGTTTACCCGCGACATACGGAGCATTACTCCGGCCGGGGCCAGTGGCGCGGCTGTGTACAATATGCATGCAGATTGCTGTGCCCTCTGAATAAATATTTACTCCGAGCCAAGGTCTGTTGTAATTAACAGCAAGGCGGCTGGAGAAATTCTATTATCCTTCTCCCCGGAGTCACCGTGCTCCGCAAGTCTCAGGTCAGCTGGTCCCGGTTATGGAGATGTCTCTCACACACACACACACACACACACACACACACGTCTACACGGATTGTGGTGTGATGCGTGCTGATGAATACGTGTGTTTCTGTATTTGTGTGTGTGTGTGTGTGTGTGTTTGGAATAGTTGGCAGAAACCAGATACTAGAAATCAACAAATGTTCTAACTGCAGCATTTTCCTCTGCCAGGAATCTAATTGGATAGTAACTTTTTTTTTCTGGTTGTATTTAGTGGAAGTGCTCAGGATATAAAATGAATTATGAACATGAAGTCTGTCATTATTTTTTTTTATGCAGAATGCTGATGAACACAGTGTGTTCGGTGAAGCCGGTTAATTTCAGTTAATGGCACCTCTGTGTCTGGTGTCCGTCGCTCTGAGGAAAACAACAAAACAACAACATTTGGTTCCAGAGTTAGTCGAGCGGAGATTGGAAGACTTTTTGTTAGAAGGGAATGAGGTTTCAGCACTTTGGCCTCAAAAGACCTTCGACAAAAATATAGGACAGGAATAAATACATAAAGGAAAGTGACATTGTTAAGTTAGAGAACTGTGAAAGACGGTGAGAAGATAGAGCGTTGGGATGATGCCAGATTTATAGCAGTAGGTTCCTCAGCACAGCCAATATAGGAGAAGGAATCGATAGGTCGCTGATTGGTTGGTTGGTTTGTCTGTTGGTTAGTTTGTTCGTTGGTTGGTTTGTTGTTTGGTTGGTTGGTTTGTTGGTTGGTTTGTTGGTTTGTTGGTTGGTTTGTTTGTTGGTTGGTTTGTCGGTTTGTTGGTTTGTTTGTTGGTTGGTTTGTCGTTTTTTGTGATTGGTTGGTTGGTTTGTTGGTTTGTTGGCCTGTTGGTTGGTTTGTCGGTTTGTTGGTTTGTTTGTTGGTTGGTTTGTCGTTTTTTGTGATTGGTTGGTTGGTTTGTCTGTTGGTTTGTTTGTCCGTTGGTTGGTTTGTCAGTTGGTTGGTTTGTTGGTTGGTTTGTCGGTTTGTTGGTTTGTCTGTTGGTTAGTTTGTCCGTTGGTTGGTTTGTCAGTTGGTTGGTTTGTTGGTTGGTTTGTTGGTTTGTTGGCCTGTTGGTTGGTTTGTTGGTTGGTTGGTTGGTTTGTCTGTTGGTTGGTTTGTCTGTTGGTTAGTTTGTCAGTTGGTTGGTTTGTCGGTTTTTGTGATTGGTTGGTTGGTTTGTCAGTTGGTTGGTTTGTCAGCGGGATGATGCAAAAACTAGCAAAGATTGGAATCCTTTTTTAGAAAGGTATGATTTTTTGCAACTTGGCCTCCAAAGACCTTTAATCCCCCCCAAAAAAAGATTTGAAAAAATACATAAAAGAAAGTAACATTGTTAAGTGTGAGAACTGCGAAACAGGGAAGGAAGATAGAGCGTGGGGACAATGTCAGATATTTGTAACAGTAGGTTCCTCAGCTCAGCCGATACGGGTAGGAAGCTGCCCCTCGCCCCCCCCCCCCCCCCTCCCCCTCCTCGACCGCGTTTTTAATGAAATCCCTCCAGCCTAATTAGGTGAAAAAGCACAAGATGTTTATGAAGCGCTCTCGGCAGCCCAGTGACAGCCACTAAAGAGCCATCGACTGCAGATAGCGGGGTGACGGGGTGGATCGACGTGCCCGCAGAAGGGTTCAGTATATGCCATGGGGGTTATTTACCCTGAACCTGAAGAGCTCGCGCAGATGACATCTTAATAAGCTGAAGCACTGTGATACGTTTCTTTCATTTTTTTACAGAGCCGCAGTCGGGAGTCTCCGGGGGAGCGTTCGCCAGTGCCCACATCTAATTAGATTTTATTCCGTTACTCCAGTGTCACTGTGGCGTTGCTGTTGTTGTTGTATCCTCGTCCCCAAGTACCTCACTAAAGATTGTCCGGTCGGAACCTGTTTCTTCCGCTTGTTTGTTTGGTGGTTTGATTGTCAGGGTTATGCAAAAACTACTGAACGCATTTCCCAAAACTGCCTATTCGACTCCCCAGGGGACAATGCATTTTGTTGGCAAATTTTAGGGACTAATATCTATGAGTGGGTGCAATTTTTGTACGGCTCGATTGGCTCTGAGGGGACTGTTTCTCTCCTGCTTCCAGCTGTTTCATATTCCACTTCTGCGTGGTATTTTCTTACCTGTGCCCATAAGTGCTTCCATCAATACGCAGGGGTTTTTTTTTATCGTAGGGGGTTTGGCACTATAATTTCACCCGTGCACAAACGCTGTGCTTTAAAAGTTCCAACTCAAAGTCAGGCAGGAGTGGGGAGATGTTGTGACAAGTGGTCAAAGGGCTGAGATTAGAAAACTCTTGTTGTGCGCTGATTAGGCTCCCTGTCACTCCGCAGAGCACTCAAATAGTTTAGTTTAGTTTTACAAGTGCGCCGCCGCGAAACGAGGACGTGGTGAGTGTGTGGGGTGACGGAACAGCAAAGTGTTTTCTTACCACAGACTCAACATGCGCATGTACAGTCCAGCGGGGTCCCGCTCTCCCACTTCGGTTCCCTCAACACCCACCACTTCCTTCAAAACGCGAGGCCGGGTCGAGCTTCTGTGGCGAGAGCGGGGCCCCTTTCATCGGCGCCACTCTGGGCAGCGTTGGAGTGTTTTCTTCCCGGACACGTGCCAGAGCCGGCTGTACCGCCGCCAGTCTCCTCTCGCCCAGTGAGCCACGATGAGGAAGGAGCGCGGCTTTCGTGTCTGTGTGCACGCAGCTTTTGTTGACAACGTTCGCCGCTTTCTGGCCAATGCGCGAAAAAAAACACGCCGGGAGGCACCGCTGCGGCAGACGGGTAGAAGTTAAAAAAAAAAAAAAAAAAAAGGTGGTTAATAAAAGATGTTATATCATTATCTGTCTCCTCGGAGGCTGAGCAGCACAATGCTTCTCTTCCAGCCTTCCCCACAAATTACCCACCTTATGAGGCAGCGGTGTGGGAGTTGGATCTCTTGTGGTTTAAGGCAGAGAGAGGGGGGGGGGGGGTGGTGGTGGGGGGACATGCTCAGTCTGTATGAGCTGCCAGCGAATCTGTTAATTAAGCATGCTAATGGTCGTAATTGTAGCTGGTGGTGGACCCAGCTGCTGAGGTAAATGCTAGGTTTAGCCCACTGGTTGTCAGAGTTCAACTCGTGTGTGTGTGTGTGTGCGTGTGTGTGTGTGTGTGTGTGCGTGCGCATTAAGCGCAGACACACACCATTTTTTTCATGCATGAGTCCAGAGGGAAGTGGGCGGAGAGAGACTGCGGGATGGGAAGGGGGGTGAGGGGAGAGAGAGAGTCGATGGGTTCTTTTTAAACCTCGCGGCTTTTCCCCCACTTTCCCTCTTTCCCTTCACCGGCAGCCGGCGTCACTCCTGCAGCTGCTCCCTGCGAGGCGTCCAATAGGTGTTTGCCCTCTGCCCAGGGATCAGGGCGCCGGGGCCGGGGCTAATGTCAGGCTAATGCCGATCTCACCCAAGTTGGCAGCAGGTGCACGGTTGACAGGTGCAGAGGTTTTTTACCCCTCGCTTAACTTGTCAAAGGTTTATCCGTGTTTTTTGTTTCCAGTTAAATAAATAAAAAATACTCCACCGACGAGGTTATGTTTTTGTTTCGTTGGATGGTTGGTTGGTTTTTTGACTGGTTGGTTGGTTGGTTTGTGGACTGGTTGGTTGGTTTGTCGGCTGTTTTGTCGGTTGGTTGGCTTGTTGGTTGGTTGGCTTGTTGGTCGGACAGGCGGTTGGTTGGTTGGTTGGTTGGTCAGCTGTTCTGCAAAAAAGAACCCATTTGGGTTTCATGAATTTCCAAGGAAATAATGCACGGGTCTTGAGGGGGAAAAAAAATCAGGCATATCTAAGCAACTTATATCTATGAATGTGTGCAAACTGGTTGCAGCTTGATTGAATCCAAGTGGACTGTTGGGCCTGGCTGGAGACATGTGCCCTATATTGAATGCCATTCTAGTTTATTTTTCATGTCATTTCGCTTCATATTTTCACACGGACACATACGAGCGACATTAACAGCTGTTGTAAATTAATAAAGGGCACAGACTTATCTCCAAAATAGTGGGATTCATTCGTGGTTACCACTGGTGCTCAGTATTCTCTTCTATCTTTTGACATTTTCGCGGATTGTCAGGTGTGTTTTCGTTGTCCAATTTATACTACCACAAGATAGCACGTGTTTTTATTTGTTCTTTTTCTTCTTTAACCTTGGTCCCAAAGCGATCTTGCCGCAGATGGCACAAAGAGCATGCTCTTGTTTACACCCAAAGATGAGGGGGGGGGGGGGGGGGGGGGGGGGGGGGGGGGGGGGGGGGGGGGGGGGGGGGGGGGGGGGGGGGGGTTGGGGGTAAACAGTGTGAGTCGGGCTGTTAGCACTTTGATCGACGAGTTAGCGGACGTATGATAATTCGCCGTGCCTGTATCAAACGCATGCTAAGCAGCGGGGGGAAGGGGGGAAGGGCTCATCGGGAACACGCGGGCTAAGCAATGTTTCGTAAACGTCCTGTGATCACGGCAAGGAGCCCCCCCCCCCCGTCTGTCGGAGACCCCTCCTGTCCCTCTGCAGAGCATTTGTAACAGGAAGTATCTAAGGACATGATGATGAGTGACAGACGGCCATTTATTCCCCCCCCATGTGCATGTGAATTGGGCTGCCGCTGCTGCATTCACTTGTTGCAGAGACGTTGCACGTGCATTGGCCCGAGGGTGGAATTAGACGTTGACGTCGGGAATAACCTCTCCCCGAGTCGATAGGAAATTTCATATTTGCCCGACATGTTAATCACAGAGGAGTGATCCCGGGCAGGGGAGGAAGAGGAGGAGGGAAGAGCCGCGTGATGAGCATGGGGGAGAGATGGGAGTGTGTGTGTGTGTGTGTGTGTGCGTAAGGTAAGAGAGACGGACGGACGGAATCTGGCATTCACAGATAGACGGATAGAGAGAGAGAGAGAGAGAGAGAGACAGCTGTAATTCACTAACACACTCACACCAGCATGTCCTTCCTCTGTCCTTTTGTCTGCTGGCCTGTTAGACCCTAATCCCTTTTATCTGTCTGCGCCGCGTGGTTGCGGGTGTGTGTTTGCGACGAAGAAGTCAGATGGAGCTGATTAGCTGCCTGTTGCCTTCTCTCCCCGGAGACGGGGTCTCGCCACGGGCAGAGAGTGACAGACTGCAGACCCGCGTCGTCGCGGCGAGGGAAAGGAAACGCTGCGTGGAATTTCTTCTCCCCAAGACAGTTCTTCGAGAGGCACTTGCTCAGATTACAATTTATGATTTTGAGTTTTTTTTTTCATTCGCACATGTACAGTAGGCTACATTATGTATGTGTGCGTTGCGAAGTGGCTGTTTGCGAGATTCGCAGATATTTTAAAAAGAACAACAACAACAAAACATTAGGTGTGTAGCAGGAGACGCGGCGAACATCCACGTGAACTTGTGACCCTGACGGTTCCGTGGTATAGAAGCGAAAGGTGGTTCATGCCCCGGAGAGGGAGGTGGAGGTGGAGGAGGCCCGGAGGACACAGCCAGATCAGAATCTGCCTTTTCTTGGCTCCGGGACGGCCGCTGATATTGGGCTCTGGAATTGCTTTCATGTAATCCATTCATTTTCATAGCCGATTCCTGGAGGAGCCGACATTCTGATGATTGCCTCTGGTAATCTCCTGCGAAGGCTCAGGGTCTCGCTGCGCACGCCAGTCAGTCCGCAGTGCGGTTTGGACACCGCTCGGCGGCGGCAGAGATGATGACAACACCTGAAAAAAGGTGAATGGTCTTCAGACCTATCTCTAAGGCAACCCGCTGTGAGAAATGATCATTCAATTCCAATCTTATAACATCAAGTGAAGTTATTTGACTTCTTCCATGTTCCTGATATTCATTCTGGAGATGGAAATGACAAGCGATGTGCACAGTCCGCAAGACGGGAATTGATCTGGGCCATTACTCCTCTTGACACCTGGTTCCATGTGACTCGGTGGCTCACAGGCTGGACAGCCAAGACAGGGAACAGGGGCAGCAGATACGAATGAGCCCGCCTCGGGCCATTTTATTTCCTCGTCCTGTAGAAGAGGAGGAAATGAACTGGACGGAGAGAGGTTCAACGGAGTTACACGTTTGTACCCAATCGCCACGTGGAGTCTGCACGGAGGCACCGAGATGTGCCGAGCTCTCCGCCCTAACAACGACGGAGCTCGGGCGGTTAAACGGAGGAGCCTCCGTACCTCCGCTGGAATTTGAGCAATTATAGCGCCGCGTCCGTACAGACTTCTCTGCCGGGGCATTCTTGGCATCACAGTCCATAAAACCCCCTTATAGCCTCAGCACATATCCGATGAAAGAGTTGTGCCTATTTCCCCTTTGACTCGGGGGGGGGGGTTGCCGTGTGGACGAACTCTGCATGGCAACAGGTGTGACGGGGCCCATTAGTGGAAGGAAAGGATTGCTTCTTGTTTGTTTTTTTTATTTTTTCGAGGTTGTTCACAGCCGCGCGCTGCTGCGGGTGAGAGGCATTATCGATACGGTCAAGATACAGCGGGGCCTTTCATCGAGAGCTCTTTCCCCTAAGAAGCGAGCGCCATTAGCGAGCCCCGTGGGGGGGGGGGGGGATATAAGCGGCTCTGAAAAGCCTGAGTGCACAGGAACCTGTGCGCCAAACACAGGTGGCTGCAAATAAAGACTTGTGGGCTTTCAAGTGAGAGCGATGAGCTATCATCATGTCAGCTGTGTTTATTAAAAAAAAAAAAATAGAAAAAAGGACTGAATGGCCAGTGTGCTTCTTCTGTCCACCCACGAGAAGTTCATTTGCAGGGAGGCAGTGGAAAAAAATGATGTGACAGGCTTCTTATTCTGTAAGGCGTCATCCGCTTCGGTGAAATATTTATCCTCCAGTTTAGATCGTCCAGTTATTTCTCATTCCCACGAAGAATGTCGTGAAGGTTGGGGGGGGGGGGGGGGGGTTCTTTTCTTCTTCTGTCTTTTTGATGTCGTCTGGAATAAGTGTGTACCACCAGCTGTTCTGGTGCTGAAAAACCCTCCAGGGAGGAGGAGGAGGAGGAGGTGGGGGTATGATGAGAATGCGCGAGTGGGAGCGAGGGGTTTTGTTTTTGAGAGCGCCCTGCAACATGAATAAACAAAATAATGACCCCCAAAAAAAGAGAAATGTTGACAGGAGCAACGAAAAAAAATGCGGGGGAAGAGTTTCCTTTTTTATTAACCATTAGGAAGATTTTTTAAAATTTATTTAACATTTCGACAATTAAGTCGAAATGTCGAGATTAAAGTTGAAATAGCCCTTAACGGCCGTGTTGTGGTACCAGTTCAGCTGCCACACATCCACGTTAACCAACGTTAGCAAAGCTACGCTGAGCTTCGCTAACTGCGCGCCTCTCAAAATTCGCGTACGGTTGTTTGTGTCGGGACGCACGTTTACGTTCATGTTGCAAACACCCGTTGTCACCACATCCTTTCTTCCAGATTCAGCCTGTCATTGATAATATTGCAACTTTACAACTTGGTTAGCAGCTAGCGTTAGCTTAGCAATCTGGCTCGCAAAACATCAACATCCGGTTTTTTGGTTGCTGCTGAAAAGTGCTTCCGGGTCACAAAGTTCGACTTTATTCTTGAATTAGTATTTCATCTTTACTGCCGACATTTTGACTTTATATTCGACGTTTTGACTTTGTATTCGACATTTTGACTTTATTCTCGACATAGTATTTCAACTTTATTCTCGACATTTTGACTTCATTCTCGATATAGTATTTCAACTTTATTCTTGACATTTCAACTTTATTCTTGAAATGTAAAAAAAACTGAACTCTTCCCCCTCATTTCTTCTTCTTCTTCTTATGGCTGGCCCTAATACTCTTCTGTACAATTTTCCCTTTTTGACAGAACAGATCCACCCGGCAGCATTGCACTCGAATCACAAGAGTCCGTTCCAATTCAACTCCCTGTTAATATCTGGCTTCCAAATGATGTTTAAAAAAAAAAAAAAAAAATCCATTACCTCTTAGAGCTTTTTTGCTGACGGCGTTATATTTTCCCGGTCAAAGCCGATTACGGTGAGACAAAAAGCGTTCCATTGTGCTCACTCGGGGGGGGGGGGGGGGGCGCCTTGTGATGACCGTTACTTGATATGTCAATTAGGCGTTCATTAGAGCACTCTGATCCCCCCCCCCCCCCCATATCTATATACACGTGAGGAACCCGCTGGTAATTTGCTCTCTCTCTTTCACTGTTAGCCTTTTAGTTGTGAAGCGTGTGACAGGTACAGCGGCTCCCGATCGCCGCGGCAGCGTCCATTAGGAGAGAGGCGGCCACAGGTACACTGGTGGCTGTATACGATGAACTAAAATCACAAGGCTTCGACCTTTGACCTTTTTCCCCGTGAACGGCGCGCCGTACGGTGCATTGTGACATTCTCCGATTTTCTCCCGTGTCATTCGGCCGCAACATGAAGAGAACCGGAGCGTCGGCCGCCGTACAAATCTGTCTTGTAAAGACACGAGGATGAGGGGAGAGGAGGTGGAGGAGGAGGACTTTTGTGGATCGCAAAGGATGAGCGATTCAGAGAAAGACGGGGGCGGGTTTTTTTTTAATCCGGCGTGTCGCCACTTAAATCCCAGCCGCATGATTTAACCTCCTCTTTTTTTCTGTTTAATTAACCTCAGATTTCAGAGCTAATTAGGTTCAGGTATTAAAGACAGATTATTATTTTTTTTCCCATACCGTGGCTGCTGGCAGAAGTGCGCCTGCTGTGTTTCTCGCCTTCCCCCCGCTGATGAGATCCGATCTGGCATCAGATTTGAGCCTTTGAGCGAAAAAAAGATGGAATCTAGTGAGGAGAGGCGAGCGAGCGCGTGTGAGTGTGTGTGTGTGTGTGAGTGTGTGTGAGAGAGTTAGGGTTCAAGTGTTGTGACAATCCCATCACGTTGAAATGCTCTGGGGGTTTTTTTATTTTTATTTTCTATGCAGTTCGATATTATTTTTACCTTGAGAGCTGCGGCGCACAATGAGCACGATGGCGCCGCCGAAAAAATGGCGAGCCGACCGGAACAAAAGCTTATGTTTCATGTGTTGGGAAAGAAAACCTAATTAAGAACTGTAAAAGAAAAAAAGGATCAAGGCTTTTTTGTTTTTCGCTTCTTTTTGTTGTCGTGGCTTTGTGCAAAAAGGCGGTTTCCAATTGACTCCGACAAAAGGGCGATGTCCTTCTCGCGGTTACCGCACGCGTCCGCACGCGTCCGCAAACTTGTTTTTTTTTTTTTTTCTCCAAACACAGAAATGCATTTTTCATTTTTTGGTCATTTTTTCTTCTTCTGGTCCAAGGCCCGATGTCACATCTGATGTTCGGCAAGCATCAAACTCCGCTGCTAATGAAGCTCCTCTGTGCTTTTAGCTATTGGTAATCTGGACATCTGTTCTTAACAAGGCCCTATAGGAGGGCGGGGGTTGTTGGCACCAGTGTGTAGCGCTCGGTGACAGAACATGCCACAAGCGCCGTGTCCTCCGTCACGTTGTTTGTCAATAGCCTGATGGCGGATCCCCCCCCCCCCGCGCCAACCTCCCGTGTCCCCGCGAAATCAATGTGCTCGTGGGTGGGAAGGGGGCGACGAGGGCATCCGTACTGTCTGGTACATAGTCCACTCCACAATCTGGGGGTTAATTATTGAGGCGGTAATTGCAAAACGGCCGAGCCACTTGAGCGAGCGGAGCGCCAAAACAAAAGCGAATCGGAAAACAGTTATTGCACAGCTTCCACGTAAAGCCCCCCCCCCCCCCCCCCCCCCCCCCCCTCTTTCGACTGATTACGACAATCAGCAGCACATGTCTCCATATGAGCGAGGCGCGTGAAGTGGTTTTAAAGCACAGGGCCTTTTTTTCCCGCGGCTACTTACCCTCCGTCCACCGCTGCCTGTTGGATCCTCCGCCGCCACTCATCCATATTTGAAATTTACAAAAGCCGCTCTCGTGGGGCGGCTTATCGCCCGAGTGACGGCAGAGTTCAGAAGTGAAACCCATCCGCGCTGCTCCGAGGGCCGTTGAGATCCTCTCTGAGAGGTGCCGGTGGCCACAAAGTATCTGGTGTCTGACAAAAAAACAAACCTTTGTAGATTGAAAACACGCCGCTCTCGGCTGAATCCGTTTTTGCGATTGTGCCTCTTTTGACAAGACGGATTGATATTCTTTCTTGTTGCGCTACGGTGCATTGTCGGTCTGCGAAGACGTCCTCATTAGGAGGTCCGGCTGTCCAATCACCGTTTGAGCAAACGGAGTCTTGTCCAATCCGCTCCGTCGCCATCGCGTTCATGACATTTTTCATCCTCAGAATGGGTGCGATGCAACATGCAAATAGATAGATAGATCATTACCATTGACCAACTATGTTAGTATTTTCAGTTTGCAGAAAGACGAGTTGATGTGGCCCGATGGGCAGTTTCAGCGGAAGTCGTTCATTTCCGATATGTGGTTCACAGCACAACACGAATCAAAGTGCAGATACATTGCTTTTGTAACCGCTCTCTACCAAAAAAAAGGCAGGACCGATGCGCGACATGCTACGTTCGGTCGTCCACAACAAGGACACCCCTGCGTCAAGCGTACTGGATGGCCCTCAGCGAGACATTGGTCACCGCGAGGACACATCGGCGTCGTGGGCCCACCATGTTTGCATCAACAGGATATTGCAGACGTCGTTTTCAATCAGGACGCAATTCTGCGTCTACAGTAGCTGCGCCGTTTGTCGTGCGCAGATGGCGTCCATCTCCACGTTTTGTGCAGCACACTCACAGGGAATGGTTGCAAAACAGCAGCGCAGATGTTATTCTTAGTTCGTTGAGGTGCTGGACGGAGTACAAACGTATGGAAATGCACAAACATCCAGTGACAGAATCGATAAGCTGCATCATTTTAATACTCACATTCAAATGAGACCTATCAGCCTGATCCCATTTGTACGCCTCTTTGGTCGCTGCACGCTAAAGGCCAGCATCATATGTTTGTGTATATATATATATATATATATATATATATATATATATATATATATATATATATATATGAGGGCGAAAATGCCAAACGCCTGTAAATCACTTAGTTTGCACGAGAGCAGGTGACTTTTCCTTGAAAGCGGCACTTTGTGATATTCTCTGACTTTGCCTCCCCTCATCACAGCCCCTCCCCTCACGTACGGATAAGGGCACTGGGAGGCATTAAAACAAAATTCCCATAAACCCGCGCAGAGAAAGGAAATGAGAGATTGCTGCATACTTTTTTGATCGAAGGTGTTTAGGTTTTTATGTACTTTACTTTCCGTGCCGTGCGCTGCAAATTGAAAAGTGTATTCAAACACACACACACACTCACACACGCGCCCCCTCACCCCCCCCCCCCCCCCCCCCCCCCCCCCCCCCCCCTCCCCCCCCCCTTACCGGCCGAACCCCTTGAATAAATAAATCATTGGAATTGTCAAAGCCTTGTAGTTATCTCACCAACTGAAGAATATTTTGCATTAGGGCGATTCTCGCTGGAGGACTGCCGCTGTTGTATCGATGTTTCCCAGTCTGCCTTTTTTTCTGAGTCGGACCCCCCCCCCCCCCATCGTGGTGAGCGGCGCGCACGCACACGCACCTCGCAAACTCAACACGGCACAACAGCAACAACAGCGGAAACACAATGGAGGGCCTCTCATCCATGGGCCTGGGTATAATTAACTGGAGAGGCTAAGTTCGGGGATTACTCCAGGAAAAGGGGGGCGGCGAATTAAAGCTCAGCTGATGAGTTGAAGTTTCTTAATTTGTTCCCCCCCCCACCCCGTAATTCCAGAATGGATTAGCAGTAGCTTTGGTCGCCTCTCTCCACCGATTAGCACGGCTCACTCAGTTTAGCGTTTAGCGGCGGGGAGCGGTGTAGGGATGGTTACGCAGCTTATGAGGCGACTTGTTCGGCGGTGAACGCGCAGCCGCGTTCCAGCGGACACTTACTTCTCTGGAGTCGAAGGAGACAATGAGAGGAAAAAGGTCCATTGTCCCAATTAAATCTCTGTGCTGAAAGTGGTGAAAGAACATTTCTTTAAAAAACTATTCAACCCTGTCCGGTTAAAGGTGCTGTATTTCCTTCAGCAGCTGTACAAACTGAGCTTGAATTCATGCTAGAATTTTGTATCTGCGTCACAGGTTGTTGTGATGGGCGCTGTTCTTACTGTCTCTAAGCAGTGTTGCTTTATTTGATCTCCCTCCGTCTCCCCCCACCCCCCCGTCTGTCCGTCTCCACGGCAGCACCAGGATTCAGGACTTAAGACTGTCAATTAGGGTTAAAAGGCTCCGATGGTGGTGGAGGTGGAGGAGAGCAGCCGAGGATGGCTGCACCTGATGCCTCTAATAATGGGAAAGAAAAATTGACAGGGGCCTTGTTTTTAATTCTCCTGCCACCCGGGGCCATATTGCTCGGGGAGGCACAACACAGCCGGAGGGTCGGAGAGCCGCACCTTCAGGCAGGATTGTCGTCCATTGTGCTCCCTGCACACAAGCAGCGCCGGAGTGTGTCAATGACGGACCAAAAAAAAAGGCCCGAGTGCCGGTCGGAATGGGGAAAAATACGCCCCCGCTCCGTCTCGGGGGCTGAGCAGCGAAACGGCGAAGGATGACGCAATGGGAGAGCGGTGAAAGATGACAACGCTTTAAAGTTCAGTCGGCGTTATGTTGTTCTTCTTCTTCACATCACGACATGACAATGATACGCCGTCAGTGAAACATCTAATTGAAGTTTAAAGCGTTAATAATGTTGCCCCCCTTTGAAAGCCAGGAAATGTAAACCGCACAATGCATTTGATGAGGAGCGCGGAACACTTTGCATTGATGCTCGGATCTAGAACGACACCAAAAAAACCAAACATGCGACAGACGAGATGTGCGCAGACACATGTTGAGTGATCCGGTTTGATAGAAGAGGCAGATATTCTGCTTTCCTGTGACTCACCACCTCCTCAAATCTGCCTTTTGCCTCCCGTGAGCTCCTCTTGCCAGCACGATCGATAAGATGCCTCTCCTGATCCCATCTCATTTAAGAAACTATAGCACAGTTTGAGACGCTACGTCACCGGCAGAGAGGCTTTTCATCGTCGTTCTGAGAAGCAGCCACGAGACGAGACATTAAAGCCCCAGTGTGTAATTTTCCGGGCGGCGTCTGGTGGTGAAGTTGCAAAACCGCAAACCAACTGAGCGACCGACAGGGGACACTTTACGGTGGCGCACCTTCTGGTTCCATTTCCCAGTTTCAGGCAGCGTCTGAAAATTCCGGAACAACCGTATTCAACGCGATGTAGCAAACATGGCGACTCACACGGAGGTCGGGTCCACCTCATGGAACTATATTTAACTCATTCAGAGTTGATGAAAAAACATCATGATTATACATATATGAACACATGGTTACGGACAATCTGTTCAATTTCTGTGAATAAGTTCTTCTAAATATTACTCACTGTGGCTTTAAGTTATTGCCCAATTGGCCTGATGGCACCATACCTATTTTCTTAAACTGTGTCACGCAGTTTTTGTTTTGTTTTTTTAGAACAGAATGTGACTCAGAATGAATAGAGAGAGAGAGAAAATCAACTTGCGAGGCCCCGCCGGCTTGTATTTGGACTCTCGCGACCGTCAAAACACCCCAGTGAAGTATGTAGGTGAGAAGGTCCTGTGGCCAATTACGAAGCGGTTAAAGACTGCGGCTCGGGAGAGGTTTATTTTTCTTTTCCTTTTTTATTACTGTGAAACAGATTCACTGCAACATCCCCCTAGATTATTTTTAGCCTCTTGCCCATGAGCAGAGGCTTGTGATAGGTGTGTGTGTGTGTGTGTGTGTGTGTGTGTGTGTGTGTGTGTGTGTGTGTGTGTGTGTGTGTGTGTGTGTGTGTGTGTGTGTGTGTGTGTGTGTGTGTGTGTGTGTGTGTGTGTGTGTGTGTGTGTGTGTGTGTGTGTGCGTGTGTGTGTGTGTGTGTGAATACTGTATGCCCTTGCCTGGGAAATGTCACACCTGCACCACAACATTCAAGTGTTATATTCAGCCTCTACATAGCTTAAGGTATGAAGTCAAAACCACTTTTGGTTTTCGAAGCTGAGCATGTGCACTCTCATTAGGATCTCTTGAACGTGTAGTGGTGAGGGGGGGGGGGGGGAAATGTGTGGATTCTAAAGCCGACGGCTGACAAATTAGTGGGTAGATGCGTTTGCTGCCAGGCTGCCTGTCCGACCTGAGTGACGTCGGCATCTCATCGGCGGACAGCTTTCATCTGAGAAAAAAGGCCTCGATTGCCATGGCGACCCATCGCCCGTGTGACTCCGGGGTTGGTAGAGGTGTGGGCGGGCTCGTGACACACACACACACTGTCACATTCGCACATTCAGCGATGTTGCTTTTGTTCACGACAAAAGTTCGCTCGTTTGTTTCACAGTGGACGGTGTCGCTGTTGCCTGAATGCGAGAAATAGCGGAGAGGGGCCACTCATGCTGTGTTGCCCCTGCACAGATCATGGATATAGAGCATGATATGATTGCATTATTGTACATGTACTGTGTTTGCAGACTGGAATGTGAATGTAAGCGAGAGCGAAGCGGAGACGGACCTTCTCCGCTCGTGGTAATAAACGAAGGGACCTGCTCTGTAGCCGAAGGGTCCGAGGAATGCTGACCTCTGCTGTGATCACAGTCGTGTTGACAGCAGCTGCCTGGACCCCCGGGCCTATGTCCACTATCCTTCAGAGAAAACAGCAATATACTGATAATTCTACTGCCTGCTGCCACCAATACTACCACCACCACTACTATTACTACTACTGCAATTAATACTAATACCACTACTACCACTACTACAACGGCTACTACCAATACTACCACCACCACCAATACTACTACGACCAATACTACTACCACCACCACCACTACTATACTACTGCTACTATCAATACTAGCACCACCACTACTTCAACAATACTACCACTACCACTTCTACTACCAATACTACCACCACCACCACTACTACTACTACTGCTACTACTGCTACTACCAATACTTCCACCACCACTACTACAACAACTGCTTCTACCAATACTACCACAGCCACTACTACTACCAATACTACTACCACCACCACTACTACTACTACTACTGCTACTACCAATACTACACCACTACAACTACCAATACTACCACCACCAATACTACTACTAGGACTGATACTACTACTCATAATAATAATACACTGTATTTCTATAGCACCTTTAAAACATTTTCATAATGACAACATGATGACATCATTATTAAATGTAATTATTACAGTAAAAAAAGTTGGCTGAAAGAAAAAAGCAGAGTGTGCAACAGCTTCTTCCCACAGGCCATAAGACGACTAAATTCTTATTATGCATATTGTTATTTATGGTTTTTAAAAAAAGACACTTCATTCCATTTTTCCTATCAAACAGCTGCTTTTTTTGTAGTTGTCTTTTAACTGTGTGTATAAGACAAGAGAGTTATATATCGTATCTTATGATAACAAGAACCTGAAACATTGCCCGTGTATGGAGGGTATATGCATCGCCCCTCCGTTATATATATTTATATTTGTGTGTGTGCGTGTGCATATACATATGCTAAGACCCCCAGAGTGTATTTTTCCCTTACTCGTCCTAACCGGACGTGTATTATTGCCCGAGGATTCATTCCAACAGTGTGGTCATTAAGCCTCGGGTAATCGTATCAACTAAGTATTCCTCATGGTCCGGAGCAAAGGTTTCCCTCCGCTCAGTTTAATATGGCCCACATGTGCGTATTATGAAATGAATCTGCCCGTTAATTTTATGCTAATCAAAGCCCCACTTTCCCAAGGTTACTCCCAAAGTCGTGTCGTGGTATTTTTGGGGGGGCCTGAGTGGAAGTTGCTACCAGGGGTATTCGCCGTAATTGCCGTTGGATAATAAGCACAAAATTCCGAGCATGTGTCCGAGTCAGCGCTTTTATGGAGCGGAGTGGGGCTCGTTTGACCATGAGCCTCTGAGAGAAGAAAAGGTTCTCTCCACAACTTCCCATAATGCCATTCCATAATCGATCAAACGCGCTGAATTTCTCAAGAGGGAGCCGTCATCGGGTCAGAGATCTCTTTTTTTCCTCTCTTCATCGTCAATTGGGTGCCATGTAGTTCACCGATTGGTTTCCAGACGAGCTGAGCGGCGGGCGGATGAGAAACGTTAGGATACCTGTCAAGTCTGTCAGTTCCCCCCAAACCGCGTGTGAGCGTGACCCTCCTTGAGATGAATTAATGATTAATCTGGAATTTGATAAGAAAAAAGAAATGCTGGAGGAATAATGAGATTGTCTTTGATCGTGTGACGTGGGCTCATGCCAGTAAGTCATCTGAACTCTGCTATTGAAATTCACACGGCGCTCGGCGAGATCTTCCACATCAACGAATGAATCTCTAATATCCAGGGAGATGTCTGTTGCATCAGCTCTCTCTCTCAGGTTTGGGGGTCCGACATCCATCTGCATCCTCCCTGTGGACAAACCCTTGTTATGTCCGCGTGCCTGGGAATATACCCGGCGGTCCGCTCTCTGACTGGCGTGTGAGCCTGATGCCGTGTGGCAGGTCCGGCACTCCGCTGCCTAAACGCATCCGTCATATTTAGTCACGGCGACACAGCAACCAGCCGACTCGCACCTCCCACCTCCGTGGCAAGAGTATATAAAGCAATCCCGCCGCGGATACATCATCTGTGTGTGCGTGGGAAACGAGTGCGAAAGAAAAGAGATGTAGACGGAGGCTAGAATAGAGAAGCAGACCACTCCAGCTTCACCAGCTTCTGCTAGCGGTCGGATTCATAACCTCCTTTATGAAGCTTTACTTCTGGGACCTCTCGGTTAATTTTTTCGATTTCCAAGAGGCGTTGCCAACGGACGCAGACCAAAATGCCACCGGAACGCAATTGGACAGACCTACGCCCAAGTGAGAGCGACGAATCAAGCCATGAGCCATGGTCCATGTTGTCACGTCTCCTGGAATTCAAAAGATGGCGTGCAACGACGTGACGTCTCGGATATTTTCTTTGATTTAACGCTTTTAGAGCATTTGAATGCAGCATTTAATTCGGTTAGGGATAGTTGTCGTTGTACTCTAACATCAAACGACAACTTCTTTCGGAACCTGTCAAAACCACTACAATAAAAATATCACTACATCTACCGCTGATCCTTTGATTTTCCGCCACATTTGAATATCTGCCATTGTCAGAGGACAAAGGGAATACTCCGGAGCAGAAGGTGGCGATAATGCGCCAGTTACCCCGGTTACCGACCACATTAAGAACAACGAAGATAAGAGTGTGCAACCAATCAGGTTTCGATCTCTTAACTGGTTGTGGCCCAAGAACACAACCTCAACCATAGCTCGTCGCTTCTCTCCGCGTCTTGGTATAAAGCCCACCCATTGTCAGATAATCGGTTGTGATTGGACCAGCGAGTAATCACTTCCCGTTCGAAGAAATCCAGACCGTGTTCTGGCAGAACTAATGAAATGAGCCCGTACAGCTTCCTCAAACTTAATCTCAGCACATGGAGCTCTTCTGTAGAGTTTGATGGAGGCCAAAAAAGAAATCTGAGAACCTGCTGTCATACTTGAAAATATCAGACAAAACAATCTTGCAGGTACTTCAGGCGCTCTCTTCACCCATTTCGAACACGCTCTTATTTCTCACCGCGCGCAAAACTATTCTCTTTGATTCCCCCCCCTCCTCTCCCCAGCTGATCGATGTCAACACAGGAATTGATCAGATGCAGCCGAGGAAAAGTGAAACGCAGCGTGGCGTGTTCTTCTGGGGCCCCCGTGTTTACCCTTTAGCATCCAAAGCCCCCGGAAAAAAAAAAATCGACTTCGCTCGACGGTAAACAAGCCGTCCGAGGAAAAGTTCAAAGTTTTTATGCGTTTAGCTCTTCTTTTTTTTCAACGACGATAAATCCTCCTTTGTTGTTGTTGTTTTTTATGCTGCCCTGCAATAACACATATTACATAAGACCTATATCAGAAATGCGGCATCAATAGCGAACGCGGAGTAGAACATTTTATTCCAAATCTATATTCCTTTCTCGCTCAGAAGTCCGAGGTTGGAAAGCTGCAGAAAAAAAATTAAAATTGTATTGAATAAAACTAGTGCAATGCAGAGTTATAGCACGGCCAAGCTGATTTTTAAAAAGGAGCCGCCGTCGTATATGCAAGGCTGGTTCTTTGAGGGTCAAGGTTCCCTTGCGGGGCGTTTCTTGCTGGATTTTTTAATGGCCAGTACCCCCACGGATCATTTGAGCATGGCCACAGTGAGACTAGTTCCTCTCTGGAGGCCCCAAAATATGAAATAAGAAATGTTATTAGCGGCTCTTGAAATGAAAAAAATAAAAAAACACACATCTCGTAGGAATGTGTGTGCGTTCCCCCCCTACGCACACACACACACACACACACACACTCACACACACTCACACACAGACTCACACACACTAGCTCCGTGAGCTATGCTAATTAACCCATCACGGCGTGGAGAACAGGGCACGTTAATAAATGAAGACGTGTGGCCGGGCCGGCGCTGTTGGGGAATCTCATGAATGAAATCTGAATAAAGTGTAAATAAAAAATTCACACGTTCCTGTGGCACCTGGCAGCCTGAGAGTCAGCACTTGTGAAGTATTGATTTATGCTCCACCACATGGGGCCCTTTTTTTGTCCTTCGTTTTCTTTTAAAGACGTGATAGTGTGGCTGTGTTATTTGATGGATCATTCGTTGTATTGGAGTTTGGTGACCTGCTGATTCGAGTACAAAATGATAAAAATACCGGTTGACAAATCTAATATCTCTATTCGGGAAATATATAAAAGAATAAACCAGGGAAATGGGACTTCAGCACAAAGCAATGAATCCGCATTTCGGAGCGACTGAGCTATTGTTTGCACAGCGGCGCCGTCGGGCAAACACATTGAAATCCCACAGGTACCGTGGCCCCGTGTTTTTGATGAGGGTGGGGCGCTTAAAATAACTCCGGAGAGGAAGTGAAGTGATTTCAGTGGCACTGTTGAAACGGCAGGAAAACAAAGTGCCGGAAGCAACGAAAAGTAAAGGGAGGGAAGAAACAACTGGCTGGAAAAGGATCTTTTCATCATTTCAACAAGCATTCAGGTCATTGACTTATTGCTCGGCACCTCGTCGGGGGGGTTCCAGACCTCGACCACTGGGGGGTTCTGGGAGAGACACAACTCACGTTGGCTCAAGTTGAAACGCGTGTTCCCCACAGTGGCCGTGCAGGCAGGAGCGAGTGACGGAGGCGGGGACGGAGGATTGAAAGCCGCCCGTCACTCAAGACTTTCCTCACCTGTCGTCGGAAAAAAATGCGATGCCTGTCATGGCGTGGAGCGCGAGCGACGGGGGACGGGGCACACAGGTGGAGCTAAAAGTGGGGTGCGACTCCGTGTTGAGAGAGAGAGAGGGAGGGAGGGTTAACCGTGACTGACGGGAAGAACAGAGCAATTACGGCGCCTGCCAAAGGGGGCTTTGACGTCGGCCGTCGGGGGCGTGAGGGCGGGCGTGCGGACGCAGGCGATATGCGTCGGTTGCTTTCAAATCGATCCATCACAGGCTGCGTTCTGTTTTCCTTTTTGGTTACACACTGATGTATATCATCCCCGCCTCCTCATGTTGAGGTACAAGGGGGTTCAATTATGAGGGATCATTTCAAAATGGCGGCTCTCCGGGCGTTTGCCCCCCCGACGCCTTTTTTTTTATGAGAAAGCATCGATCAGATGGATTACTCCAAAGTTGCCCGACTTATGAATAAGCTAAAATCCTTTTCACCGCTCTTACAGCCTAGACCTCAGCCATGTATAAATAGGATGATAGTCGGAGCCCGACCGATGCCGATACCGATACATTAGGGAGTAAAAGGTCTCGGAGGCTACATGATAACTGAGATGTTGTTGTCAAATCTTTATGGCGAAAAAATGACCTTTAACCAGAAACTCTATCACCGAAAGAAAACAACCAAATATATAGAACTAAATTTAAGATAATAAACATTTGTTTAAAGTAACAAGCGAACATATGTGAATCGGCATTGTTTATTCTCTGAAATAAAAGTTTTCATATCGGTGCATGTCAGCAAATATGAACGCCCGGACCAACCGCTAAAACGCTCATGCTCCAATTGTAGCTCCGTTTATTTCTCCCTCTTATGAAGTTTCCCCTCCAAATAATGAAAAAATAAACACAAGTTATGCCTCTTGTTGGTCATATAAATTAAAAATCGATTGAATGATGAATTCCAGATGCTTCGCCGCGACGCCCGTCGCCGGGATGAAGAAGAACCCAAGGGTCACGTTCGGAGCGGCGGCATCTCCGGCTGTGTGTGTTCGCTCTCTCTCTGAACGAGGCAGGAGACAAACACGGGCCCCGCTCCAGGAAACACAAGATGGCAGAGGCAGATGGCCAATTACATCCCATAATGCCTAATTGTAAATGATGAGGCAGGTGTCAAATTAGAGGCCTATACCTACACATGAATGGCACTCGCGAGACTGTGAGTGTATTGTGTAATCTGTGAGAGAATCTCCGAGGGTATACGAGAGAAACGTATATGTCCACTTGATATGACAGAAAGAGACACACTTAGACAGTTTGGTGAGATAACCTCCGTCGGCGAGAAGACGCATGTAGTAATGTTTCAAACGCTTGGAACGCCAAATCCAATTACCGATGACAGAGGAGAGACGATGGGTTAATGCAGATGCGTCGATGCCGAGGTTCACGGAGGTTCGTTCCACTCGGCGGGAGGTGAGAAAGAGGTGGTTGCTATGGGAGCGGGAGCTTCGCACTCGCCCACCGAGGCTTTACTCCGAGGCGGAGGGTGGCCTGACCTCCGCGCGGACGCGGGGGGTGGACATGCTCTCCATGGAAAGAATGGAATTTGCCAAAACCTCCCACCAAATGGGCAACAGAGTTCACTTCTTCTCGCTTGGCGAAGCCATGAAATTTCATGTTTTTAAGCATTTTGATGAATTATTTATCCATCTATCTATATATCTACATGCAAGGGGGAAAAAATTAAAGTGAGACTTCGTAATTTTTTCCGAGAATAAAGTTGTGATTTTATTAGAAAAAATGTAATGTTATTTGATTTCATATTATACTATTTGAGAAACCTAAACACAGAGACCAAATTGACGTCTTTGCTCTCAAAATATAGTTCCGCTGGCATCCTGCCGTTGAAGAGAAGGAGACGATGATGAACCTTCCCGTCGGCCAGGCGACTTCACTCCCAGTGCTCGTTTTCATTCATTCATGTGTTCGTTGGTTAAAAGCTCCGTCCGCCAAAGCGACTAAAGTAAAGGAAAAACATCCGCATTACGTCTGTCGTGGCTCTTTGTGGAGCTCTCCGGTGTCTCCTAGTAACGATGAGGTCGTCGGGGTCTTCGTCAGTTGGGCTTGAGACATTACAAACCAGCAGTTCTAATGAAACAACAGTACCAGGTTGCATTGTGGGACTTGTAGGATCTGCCTTTTCAAAGCTCGGCTAATACCGGGGGATTGAGGTCGAGGTGTCCCGGGCTGCCGTTTGTTCAATATTGTTGAACTGTGGTTGTTCTTTTCAGAGAAAGGATGTTCTGTGCTGCACACGAAATAGATGAAAAAAAAAGGCGTTTTGAAGACTATGGATCCGCGGTGGAAGGTGCTCGGACGTCGATGAGCCACCCAAGGTCGCCGATCGCCGCCCGGGGGCCTCGGGGAAGGGGCACTTTGATCGGCTCCGCCGGTTAAACAAGTCCGCGTCGCCTCCTCCTCCTCGTCCCGCTCTCCGTTTGCTCATCGCTCTCTCCCTCGTCGCGGGTCACCGTGTCCCTGCTCGTCCTCCTCAAACCCGATTATTGCCTCTCCGCCCGGGACGCCGTCTCTCTCCCGTTAATTAGGACGAACCTTTTAGGCGACGAAAACCATACGTCTCCCCTTCTCCTCGGACCGACCGGAGTAGACTTTGCCACAGACCGTCATTAATTTGTTCTGTCCCCCCCGCCCCCCTCAACCTCTGCCACCTCGGGCAGCGCAGCTCTCCAAACGTCCAGACACGTCCATATGTCCGCGGTCCGACCCGTCCGGAACGACCCGCGGCGGTGAATATTAAAAATCCATCAGGCAGCAAATCAACAAGCCGCTGGATGGGCAAACACTATTATTTTCATATGGTGTTACTGTCCACCCACTTGGCCCCGCCATTAGCGCAACGGTGTTATATCAAGGAAGTGAACCAGTGGCCTCAGTGTCTGAGGAACCCCCAACCTATCAGGGACTTTTTGACCCGACCGCCTCAACGACAACCGCGTTGACAGAGGGCGGATTCGGGTCGTCCTTCCTGTCTACTGTTCCTTGACGTCATGAGGTCAAGGGAAGGTGTGAAGGAGGACCGATGGGACTTGGGAAAAGCCGACAGCGGTTACTCAGAGAATCCGACTGGACTTTCACTGAACTACGTCTTTCTGCGACAGCTACATTCATATGTAACAGTTACTGACATGATGACGTGCGTCTGTTCTGGGTCATATTCCTTCTCTACTTCTTCTTCTTCTACTTCCGATTGAATCGTTTACGTCCGCGCGACGGCGCGTCACGTTGAATATCGCTGCGGCAATGAATCGCGGGGGGGGGGGGGGCTTATTTCTCCTTTCCTTTCCGCAAAGGGAAGCTCCAGTGTACCCAACGCTAAAGGAGATAGGAAAAGGAAGCGTCGAAGCTCCTTTCCTGTGCACTTGGAGAATCCAAACAGCTCTCATCATGGCTGCAGATGTGACCGTGCCCCCGGAGTGTGTGTGTGTGTGTGTGTGTGTGTGTGTGTGTGTGTGTGTGTGTGTGTGTGTGTGTGTGTGTGTGTGTGTGTGTGTTTGGAGGGTAGAAAAAGGGACATGCTCGCGCTCATCGCCAAAAGGTCGAGCTCGTATGCTTTTAACGACGCTCTCTCTACCCTCCCCGTGCCGAGCGGTCGCCCCCGGGAAGACGCTACTTCCATTAGCTCCACCCCCCCCCACCCCTCACCAAAACCAACACACAAAGACGTTTGATGGAGCCGCACGGCATGTGGAGAGATCTGCGGGCCCTGGGATGGGGGGGTCATACAGGTGGAGCGCCAGGAGTTTAGGTTGTTGTACAAAATACACAGAGGGTGGAGGGAGAGAAGAAAAACCAGATAAGAAAATGTAATGGAATCAATACTCTCGGGCTGTTTTGATGACCTCGGTGTCAGAACGCACCGCCGGAGACTTTGGAGAGACACATACAGAGAGCGAGAATAGATCAAGGACGTGTTTACACACACACACACACACACATTCTGCTCCGGTCGCAAGGCGCCGCTGTGATGTACAAGCGCTGCAGCCTCCCTCCTCCAAAACGCGTGTGGTTCATTTTAATGAGCTAATTTGATCAGTGAGTTTGCGTTTAATCGGCGAACGGGCAGTTTTTTTCTCTCTAGCTCTGTCTCTCTCTTTCTCCGTCATTTTCAAAAGTGACACGTCTTCAAACATCTTTCTGCGGCGGCAAGGACGCCTGCAATGATAACCACTTCAATCAGCCCAATCTCAAAAATGTATTTATATTTATACATAAATATATATTCAAATGAAAACGAAAAACTGTTCTTGAATGGAAAAAAAAAGGAAAAAGGACATTTTCTTTTTTTCACGGTTGGGAATATTTTCCCTGGTCTGTCGAGACGCAACTCTCCGCCAGTGCCGCCACCTGTTGTTCCATTGCTCACGTCCGAGGTTGCTGATTTTCTCTCTCCGCCGTTACTGTCGCCGCCGCCGCGCGCGACACACACAAAAGCAACAGCAAATCCCTCAACAGCCAGTCAAGCCTTGGGGCCAGAGAGGGCCCATGTCCCCCTGACCCACTCCGCATGGCCAGCTGAGCGTTGCCCCCCCCCCCGAGGCATACGGACGCAAAGAGCGTTGCCAACGGTGCAAGTGGTGGTTTTTACGAAATCCATCTGAGCCCGGGCAGCTGTCGCCACGGTGGCAACCCGGGGGGGGGCACGAGTCTCCGTGACGAACCGCCACAACCGGGGGGTGGGGGGTTGCACCGAAGAGAAACTGCTGCAATAACAGAAGCTTCCGAGCCATCAGCCCCCCCCCCCCCCTAGTTTTCAAAAATCACTTGCAAAGACATCGATAGTGGGAAAAGAACAGTGAAGTGATAACCCCGAGTCGTGTGTAAATGCTGGGTGTATTGTTGATGTGCCACTTCCCCGTCTCACACAGGGGCCAAATTGGATTTTGACGTGATTACTTTATATGTGTTTTGACACGCCATTCTTTCTTTCTTTCCCTTTCTCTCTTCTTCTGCAAATAAATGCACAGCGACTGCCGTCTCGCAGCGCTCCCTCTCTTCCTGCCACGGGGCAAGACATTAGTGTCACACTCTCTTCGGCGGCGACACGTCATAAAAGACACATCAATAACGCCGGGACGTCTCGGCGTTCTCCATTATTATTATTCTTTAATGCCGGCAGAGGAAATGATTTAATGCCTTGCACCCCCCCGCGTGCCGTTGCTTATCTGTGGAGTTTCATTAGCATACAAAGCCAATGTTTTCCGGTGGTGGGGGTTTTTCGCGGGACAGATAGCAGCCCCCGCCAGTTAGCTCATCCCGCTAACCCCCCTTTTGTGCGCGCGTCTCGCTGCCAGGGCTAAAGATGATGGCTCCGTGGCGTGTTTGGGGAGACTCTTGTCACATTAATCCTTCTCCACACGCCAGCTCCGCAGACCCGCGCGACCGCGGGAGTCGCTCCGATGGGCCCCCCCCCCCCAGATACTCACAAAGCGAGAGAGAGAGAGAGAGAGAGAGAGAGAGAGAGAGAGAGAGAGAGAGAGAGAGAGAGAGAGAGAGAGAGAGAGAGAGAGAGAGAGAGAGAGAGAGAGAGAGAGAGAGAGAGGGTCCAAGACAAATTGCATCTGGCAAAAAAGGGAAGATGATGAAAAAAATGAAGCTGGGTAAGAGGTAAAATAAAAGTAATTCAGGCGTCTTGTGCTTAGTCTGAGTTTTTCTGTGTGAACGTGACAAAGAGAAGGAGAAAGGAGATGCAGAGGGAATGTAGACTGCTTAGATGGGCGCTTTTTATTTCGGGGGGGGGGAAATCATTCTGCACCTTTCATAGCGGGCCCCCCCTCGCAGGGCGTCTCCTCCTATTCCATCTGGACGATGGCGCCGGGCCGCTTTCCTTTTCTCCCGTGGTATGCCGCGGCTCTTGTGTGTTTTGGGGGTCCGCGGTGCAAACCTGCTGCCAGGCTTGGCCCGGAAAAACGCACCTCTATGCAGGGAGCTGCCGCCCTGAGCAGCCGGGAGGATGTCGCCTGCCCTCCTCCTCCTCCTCCTCCTCCCGGTGTATCTCCAGCATCTCAAAGGCCCGTCCAAGCCCTCTGTTACCCAAAGGGGAAAGCATCTGCACTGTCAACAGCCTGTCCATTTCCCCCCCGGAGTCTCGCCTCTCCGAAGCCGTCACGAGTTCTTTGGCGCTTACAGAAACAAGACGTTATGACGGGGCCCAAAAACAAAAATATGACTTCGGACTAGAGGCTCCCTGCAGTTCATGAATATCTGTGACTTAATTTGTTTTTTTTTCTCACCCCTCCTGTTCACTGGATGCTGTTTAACATAACTACAATGTACGCTGCATCCGTGACACCATAGGCGCAAACTTGTGTTGAGGCACCTGGTACGGTACGTAGGCTTGTCAGCTTCACCCAGGTGAGAGGAGGCATGTCCTGTGTGTGTGTGTGTGTGTGTGTGTGTGTGTGAAGGTGTGAATTGTACTGTGGACGGTATTGTTGTAGATGCCGGAGATAGAACTCGTTAGAATGTGTTACCCAGGCCCGGAGGCGGAGGATGTACGAGGTGTATGATGACGTTTAGCGCCGGCGTGGAACACATGGGAATGTGTCTAATTACCAGCGAAAAAGCGCGGACGGAGGAGGCCGCGGGGGCCTGCCTCGGTCGGCGAGCGACCCGAGCACACTCGGGAATGTCCTCCCGTCGCGCGCGATGTTCCGCCATCGACGTGGACGCTGGGCGCCCGTGTCGCGGCCGCACATTTTGGCCGCCGCTCACACCCCGAACATGTGGAGTGCACGCACAGGAAGCTCCCCGTGGCTGGCGCAGCTGTTGGCTTTAATAACTTGAATTAGAGTAAGCACCAATCCGCTGGAGGGGCCCCGAGACGGAAGCCTAACGCTCTCCGTCTCCCCTCGGTCACAGCGGCCGCCTCTCTGCCCTCCCGCCAACTGACGCCGAGTGAATCTAGGCCACTGTGCGCTCGTGTTCGATCTCATCACGCTCGTGTAAATTCCCCCCTCGGCCGCTTGTAAAGTAACGCCGGCTTCGGGCGTGAGGTGAGTGTGCAAAAAGAAGAAAAAGGGAGAGAAGAGAGGAAGACCATCTTTGCTGCATGGAATATGTGTGTGCGTGTGTGTTCTTGATCTTCGCAGGAAATCTGACGGGCCAGTGTGCCCGCGGATTAGAGAGGCCTCTGTTTGGGTGGCTGCATAATTAGGACAACGCTGTTGACAGTGCTGCAAAGTGGCCTGCTTTTCTTTTTCTTCCGACACTGCAATTTTCAGTTCTCGCCCCTCCCACTTCATGAGTCTCACTGTGTCGGGGGCCCCGGCCTAAAGAACAAAACCTGTGCCGGCTGTACAGTGAATGAACTCGTGGGGATGTGGCGGTTTGCCTGGCACGTGGTCCAGCCAGTGTCGCCAACTTGGCGACTTTGTCGCTAGATTTAGCGAGCATTCAGACCCCCTCTTTTTCAAAAAAAAGGGACAAGAATCGACAGAAGAAAGTTCATTTGTAGTTCTTAACATATTTAGGGTGTTTTTTTTACCCCCCCCCCCCCCCCCCCACGACGTTACTCCTCTCTCCTACAGCGTCCATTGCAATCACAAGAACATGGCCACTTACGCAACTCAGGCGATGCCGTCATTTAGCGACTTTTAGGACAGCCAATAGCTACTTTCCTTACTGAGGAGTGGGCAACATTGGGTCCAGCGGCTGGAAACGACCTCATTAAGCTTTATTGTAACGGTGCGTTCACACCGGACGCGGCGCGTCAATGCAGAGTCAATGCAAAAACCTGAACGAGACGCAAGGAACGAGACGCATGGAATGCGACGCCGGTAGCGCCACGCCAATAAGCACGAAGACGCGAAAGTTGCGTCGGCCACCACAGTTTTCCGCGTGACGCGACAGCCGTTGAGCGTTGAGATCCTCCCTCCGTCACCGTCATATTCGCCACGAGTGACCAAATGTTGGCCAGCGCCCAAACTCGCGCGAGCAAAGCGACACGAAGGTTTCGGACACAACCCAGCGTTATGTCGGGTGACGTAAAGGCGTCGAGGGTGAAAGAGTCCAGGGCTTTTACAGTGACTTCTAAGACTCCATGTTGTTTCCCCGTGAGTGTGCAGTCCCCCCCCCCGCCCCCTCGATCCCGGACCCGCGAGGTCAGATCACCCTCCACCCCTTTAAATTGCCTATACGCTCGTGTGCCACATTTGTTAGTTTTTTTATTCTTTTAGCCATTTTAGACAGAGACACTTATATCCAGAGTGTCCCCCCCCCCCCCCCCCGCGCCTTTTCACCTCCGGTAATGAATGCCAGGATGGACTTCCCGCTTCACGGTGACCTTCGCTGGGGAGCAAGCATTGGTAGAAAATGGGGTGTTTGGATGGACCTCGCGGGGGTGGTGGGGTCACAAGGTTAAAAGCATTAGCTCTGTAGATGGAGCGCAGGAGGGACTACGGGGAGTTGAACGGCGAGGGGAAAGTAGAGATTCAAGCAAACCAATCTCTGCGCCGCACACCCAATACTTTCATTTCATCCGTCTCCGTCCCACTCGGCCAGTTGCTTTCATTCAAAGTTGCCCGAGAAACGGATGCATGGGGGGAGAAAAAACTAAATGACTCTTCTGTCTTAATTTTGATTTATCGCTTCTTTAGCCTCTGGGAAGGGGGGCGAGAGCGTGACGGTTCCACGGGGAACAAGTTTTCACACTTACTGTAAACCATCCACCACGTGTCAGATGAAGCCACGTCCGCTCGGTGCCGTCCTCTTGCCACGACGGGTCAGGAGGTGCTCGGTTGAACCTTGTGTGTGTGTGTGTGTGTGTGTGGGATGCACACATGGCATGTGAAGTCGGATCCAGACTCTGTAATGGGCGAGGGAATCTAGCCAGAGGCAGAGCCCCCCCCCCCCCCCCCGTCTCTTCCACTCTTCTGTGGCCGGCTGACGTCTTCTCCGCATCCGTTATTTATGCACTCTTTCATCGACGCGGCGTTCTCCTGGCAGAACGCCAAGGCAAATTGTCACTTCAGATCAGACACGGGTTTATCTCTCACTCGCTCTGGCTCACTCCTTTTTTCTTTCTTCTTCTTCCTTTTCACCCACCTCTTCCAATCCCCCTTCGCGGGATGGGTCGGACTCGTGCGGGTCCCCCCGCATGCAGAGGCTAACAAACGCCTTCAGAGATCAGTTGGCTGGAAAGGAACGGCGAAGCAGGCTGGCAGAGAGTGAGTCAGGGGCTCAGGCTTAAACTGACACTAAGCACAATCCCATTGTCCGCCACTTCTCCCAGCCCCCTGTGCATTTGGTAGGGGGGGGATTATTATTTTCCCGAAACAGGACACAATGTGTTTTGTTTACGATTAGGGGAGCCTGGCGAATCAATTTCGAGAAAATGAACGTATTCCGTATATATGAAATGCGTCCGTAATGAAGTTACGACATCGCGGCGCCCGCTTCCCTCTCCCGCGTTCATTTGCTTACGAGGTGGAGACGAAAAGAAAAATCAGGCGTTCATTATGGCACAAGGCCCGAGTCGTTTTCCTGGAAATGAACGCACACGCACGCACGCACGCTGGGAGGGGGGGGGGGTTGATGTATGGGATCCCCCCCCCCTCTCCCGTGTAACGCCAATCTAAGAGTCCTTTTTTCCCGATTTGGTTCAGAATCCCCTCGCCCTCGTGCGCGGAGCAACCAAACGCATTAAGGGTCGAAGAGAACGACAGATGGGCCCCGTGCAGGAAGCGGTGTGTTGGAAGGATCCACAGCGTTGTATTCTCCTTCACCCGCGAGGGGGTCGGGGGCCGATCGGAGACTTCCTATTAATTATAGCGAAGAAAGGAATTTGCCCCCGCCGCATATTGTTCGGGGTCCACTGGACGCCACGGTTGCACGAACGCCAGCAAAACGAAGCCGACTGGTAATGGCCGCCTTGATGAAAATGCCGGAGCTCCCTAATTAAGCCCTCTCCACTTCGGGGGGGGGGGGGGGCAAGCTCGTCTCCCGCTCCCTCGCCCTGCGTTCCCAAAGGCCCGTTCCGTCTCTTCCTCCAGGACGCGTCGCCTTGACAGCTGAACGCTTCCCCTTCTCTAATGGCTAAATTGTGTCTGGCATGTAAGTTTGTCCGTGCCAACATATGCTGGAGCGACAGAGCTTTGAAAGAATCTCCATGTCAGCTCCTTTCTTCTGGCGGACACACACCCGACCACGGAGCCAGTGCGCGTTTCAATTTTTAGTTTTCTTTCTTCCTCCCGCTCTTCGACCCGTCTGAATTGGAGAATATCGTTGTCATTAGTTAGGTTTCGGTATCTTCTAAAGTGTTTGTGAGTTTTGTGATTCGCGACATGTCTCATGTCACCGACTCATGACCGTCCTCGACGCGGCGTCATGAATACGAGAGGCGTGTCGGGGAGCGGGGGGCCGACCTTCTGGATGCTCTTCAGCAATGTGACACACACACACACACACAGTCCAGACAAAGTGACTCTTTGAGAGATATTAAAGGTTTTGGTCATGCACACAACCCGGGCGGTGATTGAGGACGCCTTGGTGAAGGTTCTGGTCCGATCCTCGGTAAATATATGATAGCGTGATAAACAGCCTTTAAAAAAATGAATAAATGATGTTTAATTAGCAGCAGCGACCTTCAGCTCGTGCAAAGTAACCATATGATAAAATCGGCAGTGTGTTTCCGACTCGTCTTCGCTCCATTTCATTTGGCTCACTTTAATCTTCTTCTTTGCTCTCTCCGCTCGCCTGTCACACGTAAATAATGAGTAGACTCGAGACGTCTTTGATTCTTTTGCGAGGGCCTCAGCCGGGGTCACAGCTCAATTGGCACAGACGAGGAGAAGGAGAAAAAAAACCCCAGCGCGTTTTGCTGAAGGCTCGTTAGGACTCTTACAGCGCGGAGCCAGGGTCAGCGGATGATATGGAGCCGTTTTTCATTGAAAACCTCTTGATCCTGTAGATCACGAAAAATATGCTCCGTCGCGAGAGAGAGAGAGAGAGAGAGAGAGAGAGAAGAGGGGAAACAGTTTCTCCAGATGACAAATTATACGCCCTGGGCTCGGAGAAGGAGAGAGGGACGGAGGGCGAATAGAGAGATGGAGAGAGAGATGGAGAGAGAGGACATAATACTGTTTATATCTGTGTGATTCCAAAAGCTGGCAAGATGAAGAGTCACATCATCACATCGCGTCGGGGTAGTTTTGATGCATGCCGCCCGCGGATGAGGCAGCTGGCAGATATACTGTGGGCAAGAGGGCCATTCCATCAACATTTTCCGGAGGGGGCCTCAACGCCGACGTTTGATAGATGAAAAAAATGCAAATAAACCGTGTCACATCTCTCTCGGAGCCGGCTGTGAATACAAACAGCCATTAGCGAAGCGGCGGCGCGATATCTGTCCTCGCTGTGCCGCGCGACAACTTCCCCCCCGGACGGCCCGCGTCGATCCGATCCACGCGCGCAACGTTCTTCCCCTTGTCACCCTTCGTGTTGTTTATGTGTCTGTGGCTGGCGCATGAACAAACCACGTTCAGATATGTGCACACATGTCTGTATACACGCTCTATATATAATAGATTATCTTAAAGAAATGAAACGAGTGACGAGATCCGCAACTGGCTCTGTGATGGCGACATTTTGGTGCGTCATTATGCACATCGCTACGGTGGCCCTGGAGGGCGAGTCACAAGGACACGTAGGAAAGCACGACGGCAAAACTGAAAACTAAACGGCGGATCAAAAAACAGAAAGGCAAAATCCAAATGGAAAACTTTGAATCACAAAACCCAGCGTCAAATCAGTAAGACAAAATGGAAGATCAAAATACAAAACGTCAAATCAAGAAATCAAACAGTAGATCAAAAAGCCAAATGGGGAATCAAAAAAAAAAAAAAAACGCAAATCAAAAAAGAATAAACAGCAAATCAAAAAAAATAAACAGCAAACTGACTGGACGTGCGCACCGACCGACTTTTACAACAGGAAATACAATTTTGAATTGGAAATACTAATATGAGAGCGTTTTCTGTTTCGGCGTTGTGTCCTTTTCGATCAGCTGCTGGTGTGTTTTGCCATTTGCACCTCCGGGGCCACCGTACATCGCTCAGACGGCGGGCGGCAGGAGACGAAACCACGCTGTGGCCGCACCGCCGCACCGCCGCAGCACCGCGTGGCCCCCCACGGCCCAGAGAACGGATATTCTCACGGGCGCCAATGTTCTCTAAAGACACCAGAGGTTGTTCCCAGTCGAAGTGGAACGTGGCTGCAGGTCGGCGCCTATAAATAATGCTCTTCTTTTAGAACTTTTCTCAAGTTCTCCAGCGGCCTCTCATCCCTCGTCGCTGCGTGACGACTTCATTATGCCTTTCAGAGATTCAGGGGATATACCGGCGATGATTATTCATGTAAAGAAAAAAAGAAATTGCCCCTGCAAATTAATGGGGAGGCATTATGCAAACAGCTCTGTCCCGGTAATACATTTGAAGGTATTTCTAACGCAGGGGTAACAACCGGCTGCGCAGGTTAGAACCCCGCAAAAGAACTATTATTCATATTCAGCACTACTCCCGCCAAGGTTAAACGTGGGTATGAAAGGAATAAAGTGGCAATAATGGTGTCTGTACAAGGGATATGTGTTAATGTCGGCTCATTTCAGGGCAGAATCACCACTTACACGCGAAGCACTCAAGAATTTCCTGTCGGGGGAAAAAAACACTCAAGCCTTTTTGTAGAATCCAAGAGGAGAAAAAGAGAAATTGCCCTTTACATAAATGGTTTTGGACAACTGCATGCTCGTCAGCCAGCCGCCATAATCTGTAACTAGGGATCTTTCTCCGTTTAATTGCATTGGGAACAGTTAAGACGGCCGACTTGTCAAACTCTCGTTATCCACTCATCTGTGCGGCGCACACGTGGCAGCAGTGGGTAGAATATATATAAATATATATATATAATAAAAAAAAAAGAAGACACGAGACAGTGAAAAGGAAGGGTCGAGCGGGAGAGCGAGAGAAGCTGAATGTAACAAAGTGAGACGCGAGGAGTCGGACGGAGGGCTTCAGGTTGTGACACGTTAATTGCTCCTCGGCAGCCAGAAGCAGGAGAGAGAGTTGTCATCTTGTCGGCGGCTAAAACTGCCGGCGAGTCATCGCTCCGCTCTTCAATCGCTCTCGACGGGTATATAGCGCTGACCCCCCCCCGGACAAACACACACAAACACACACACACACACACACACACACACACACACACACACGCACTGCCTGCGGTAAGCATAACCGAATCTGATGTTCATCGCCCCAAAAGGCCGTCCCGTCACATCCAGCCGTCCGGCTCGCTTCCGGCTGATTGGAAACAAAAACCCTGCCTCGCTGAGCGGTTGCCTCACCTCCGCGTGCCAACTCCAATTCTCCGCCTCTGTTTTTTGAGCGGCAGGCACAGTTAGATACTTTTCAGGCATCGGTGTAGTTTCCATTTTTATTTCAGCAGCCATAACTCCGAGAAAACGCCCCCCGATTTGCCCAGGAAAATGTCAGGATTGGAGAATCCAGTGCTGAATGAGGCTGACATTTTAAAGCATTGGTGTATTAGGGGGGGCGGGGGGGTCATACTTTAGAAAATGATTGCATGCATAAGAGTTCAAGCCTCCGGGGGCTTTCTTGGCGAGGCGGCCTGCGCAGGGCATCTCCGCGGAGAGAGGATTTTTCGGCGAGGCAACGGGAGGAGAAGTCACACGGCGAGGACTCACCTTACTTAAAGGTCAGACTGTCAGCGGCTCTGATCTCCCGCATGACCTAACCTTCAGTTACACAACATTATCTCCGTTAAAAGCCCCCCCCCCCCCCCCCCCCCCCCCCCCGGTCCCCTGTGCGGGCGGGGTTCGAGTCCACGCCCAAACTTTTTTGCTCGTGGGACAAAACTCTCCGACAACACGGAGGCGGCGGCGGCGGCAGTCAAAGGGTAACAGCCAACGGTATAACTTACCCCGAGGGGCTGGAAGTCGCCGAGGCAGTTTCGGACCAGGCGGAAGTCGAGTGCAGAAGAGCATGTTAAGTGTACAGAACGTGGGGGGTGGGTGGGGGCGGGGGGGGGCCCTCTTAATTGGTTAAGAACCCACCTCATCGGCGCTTAAAGGGCTTTTAAGGATATGCCTCCGCAACCCAGTGAGTGGAGGGGTGGCGAGGAGCGAGCCCGGGGGATCGCCGACGGGTTTAAATGGAAGATTGTTTGATATGACGAGGTGTGTCGCCGTAGTCTCTTGAGAGAGTCGATGGCAAGGATCTGGTTTTCACGCTGTACTCCCATTGAGCGCTCGTTCTCGCCTTTTGCTCGCGGCGGAGACAAATTGCGGAGCACAGGCATCGACCTGACTTTGTGAAATGACGTATTCAGTCGCACTCTCCGTCAACGCTCGCTGCGCCGGTGGGAGGCAAGTTAGTGGACTCTTGGATTACAATGATTATATTATAAGGGAAAGAGTGATGTCTGACCTTCACTCTGGAACAGCTCGGCTGCCTCCGTCAATCTCGTCACGGTGGCAGGGCCTCTTGTGAAAACCCCTGTCGGAGTCATTAGTCAAATTGACGCCCCACTGGGTCTAAAAGTGCGAAGGAGGCAAAAGTTGTGAGGGTACGAGGGTTGTTTTAGAGCCACATTGAGGAAAATGTAAATAAGAGTGAGACTTGGAGAATAAAATTGTAATTTTATGAGAATTAAGTCATGATTTTACTAGAAAATTTTACAACTTTATTTGAGAAATTTCGACTTAACTCTCAAAATATTTCAACTTTATTTGAGAAATATTTCGACCATATTCTCATAATAATATGACTCTATTCTCATAAATGTACAACTTTATTCCCAAAGTCTCCATTGTTTTCTCTCTCTCACAGTGTGGCCCCAACTCTCCGTGGCAGTGAGGGCGCCCTCTGTCGATCGTTTCCTTTCATCAAAACCAAAAGTGGCAACCGCTGTTTCTCAAAGCGTTTCTTTAACCCAAACGAGAAAGAAAAATTATAAAGCCGTCAGAGAGCAAAGCCGATGTCGGATTAGGCGAAATGGGAAAGCGGATCGATGGGAGGCATCGTTGGGTGTGGACAATTTAGAGGCGGAGTCGGGAGGAGTTGTCGGAGAGCCGAAGCTCTCCTCCACTACTTGGGAGCTGAATTATGGCCCCGGGCGACGCTGTCGGCCAAAAGAACAAGGAGAAAGTTCAAGAGGTGTGCATGGGAGTAGTCTTATAAAAAGGAGAAGGAGAGCGACTTCGCAGTCTAGTAACCGGGGGGATGGCCCCCGGCCACGAGCGGCCGAGACGAGAGGTTACCTGAGCCTCGGCGTCAAGCCGCTCCTGTGATCCGCTGAATCACCAACCGGCCGGTTAACGGGCGCCCTTGGGAAGACGCAAGCTCATTTGAATTGGACATGTTGTACGCTCGACTCTGGTCGCTCTTCGGTTGCTCCTTGGGGCCCCGAGGCCCTGGAGACCCCCCCAACAAGGTTTGGAGCAAACGCGCTTTTTTTGTGCTCGAAATTAAATGCTCTTGATTAGCAATGTACTGAATCTTATCTCCAGCAACCATCTTGTTGGGTCAAAGGGTGACGGGTGAAGGGACAATCCAATGAAACACGTCCATGTCTCATTGCAATATACCTTGCCATTTAAAATCTCCAAAAAAATACTCTGATTCCTTTGTTAGCAGGGGCCCATGCCGAGACCCCACAATTCTACCAGATGCTCTGCGTGGCCCCTCATATATTGGGGGGCGACTGGTCCAGTGAAACCACTTCCTTCTCTCGGTGAAGGTGTATTTACTTCTGTCGTTCGCTAAACGGCTCTTTGAATACGCGGATCTGTTTAGAATGAGACGTGATTCCAAAGAGAAAAATGCTACAGGTAAAAAAAATAAAAATAAAAGGGAGCATTTTCAATTAGTTCTTAGGCTTTTTGCCCGCAACACTTTCTGGCAAACCTCTTTTTTCCATCATTACCCTCCCCATTTATATCACTGCCGTAAGTCTCCTAAATCCTTCGACTGCCGCGTCTTCGCGCAGCTGTGCACTTTTTTATGGCATTTGCTAATGTACTGTAAATGACATAAAATACGACAAGCTTCGGGTTTTTTTTTTCCTGCCGGCTCTCGGCTTTTATATCTTTTTTTTTTTTTTCCCTCCACACCAATTTTCAATTCCCCATTTATTTATCTGAAGGCAGATGCGATTTTATGTCCTTGTCACGGCGGTAAAGTGCTACTTTGAAATGCAAATGAAGTGCTGATTGAGAGATATTCAAGGGGGGGGGGGGGATTGTGTGTGTGTGCGAGGGGCGAAAGCCAAGTCCGGGGGAAGAGACGTCGCCCGGTCCCGTCCGGTTGTCGGGTGATGTATTGCCGGAGACCGGCGCGGACTGATGGAGGACGCTCGAGGACACGCTGCCGAGCTACAGAACTCTGGTCTTCTCCACTTTAAACCCAATCTCATCAAAAGCTGAGTTCCCATTGCAAAGCCCCCCCACCCCCTTTTTTCCCCCCACCATTATAAAGACGCCGTTTCTGGAAATAATGTATTTCATGGCCATTTAAGGACGTAATTCAGGGAAAGGGGAGTCGTTAATCCGAATGAAATTACAGGGTAGGGAGCGCGCGCCTATTGTCTTCTATGCACTTAAAGGATAGAGAGCGTGCACTTGAAAAGGTAATGGCTTTTTGTGAAGTCGAGCATCGCGGCGGCTTCCGACAACTGTAACGGAATCCGTTGAAAGCGCGTCCTCTTGGTGCAAGGCGCGGCGTGATGGAGTTCCTCTTATCCGGTGTCAGCGGTGTCCTGCACACCTTGATAATGAAGCCCTCCCCTCCTCCCTCGTCTTGTAATAAACCCCCGCGGCGTCTTGACAGGTACTGCGCCGAACAGGAACAGGCCTCTCATCTCTCTCCCTCTCGACACATACACACACACACACATCTTTCCCCACTTTCCCAAAAAAAGCTTATTTTTCTGGACGTCCCCCGTCACCACGTGACAACCTGCTAACCATGACAGAGGTTAGGGGGTAAATACCGTTAATGGAACAGCGGAGGCGGTTGTGGAAGGACGTCCTGACTTTGCCATGTGGCTGATGTATGCGTATGTTGGTGTTAGGGTCAGGGGTCAGGGGTCAGGGGTCAGGGGTCAGGGGTCAGGGTTGCTCTCTGCGAGCAAAATCACTTAACGGGAGTTGTCGGCCCAGTTACCGACCGCATCCGAGGTGTTGGTCTGAGGACAAACAGCCACAAAATTCATGGCGCGCGATATGAAAGACCTGTTGTTGAAAGAAAGTGGTGACTGTCAGAAAATCAAACACGACATGGACTACAACTGTTATTAACTTATTTAGAAAAACAAAAAACCCCATCTGAATAAAGTGAGGGCGGCACGGATGCAAGGGGAAAAGAAAATATGGACGTTGAGATACAGCGTCGCTTTGAAACAGCTGTCTTTGAAAATGACAAAACATCCGCAGCCTTTACTCGAGCTGTATCTCACTTTACCCGTCGTGCGTCCTGGCACTTCTTTTCCCCACCAACTCTTTCTTTCTATATATATTTAATCTGGCAGCATATGTGACTCACTCTCCGCAGTGAAAAGGAGCAGCACACTTACCCCCCGTCTGGACGCAACATCTCTCACAGAAACCCCAAGTTAAGGAGGCATCAGACGAACCTGTGATGGTGATTGCCACTTTGAGGACAAACTCACAAACGGAACGACGCGCCGTCGTAACGGGCGAGCGGAAGGGTCCAAAACTCCCATAGTGTGCAACGCGAGATTGTAATTACCGCTGCACTCGACAAACCGTCGCAAAAAAAAAGGCATTGGATCATTACGGCAACGTTTACGGGCATCCATCGGAAAAAGGGCGCGGGATGCTTTGGCCGAGGCTGAGCCGCCGCCGCTGTGATTTAACCTGGCATTTTTTGAGCCGCGGCTGAGCCCGCTCTTCCGAAAATCAAGGCTAAGTGGCGGATTCATCAGTGGCCTGTCGAGATGGAACACTTGCGCACCCGGCGGCGGCGCGGAGACGGGGCGCCTGATTGGGACAAATACTTCTCTCCCTCCGGTGTCGCCTCTCGTTCTCCCAGCCGGGCACCGAGGCGCCCCGGCTGAAAGGAAAAAGACAAATGTTTTGATTGGCGGGGGGGGGGGGGGGGGGAAGGGTCTCTTTCAATGTCACAGCAGCCGGGAGAAGAAGAATGAGGACGACGTGCCGCCCCCCCTCCCCTCGTCTCCGAGGGGGAAGCAAATAGTTGAAGACGATGAGAGGGAAAATGGATGTCTCCGTCTGCAGGGTGTTGAATGTGCCGGAGAAAGCTCAGTGAGAGCGTCTCTTTTAATGAGGCCGCATTTCCAGAGGACCATTTGGATTTCTGCTCGGTGACAACATCCATCTCTCCATCTATCCATCCGTCTGCTGTAGCCATGGCTATACAAAAAACTCGGAGCGCCTTACGGTGACTCTGCCGAGGCCCGCGTTCCCTCTCTCGAACACATCACAGGCTACGCCGTTTCCTTTTCGGCGCAGCCTGTCAGCGACGCCACGAGTCTTAACGGGCCACGATGTCTCTCGTGTGGCTGGACATCTGTCCTCGTGGACAAACAGAAATTGGGGACGCCTCTATTCCGCAGCTTACTGTAAATATATATATACACGTACCGGCGGCCCTTGCAACAGGAACCTTGACAGACATGATGTGCATTTCACCGGCGCCCTGACAAGCGGTAAACAACTCGGATGTGCCGTCGCTGTGAGAGCCTCGTCTCGGAGAGAATGGCTTATTTATGAAGGATCTCTTCCTGTGCGGGGTTGTCTGCTGTAAAACAAGGAGATGTGTTTGTTAAAAATAAAGTTGTTGAAACGAGGCCAGCGCGCGCCACGATGTTCCCATTAACCATGAATAAGTCCGAACTCCGTTTGACCCGCGAAAACCTTTACGCGAACACATGAACACCTCTCGCCAAACCGTCCAGACGTAAACACCCCCCCCCCCCCCCCCCCCCCCCCCTTTCAGCTTTATTGTCCGAGGGGCCGCGATATATATCTCGATCTAATCTCACACAAAGACACAGACACACACACAAAAGAAGAAGCTCCGAGTCTCGAAAAGTCAAGGTACACTTTTATCTTGTCAGACCCACAAAATGTGAGTTATGGCAGCACAAAGAGAGGCAGCTGAATGTGGCTCTCCGTGCCGCTGACGTGTCACGTAATAGAAAAATGGGACTCTCTCTCCTCTTCAGAATGTATGATATCGCCCACCCCCCCCCCCCCCCCATTGGACTAAAGGCACCTCTCTGCGCCGCCATCGATCAAGTCGGCCACCTGAGTCCTCTTCAAATGCTCATCATTCCTTAATGAACGCGATCAATCCCACTGTTTGGCTCACTTTGAACAAAAACCCCTTCAAGGTCCCTTTGCAAACCTCGCGCAAACAAGCCCCCCCCCCCCTTTTTTTTTGTGCAAATTGTCACCCATTTCGGCGAGTGGTTTGCGCCCTGGGCTCTGAAAAAAGACAAACATTCATACGAAATACACCTGTGACAGGCGGCGAGGAGGCGATGGAGTGCGATGGATGGAGTGGGTACAAAGGTGACGAAGGAAAAGGCTGAGTGGAGAAACAGAAGGGACCCCTTCCTCTTCAATCAGCCCCCCCCCCCCCCCCCCCCAATCATCTGAACTCCCGAACTCCTCCCTCCCATCTCCATATCCCTCTCACTCATTTGCATCTCTTTTATGTCCCCGGCTTCAAATTATGCAAAAAGTGTATAGACGCTGAGAAGGAAAGTAGTCCGGCCTGTAAAAAGTGAGTCGCTCCATTTCCATCTTTTCTTTTCTTTTTTAATCAATACCAGCCGGGGGAAGAGGGGGTCACGTGGCGCGTGGTCGCAGTCACGCTAACGAGAACATTTTTTGGAACCGTTCTCTTTCGAACTGCGGTTGCCTGGGAAACCGGCCCACAGGAGCTCGTCCGCCGCTTTGTAACGGTAATTACAATCAGTGGTCAGACGGGGTCTTGTGTTGACGGAACAAAGCGCGCGCGTCACGGCAACCATGCTTGGGGTTTTTTACGGTTCCTTTTCCACCCTACTTGGTCTCACTTGGAGGCCGGCGACCTCGGAGGACCTTCACACTTCGTCGAAGCTCCTCCATCCATTAGAGGGCGAAGATAAAAATGAACAACAGGTTTGTTTGTTTGTCTTGCTCTGGATATTTTGGAAGAGAGGGGTTTTCAAAAGCCTGGAGAACTTTAATGAAAACCCCTCCTGCTCCTCGGATACCCCACTTTCTGATGTCCATGAAATCTCGCCCCTTCTCGCCGTCTACAGCCGATGATGAAGCGAGTGCCTGCCAGCCCCCCCCCCCCCCCCCCCCTCGCCCAACCCCCCCCCCCCCGCTGTTGCCATTCGTAATTTCTTTTTTAGCAGTCATCATCGGAGGTGATCCGTCTTGATTATGCCTCGGCGCAACTGTCATGCTCCGCTAATGCGCGGCGTGTGTGTGTGATAGAGAGAGAGAGGACGTCTTTTTCCGGCGGCGCTGATGTGGATCCCCCCCCCCCCCCCGCCTCGTGAATTTGCATTCTCGCAGACACCTATTTTTTTGTTTTACTCACAATGGTAGCCGTCACGTCACAGATACTGTTGGCGCGGCGTGTTCGTCTCAGACGTGGACAGGCAGGAGGAAAAGACTTTGGACATTCCGGATGTGTGAGGCGGATTAATTGTGTACAGTATATGCCCACGTCTAATGGGCTTTATGATGGTAATTATATTATATTATGAATTCCTGCGGCATCTGAGGGATACTTTTTTCTGGTTGTTCGTATTTTTCATTATCTTCTTAATCTTCCACGGAGGTTATGTTCTTGCCTCTGTCCGTTTAGTTTGATTTGTCCTGAGCAGAATAAATAAAAACTACAGATCTGCACGAAAACTTGGCGGAAGGATGGAACATGTCAAACAGAACATATTAAATATTGACGAAGATCCAGACAAAGGGTCCAATCCAGGATTGTTTTTTGTTTTTTTTACTTTCTTTAACTTTGCGTTTCACGAATTTCCCATGCAGAGAATAGTGCATGGTCTTGATGGAAAAAACAGGAACAACCAGGCATATGGGTCGGGGTCTTGACATCCGCACATCCAAAACATTTCACAGTGCACACGTGCCAAGCTTTAAGCCAATCAGACGAGTGGCGGTCGACGAAGTCCAAGGACAGATGGACAGAACTGGGCACAGATTTCTGGATGTGTAGGACGAAGTAGCCCGTTTAGCAAGAGCCTACGTAGCTGCTCCTGTGGAACAATTTGCGTTAAACCTTGGTTGAAGTTTTAAAATCCCAGCGTCTGCATACCAGGGGCCAACGCCACGAAATGCTACGGCGAATATTCGAGGCCTCGTCATTCAACTTTGTTCACTTGGCCTCTTGGAAATCTCTGTCGGGATGAATTGAGTTTTAAGATACAGGTGTTGTATTTAAACAGTGCACTGCCTCTATTTGCCATCCATCACTCTAGGTTATTGTTTAATAAGGTCCCAATCGCCCCTGTTAAAACGCAGTAAATCAGTCACAGCTCATCAGAATTATTAGCAAATGATGTGGCGACCCCCTTCGTTCTAAACTTGCAGGAATTGAATTATAAGACGGATGGTTTTTTTCTTTCTTTCATCACCAATCTGGAACTAGCTTCCCGTAACCACAGGCGTGGTTCACTCTCTCCTGGAGCTTGGTACTTTACGCTCCAGATGGATGGATGATTCTCACGGCAGCATACTTCACTGACAACGGGGCATTTAATGATTATGCTGCAGATAAAAAAAAGCGCACAAATCGTGGACATTAGACCGACGGTGGGATGAAAATGACAGGACTGACTCATGCTGGAGTTATATGGACTTGTGACTAATAGGTGTCCGTTGATTAAGCACTAAGTACGGGGCGTCAAAGGAGCAGGAGGTCTGGTGGAGAACAGGGGGCGATCCATATTTCAGAAGATTTGATTTTAATGTTGAACTAAGGCAACTAAAGACTCCCTGTGGAAAGGAGAGAAAAGTCTAGTCGTGTGCTGAGAACATGCTCGTCTTGTAAAACAAATGGCGCGGGTGGGGGGCCCCTGCAGGGTGAGCGGAGGATATTTATTTCATATATGACTCATGCCCCGGTATAGTCGTCGCGCTATAGGATGGGTGAGAATAACTCGATTTAGTATCTAGATGCGCTCTTTTATCAAAAGTGTCCTAACACCAGTCACCAGGGCCGGCGGGTGGGGGATCGGGAGAATCGGGAGAATCGGGAGAATGCCCGGTGGGCCGCAATTTTTTGACAATTGTCCTCTTAGTTCATCTTCTCTTAGAGTTCACTGACACCGCAGCCTCTGCATGGCAACAGACCAGATGGGTGGTACCCTCTGAGGGGGGTTCTCCCCTCCCACGTAAGAGTTGGTTTGGCTCCCATATAGCCCGTTTTTTCCAAGGGGGGGGAGAGGAGGGAAGTGGAATACTTTTTTGCTAACTTAGTGTAATATTATTGAACCTCTATGCATTTGTTGAAACATATTTTAAATAAAAACTACACGACACCGTGGAGAAAGTGGGGCCGGTCTTGGTCCTGAATGTCACCTGTGGCAGCGCTACCAGAGCATTAGACGCAAATTAAAAAATAATAATAATTGTTGGTTTTGCACTCTTCCTTGTCACTAACAAAAGTACAAGCAGCAAAGCCCTAAAAACTAAAAACCGTGGCCACTAAAGACGACAGGCTCCCCGACTCCTCCATATTACGAAAGAACCCCCCCGCTCTGCTTCTGAATTGCTGGTATAAAACAGCCAGGATAGGGGGGTTAATAGTTTTTGATAATGATCCCGGGCTAAGCCTTTTTTCGGTGGCCGAGTGTGTGTGTGTGGCCGAATGCTGCCCGGATGAGAATGCTGATCACTCCTCTGAAGTGGGGGCCGGCGGACGGCGTGTGACTGTCTGTCTGTCCGTCGGCATGTAATTTCCAGGGCTCTGTTTGGCAAAGGAGCGATGAAATTGGTGGGCAGTTACAGCGCTGAGGGGGGGGGGGGGATAGAGCTGGAGTGTTGTGTGTGTGTGTGTGTGTGTGTGGAGGGAGACGCCGCCAATCCGTCCGATGGTAAACAAATTATCTGAAGTGGAATGACAACATTAGGCGGCGATGCCGAGTGCCAGTCCACATTATGAATATGGCTCCGTACGTGTCGGGCTTCTAACTACCTGCTCCCCCCCCCACACCATTTGAAACAACTGGCTGGTCCTTATCGGAGATCTTTGGCCTCCAATCACATCCTGCATGAATCTAGTCATAACATAGCAACGCACATTATCAGTCAGGATTTTGAACGTCCGCACGAGGAAGACTGATTGATTGTAATACATGCACCCCTCTCTAATGGGCTTGATGGAGCTTTATGAAAAATGCATTATTGGTAACTTCTGTTGTAACGTTCGCCGGCTGCGTCCGGGGTATTCCATTTTTTGTTATACTAATGAGGTCATCCGTGGAACAAAGGCCCGGCTGCTCCCGAGAGAAAGAGAGAGAGAGAGAGAGAGAGCATCATTCCCATGATCCCAATTTTGTGTTGAACCTTGGCGGAGAAGTTTGAATTCCCGGTGCGTGAATTCCTTTGTTATGTGCAACAACAAATACTTTGGCAAATATTCGAGGCCTCGTCGCCCGTTGCGGTTCCTTCCCTTTTTCTGAAAGGAGCTCACGGCCTCGTGCGAATTTTTTTTTTTTAAGGGACCCTCAAGGCAGATTCTGTCCGAACGACTCGGGTTTCTAAAAAGAATGCTGTCCTTACACCACAGTCAGGAATGATCAGTAAGAGGTAACATATAGACAATATCAAGGATAAATTAATGTATGGGCATTTTTACAATCCAGAATATATAGAGGAACTATAATTTATGACAATGCTAATGCAAAGTCTGCACAGCCAGACATTTACCCATTAAGGGGGCATGTACTGTACATCTAGGCCCGTCGCGATAACTAACTTTTTATTGCACGATATATAGTCCCAGAAATAATTGCGATAAACAATATTATCTTCAAATTCTTGATACTGAATCATCTGAGAAATGCTTTCCAGAGTTTACACTTTACACATGCGTTTAGGCCTCAGACAAAACGAGCAATTTGAAGACATGGTGCCTCTAGGAAAACACTAAGAAATACATATTTTCGGACATTTTATCCACCAAACCATACAACGAGAACAGATAAGAGGACAGAAGCAGCGAGATTTTGCTGAACCGTTGTTGACATTTATTCTTACGTCAAAAACACGCATGTCGACACAGCGGCTGCTATTGAGGTCCATACAAATTATTGGGTTCATATTCATTTATCATACGATAAGTCGAAAACGTAATTATCGTGACGGGCCTATGTAGGCGTGCCTTTATTCCACCTCGTCGTTATGTGTAAAAGGTACGAACACAGAATGCCGGTTCGTTGTTGTTTGCCTTTTTTTATGCAGGTAGTGCAGGTATAGTGTAGGTACAGAGCTGCCAAATGGAAGTGTTTGGACGAGGGAGTCCTGGCACGGTGGGCTGTGTTATATGTGGCAGCTTTTGATTCTGGAACCCCCTGGCTCTGCGGGCAGCGATATGGCAGCGGGATTGGTTCTGTGGAAACAAGCAAAAGGGGGCGTAAAGGAGGGGTCGCGCTCAACAGCAACGTGAGGCGCTTGTTGTGTGACAGGTTCTATCGTGATACTGTACTGAGCGTTGGAAGAATTCCTTCCAATCTTCTAGGATGTTCTCTCCACTGTGGCCGTTGTCGGCATGCCATTGTTTTCCGTATCGCAATGGGGCCGACAGATAACCATCTCCTCCATCTAACAGCTCAACCACCATTGTGAAACAAATGCATTGTCAAAGTCTGCACAGTGTCTTGTAGGAAAACGGTGGCTGTGAGATATTAGTCGGATAAGCTCTTCTGAAAGATTTGAGCAAAAAGCACGTTGCTCGATTTAGCAAATCCGAAGTAAAACATTTCTTTTTCCCCTTCTATTACTTATCTTTTCAGACAGTTTATGAAAACAGACTAAGTAGATAACCTTTTTTTTATTTAAAGTTCTATTTTAATAGCTCAGGTTTGGCTGAGGCTTAGTGAGAAATCCCAGGGGACTCTCTGTTGTCTGATAGACTAAAGGTGCCTTGTCTCCGATCTGCGTCGCCCAAAACTTTCACAGAACCTATAACCCCCTGAAGTCAAAGCTCATTTGTCTTACAGTAAAAATTGACGTCTGTTTTTTTTTTTATCCTTATTAATTTATTTATTTCGAACTGAGCTCTTGAGTAAAAACCCATTAGGATGCTTAATAAAGCGTTTGTTAAAGTGGATCTCCAGCTTCTCCCCCTCCCCTCCTATTACCGTCAGAGATAAAGTCTGCAAAAATGATGTGCTTGAATCTTAATTGGGCATTTCAGTTATGAAAATATTTTTTTTTCATGAATAAGTTAAAAGGGGAACCGGGCGGGTTTGTCTGCACACACACACCGTTGAATGTCGTGCCTGGCGGAGAATATGCGACGAGCTACGATTAGGCAGGGAGGGGCACGTTTTCTGTGTGTGCCAACGCAGTGATGCCCAGCGAAAGGATAAATCTGGCAGATGTGACGGAGATTAATCTCGGTGCAGAGCCACCTTGATGTGAGCACCCGGGCCCTCTCAAACGCGTCACCTCCATTCCTCTATGCCGCTGTGTCTCGTGGAGACTTAGCCAGGCTTTCACCTTGAGTGAAGGAGGTCACGCTTTTTTTAACGGCTCAAGGTAAAGAAAGTGCGACCTGGCGTCAGCTAAAGGTTAAATACAAACGGGTTCCGCCGCCGGCCATACCACTGGCCACACCTCCTACGTCCCTTCCACAAACAAGCCCCGATACCCCACCGATCTAATCGGCCCTCACTCATCCGCTCGCTCTCGCAGGCCCAGCAATTCCAATCTATTATGAATCCCACGCATCCGCACCTAAAGACTTGTGCGGGTGCATCCGAGGCTGCAGCACCTAAATATTAATGTGTGTAATTTGTGTGTACCAGGTCTTTTGCACTTTACTAGACTCTATTGCTTTCCTGTATGGTTTTGTCTTGTATTTTATGAGCTAATTTGACAATTTCTTTCATGACCCCGTACAGCTCTATACAACCCCGTGTCGGTGAAAAAGCGATTGACAAATGAACTTTAACTCGCACGCGCTCTCTGCAACTTGTTGCCTGTGCCGTCTATGGGTGTTGCGAAGGTCAGAGAAAGCGGCCCATAAAAACACAAAGACACACACACACACACACACACACACACACACAAACAACCTGAAGCACGACTGAATAAACTTATCCTGTGAAAAGATGAGACCCAATGAAAAAGAACCCAACCAGCCAGCTGGTCAAAGGGGATCTGTCGTTACTGGTTGGTGTCGGTGTCTCTCTGTGAGAGTTTTTCAAAACTTTATTTCAGATCAACGCTACACTCACTCCAGATGGCTGCAGCAGCCAGTTAAGCACGTCCAGCTGTTGCTGCAGGTAGCCCCCGAGCATTTGAGGATAAAAGTGTAGCCACTGCGTTGCTGTTTTTATAAACGCACCGCGGCGACAGGTGTTTTTTTTAAAATGGACTGTATTCGCCGCTTATGGTCTAATCGACCACCCGAAGCACTTTACATCACTAGTCGCAATCGCACGTAAAGCGCTTCCATATACATCCATCGTTCATACACAGCCAGCGCTGCCATTGGGTGCAATTTAGGCGTTAACCGTTTTGCCCAAGAACCTGCCTGTATGGGGCCCTAAGCAGAATTAGATTTTCCCCCCTGGTGTAGTACTGTGTGGAATCTAGCTGTCCTTATATATTTTCTTAGCCAACGGTTAGTTTGCCAATGTTAGCTGAGGATGCCTTGACTGACACTGAGCGGAATCTAGCTGTGGACATGAACTAAGCTAGCAAACGTTAGCTGACTAAACCGTAGGCTTGTCCGACGGCTAGCTAGCTAGTCAATGTTCATGGCAAAATGTTGAAATGAGCCATGCGTGTCCTTTTTTCGTGACATCGTCTTTGTCTTTTTACCTTTACACGCTACTGCCTTTTCCATCAACCGTCTGACCCGCTGTGGTTACATTGGTCACTCTCAACCCCCTGGTCAGTGGACGACCCTCTCCATATCCCCCGGGCCACAGGCCGCCGGGCACGTGAAATCCTTCCAATTTAAAAAAAAAAAATCCAATTGCAACCACAACCGTTCGATGAATATACGTCGTGATACAAAATTCCTCCGTCGTTTTGCAGTGGTGTCCCCCCCACCCCCCAGAAACAAGCCAGGAGATCCCGCCTTGGCGTGCTTCATCTTGTTTGTGCCGACTGTGGGTAGCAGAGAGTACACGGCTGTGATAAGCTCCTCGCGTGGGGGAGGAAAAAAATAAAACGCAGGCAGGGCTGCAACAAAGCTGTCTGGCGTTTGAAGGGCAACACATATACGGGGGAAGATGAAATCTCTCACCTCATCCAGCATCCGCCGCAACATACATGCACCTTTTACAAAAGAAGCCGTTTTACGGTACACGCTTTGAAGTTGCCCCCGGTGTTGCTGTAGTAGATGTATATTCAAATGAGGCAGTGCACGTATACAGGATTGTGTACCTCTGTGTGCGTACGCGTCACAGTGCGGGGATATGAATCAATATGAAAACGTATTGTTTTTCCACTTTAACCGGCGATCCATCACATGGAATTTAAGTTTTAGGCCTGAAAAACTGATAAGATGATATTTTTTTAACAAAATCAAATTCAGTGTCCTCCCGTCTTTCTTCTGATGCAGTTTGAAATCGTTCAACAGAGCTAATCAACTTCCTCGTCTGCAATAAGGTATAAGTGATTTCCTTTACGGATATGAAACCATAGGCGTATACAGGGAACCGCAATTTGATGCAAAGATGCGAAATAAAAATGCGCTCTCATTGTCTCGCCGCTGTTGTTTTGCTCTGCTTATGGTGATTTCGCTGCATGTTATTATTCTTATTAGTTTATACGATTAGCCTGGAAAATGATCGCTTGAGGCAGATTCGGCATTATGAGATATATAATACTGCACCTGTTTTTTTTTGTATTGTGTGTGTTTTTGCCCGTAATAAGGATGTTACTGTTTAAGATGGTGATAGACGTGAACGTAGAAATTTGGATTGAAAAAGAACTGCCCGCGAACAAAACTAGACTTAAAGCTTAATTTTTTTACTTTATGACGGCGCACCGCTGATTACATTTCAACGCGAACGCGACTAATTCCGGACCGTTTAGTTCAACAACAGTATTCAACACGACATGGCGAACATGGAGACTCACGCGAGAGGTCGGGTCCACCTCATGGAACTACATTTAACTCATTCAGAGTTGACGAAAAAACATCGGTTCTTTGTTGCAGGTGATTATACATACGTGAACACGTAGTCATGGACAACATATACAATTTCTGTGAATAAGTTCTAAGTTCCTAAATATTACATACTGTAGCTTTAAAAAAACCTTTGCTGGAATTTGTGTATGAATGCATGCAAGTGTGTTTGTGCGCGCATAGGCCTTAGTTGACAGGCAGCCTGCCAGTGTTTCTAACCACACACATCAGAACCACTCTGTGCCCCTCCACTCTGATCCACAAAACTGACCCCCACCCCGCCCACCCACCCTCCCCCATTAACACACCCTCCGCCTCTAATGGAGTTCACTGCAACGCCACTTTCTCCCTGAGCACACGGGGTGGGGGGGGTGGGAGGGAGAGAGGGGAGCGCGGCTAATAGCGGCCGCTCGGTCGGAATACACGGGTGTGAACTGGAGTTAATGTATGCCACTCGAGCGGTGTTGGCAGACAAGCTGGTGTTATCTGCCGCGGTGTGTGTGTGTGTGTGTTCGTGTGTGTGTGTGTGTGTGTGTGTGTGTGTGTGTGCCCCCATCTGTACCGTGACATCCGCCATTAAATGAACCAAAAGCTGAGTCGTGGCGGCTGTCTCCCCCCCCGGTCCCTGTGCCGCTGCACCCGGCACCTCTCTGATGCGCGTACAGTATCTCGCTCCTGTATCGTGAACACAGTCTAAGAATATCCCACACATTTGCTATCACCCGTTAGGATTTCTCTTTCAGCGCGACGTTGACAAGACGCCTGAGTGAAATTGGTGGAAATGGGGCAGTTTGTGTATTCGTAGAACCTCACTTATTCTCAACTTTGACCCTGTTCTCCCGATTATAACAATTATTGGAATAAGTTGGACCTAACCCTTCCCTCTTCTCGATTTGTTTCCCAAAGGGGCGGAGGCCGTGTTTTCCCAGCAGCCACAGGACCTGGTGGTGGTGGCGGGCCAGCCGGTGACGTTGCCGTGCACCATCCCCGGTTACCACGGCGTCGTCCTGTGGATCAAAGACGGCCTAGCGCTGGGAGTTGGCAGGGACCTCGCCGGTAAGAGAAGCGTCGCCCTGCATTCCTCTTGTCATCCTCACTTTCCCCCCATCAATTACACCACGGCAATGCACATTAGCTGTCGCATTGAAAACGGCTGCCTTTTTCCGCCGTCGAAAGCCTGCTCGCGTCACCATCTGCCACTTTGCCAAATATACATCAGTCCACAGACAGATGGATGAAAGGGGCCTCGCAATGGTACTGTATGCAATAAAAGTATTACATTACAAGTGTCTTGTCCTTGTGTCTGTTGCACACCAAGTCCCTTATACTGGCTTCTGGCGGAGTGCGATGTTGAGCCAGTAGTGGCAGTGGCCTTTCTCCGGCGCTCCAGGCTGCTGAATGGCTGTTTGAAGAGTACAGCCGGCTCTCCCTCTAATTACGACGCACCTCGTGTGTGATTGCTTTAGTTGTTTAATCTGGAGTAAAAAGTGACCACTGCCACTGCCGTTCAGCAGCCCCGCCCGCTCCACCGATCGAGGCCTTACGTATATTCATGACCTTGAGGAAACACGTCGCTCCGCCCTGCATTAACATTTACAACCTTTTTTTTTAAAAAAATTTTGAAGCCCTGAGCTCAACGAGAAAATCCATAAAAAAGGCAACAGATGCCCACATCACTTATTGAAATGACCGTTAAAATGCGTCCAAAGACAGAGGTCTATTTGAATCTGCACAACGGGGACGCACCACTACGTTTATTTTCGAGGCTGTTGTGTGATTGCAAGACACAACGCCCCGAGATCCAACCGCAGCCATTTCATCTTTCTTTTAAACACACAATTCTCTGATGATCAGGGAGTGATTAAATATGTATTCCACAAGAGATTGAGGATCTTCTGCACTCCTCTGACCTTTACCAAACTCTCGCCTGTCACTGATGTGGGTCCGTAATTAAACCTCGGCGGCTGACGGAGCCCCAGCGAAGCATCCCCCCCCCCCCTTTCAAGTCCTTATCTGGCCCAGGGGAGGCTGAGGGGGCTGCAGTAAACAATGGTCCCGCCGTCTCCGAGGCTCCTTCGGAAGGGAAGAGGAGGCAGACTGGGAGGGGAGACAGAGAGACAGAGAATGGAGGCGAGAGGGCACAATTTTTATTTGGGGTCAGAGTGAAGCTGCAGATGTAGAGTTTATTTTATTAACTTACGGAGACAAGACGATGAAGATGAAATCTCACCTCGACGATGGGCCGAGTCGGAGAAAAGGATCCAGAGAGAAAAATGAGAGGGGGGGGGGCTTACGGAAACTCTAGTAGATCAACCTTTAATAACACATGTGTGATTCATTTAATAGCGATAAAAAAGAAGGCTGTGTAGGCCTGACGGTGCACTTCTCCACAACCAGGCCCAAGATATATTATAGCCATGTGATCTTTCTCTCCTAAAAATGTTTATAAAACCCACAAGGAGACGGGTCTCGAACATCGACAGCATAATACGGACAGAAGCTTGCGAGTGCCTCCTTTTTGAGGCGGGATGACACTTTTGTCAAAAATAAAGTGCTCCACAGCTGGTATCCTTTTTTTTTTTTTATCACTCCTCCCTGTGCATAAAGAGAGCGACGCACGCGGTAGTAAAAAGAAAAAGAAGAGTGACGATACTACATCTGATGTACACAATGAGAGCGGGGGAAAAAAGTAGAGCAGCTGTAGACATAAAAAGTGCAACGAATCAAATTGTCGCAGGCGCCGAGCGTTTTCAATAATATAGGTTCTGCTCGGCTATTCATAGACAGATTCGTAGGGAAAGCTGCCGACGCAAAGCTCCGCCGGGACCCCTGGTTTCCATTCACGGGGAGCGGTGATTAAAAACCCAGAGGGAACACTTGTCGCCATTCGGCGCGAGGAATGGCGACACAAAAGCCATATGATTCCTATCTGTCCCTGGGATTTTTTTTCCCCCCCTATTCGTGCCCTTTTTGTGCGTCGTGGGCGTTTGCCACACTCCAATTAGAGAAAAGGCAGAGTCGCCACCGCCACCACAGAGGCTCGGGAAACATGCCCAATCAGTGTCCTGAATATGCATGGCGGTGACGGTGACAATAGACCTAAGTGAATTATCCCGGACTTAACTGGAGGGGGGGGGAGTGTTTTGTATACGCATTACGCCATGGGCCGCAGGTTAACGAGCTCTCGAAGGAGAGAATGTGACAACCGTGCGTGTCAGTCTTTCCTCTCATGGGAGCAGATCTGAGCGGCGCTCACCTGTTCACGGCTGCGGCTAACCTGTTCCCATCCCCTGGTGGTTGCACTGTGCGTGAAGCGCGTTGGAGGTGAATCCCATAAATCACTACAGGCCACGCCGCAAGTGTCGGCACGCACGCGCACACACGCCATTGATCCAGCCTCAAGACAAATCCATTCCCCCGCTGTGATGGATTCATTAAACCTTAATGGGCCTATTTTACATTGTTTGCTTTGGCTAACACATTGTGGCTTTCTTTTGGATTTGCTGAGGGTTTTGATCAATGGCCCCTTTATGTGTAAACATGTTGAAGAAGTGATCAGTCTTCACGTGTTTTGCCGGCGTACCATTTCAATCACATTGACAAAGTGCATGATGAAGGTGGCACAAAAAAAAACAACCCCCACCTAAACACATTACGGTGTGTTTACGTCGCTTGGAAATGAGATTATAACATTCTCATCATTTACCGTCAGACGACTTCCTTTCTTTGGAATCCGGCGAATAACAACACGGAGAGTGAAACTGGAACGGAGCCACGTCCTCCTACAGCAAAAATTATTCTCAGATCTGCCGCAGGCAGCAGATGAGGTAATTGACCACATCATCTGTTTGTGTAACGGGAAATCTGCATGGTTTCTCCTTTGCTACAATTAAGAGGAGTGAAAAAATTAAAACTGCATGTGAATTAAATTCTGGTTCTTTTGGGGAACGGGGGGGGGGTAAGACTCACTAGGAGGAGTCAAATCAAGGTCACATCACTCAGAATGTGCAATGATCATTACCCCTTGTGATCCGCGGTGGCATTATTGCTTTGAATCTCATCAATGAACATAAAATTGAAGCGGAATGGTTCTCCGGGTGACCTTGTGCGCATAATGGCGCTTTCTCTCTTTTTTTTAAAGGCACTATATTCTGGACATAAAAACACAGAAAGCTCTTTTTTTTGGGAGTCAGTGGTTATTAATATTAATAATGGAGGGCTTTTAGTTGCGACCGGCTCGCTATTAACCCCCGTTATACGTTTACAACCTGCTCTACTGAAGCCTTTGCTTTTACTGTAGCTTAAGTGTGCAATTCATAGTATTGAGGATACATCCAAAGAAAGGAGGCGGTCGTTTTGTAACCCCCCCCCCCCCCCCGTGGGTGCCTGCTAGTTAGCGTACCACTTATTAAGCCTTCCTCAATTTGTCTCCTCCTCAGTCGCAATAATTACGTTCAGTTGTTCGTCTGTCCTCTGTCCTCCCGCCGCGTGGACCCACACGTAGGTGGATGAAAAGCAGAGAGTGCCTTAATCGGCTGTAACTCACCCCACCAGCGTAAAATGAGCCCACTTCACGCTCAGTTAAAGGTGACTGGATTCAATGAAGCAACAGTGTGTAATTGGACTTTCTTTGAGCATACAATGTATTTTCTTCTTTTTATCATTTTTGCGGTAGACATATTCAAGGACTTTGAAAGGCGCTTTAAGGCTGCCCAGTTTGTTATGTTCCCCTTTTTAGCACTTAAACATCTAACCGGCCTGTAAAACCTTTCCAGTGGAAGACTGGAGTGTTTTGGGGGGGGGATCTCTGAAGCGAACATGAGTCATTGGCTAGCTGTTACTGAGAAATCAATATTTTACACTCCAACGTTTGTTGGCATCGTCGCGGTGGCCGGATGGGTACCTTGGAATGGAAATGACAAGTGTAAAGTGAGTCTAAAGTCCAAGTTTTATTTTCTACAAAGCAAAAAAAAGTTAGAGAGAGTCTGGCCTTGTTAAATTCTCCAATCCTATCAACTGGTTTCATCATTGATCCATTACTTAAAGACCACTGGGGAGGGGGAAGAAGCAATTATTGTCGGGGAAATTCGTACCGTATTTTGGAGAGCAATTCTTTTCCACTCCCCCCGACACATTCTCATTTCATTCCACTCACTGTATGCCCAATAATTACAAAGACGGAGTGAGAGAAACATATAAAAAGGGATCATCTGAGACGAGCAATTCAGAAAGCACGAGAAATACCTCATAAAGCGTTCCAGTCAAGCACCATTCTCCTTCCTGCTTATTCGCCCCGGTGGAGAGATGCACTCCACAGCACACTCGCAATGCATATTTTGATGATAGTTAAGGGGGGTCTTTTTTTAAAAAACATCTCGCTTGACTTGTGTAAAATGCCCAGGTCTCTTGGATACCGCAATGCTTTCTTGCATTATTAAACTGTAAATCATTTCACGGAGCGATTGCTGAAACGACTCGAACCCGAGCTGTTCCCGTTTTACAGTTGCAGTAAAACATCATTCTCCCCGAATGCAGCAAACCTCCACAGCAGCTCATTATCATTGGCCGGAGTCCTATAAAAAAAACCAAAACAACAACAAACATGTATGAAAATACATTGTGAGCGAATGAACAAATGAACAATCAAAAGTTACATTCAGCCATAAAGAAATCTATTGCTCACCGACCAGCTATGTGGAGTATAGGATTATGTGGCGTTAGTAAACTCAATACGCTTGTGCCAATATTCTACACTGTAAATATGGAGACATTTTTTTTCAATCCATCCATCTTCTTTCGCTTATCCGGGGATTGGGGTCGCGGAGGCAGGGTGTTCCGGACATCCCTTGCCCTGACCACGCTTCCCAGCTCAGCTATGGGGATCCCGAGGCGTTCCCAGGCCAGATGGGATATGTAGTCCCTCCAGCAAGTTCTGGGTCTACCTTTAGGTCTCCTCCCAGTTGGACGTGCCCGATAAAGCTCCAAAGGAAGGCGCCCAGGAGGCGTCCTGACAAGATGGGATATGCAGTCCCTCCAGCAAGTTCTGGGTCTACCTTTAGGTCTCCTCCCAGTTGGACGTGCCCGGTAAACCTCCAAAGGAAGCGCCCAGGTGGCGTCCTGACAAGATGCCCGAACCACCTCAACTGCCCCCTTTTCCAGGCAAAGGAGCAGCAGCTCTACTCCAAGCTCCCTCCGAATGTCCCGACTCCCAGCCACCCTACGGAAGAAGCTAATTTTCAGCTGCTTGTATTCGCGATCTTGTTCTTTCGGGTCGCTACCCAGAGCTCATGACCAAAGGTGAGGGTCGGAACGTAGATTGAACGGTGAACCGAAAGCTTTGCCTTACGGCTCAGCTCCTTCTTAACCACAACGGTGTGGGACAATTCCCGCAATACTGCTGACACCGTCCCAATCCGCCTGGCGAATCAATCAAAACATGTTTGGATGAAAAATATGCTTGTGTCTTTTTGTTTGGTGTCGTTGTTGTATGCTTTTTGCCTTTTTTGATTTTGCTTTGATGAGGGGGATTGAAAATTAGCAAATATGTTTTTGCCCTGCAGGCTACCCTCGCTACACAGTGATTGGCGACCACGGTTCAGGAGAGCATCACCTGCGAATCCAGCGCGTCGAGCTGATGGACGACGCTGTGTTTGAGTGCCAGGCCGTCCAGGCTGCCATGAGGTCCCGTCCTGCCCGCCTCACCGTGCTGGGTGAGTCCAAAATAAACACACACACACACACACACACACACACACACACACACACTCTCACTGAACAACACCTGGAAAAGGCTTGAGTGGCGCCACCGGCTTCTCATCCATCCTTTAGTTTTTTAGATCTTTCATTTTACGTTTGAAGCTCTTCAGAGGGTTTAAGGTGCACAACAACAAAATCACATCAACATCACAGAACCTGTCTCATTGGTCTCATATCTGTGTCATATCTGATCTATCATTGGAACAAACTGAGCACATGTGGCACCAGGTGTTCCAAGGGAGAACATGACAACGAGGCACTTGACAGAAGACGTTCGAGGGGCTCGAGGAAAAAAGTGGTGCAACAATTGGCGCTTTCACAAATGTGCAGTTTGCGTCCTTGTACACTATATTTTTTTCTTGTTGTAGGTTCAGACCCAATGAAATTACACACAAAGTCAATTTGGCCAATGCCAGGCGACATTCGCTTCACCCGCTTGAGTTGAAATACTTGAACTCAAGTGTGACGCGATGTCACGAAAGCCAATCCGCGCTGAGATTTTCCAACGTCATTGATATCTGCATCCATATATCCATAGCGAATCACCACATATCGGAAGAGGTATTTTGTATTCAAATGTTTTCCATTTGGCCGCCAGTGTCAATATGTATTTTTTTATTCTACACACCCTAACATTTGCAGCCTCCATTTCCATTATAACACTGAGCTTGGGAGGTTACAGACTCTTAATTAAACTTTATTGGTTTCATCATTCAGAGATGCCATTTCTGCCCTATTGGCTAACAAGAGTGCAAAAGGCATCCCGTTCCCAGGGCCCATCAAGTTTCCTGCCGCTTCCCGTCTCCTGCTGCCTGACGCAGACCTTCCTCACCAGCAGATTCGGTGGAGTCAATGACAAAGTAAAAGTAGAATAAGGGAGAAGGAATGAGGCGGGGGGGGGGGGGGGGGGGGGGGGGGGGATTGTGAGAGGGAGAAAGAGGGGTGTCTGCCACGCAGTATCCTCGCCACGAGCGACTGATCCGCCGTATTGATTCGGCCTAATGAAAAGTGAAAGTAACGATTTGTAGGGGGAGAAGGCGGCAGGAGAAAAAAGAGAGAGAGAGGGTGAGAGGGAGGGGGGAAAGGCAAATTGCGGCATTACTTTTCTCTGGCTCCCAAGCCCTCTCCTGCAAATGGATAGGATTGAATAATTAGGTACACTTCAACAGAGGGCTAAAAAAAGCAAAGGAAAACAATTTGCCGATGCTTGACTTAGGACTGCAAGCGACACACTGTACAGCGGGTTATTCAGTATAGTCGGCCCCGCTGTATTAAAACAAGTAATCAGAGATGAGGAAGCCTTTATTACCTTTTTGGCAGCAGTGTGAGAGACTTTATCATTCCGCACCAATAAAGCCTGAGTGAGCCGACTTCCAGAACGCACACTTCCAGGTGGAAATCCAGGCCTGACGCACGCACACACGTGAGGTAACGGAAGGAAATATATGCAAGGCCCGTGTCACGGCAAACTCCGAGGCTGTCAGTTACTTGCCAGCGGTGACAGAGTGTCTATCGACTCGGAACACAGCTACGGCCCCACACACACACACTCACACACACTCACACATACACACATACACACACACACACACACACACACACACACACCCCCTCCCTCCTCCGAGCTGACAGCAGAATAAATCTAAAACTCTCCCCTCCATCTTCAATATCGGCCCCAAACTCCTCCATGTGCCATATCAGAGGGACTTGACTCAGATGGGCTCGGGAATCACATAACACACCTTCTTTTTTTCTCTTTCTTCCCCATAACACTGAGACAAAACCTTTTTTTCACTGCCGGAGAATGAAAAAAGAACAAAACTGCATGTGATTCCATTTTCTCGCTTTTCACTCTCCGAAGGACTTCGCTGAGTTTGTCCTTGGAAGGTCACGCGATCCGAAGATTCAGCGGCGGTGACCCGGACTGAACCGCCAGTTTAGAAAAAAACAAAAACATTTCATAAGCAAGCCAGGAAAAAGTAGAGCAAAAGTTGCGGTGCGATGACGAGGGGGCGAAGCAACGGCGGCGTCAACATGTAGTGAGGATAATGGGATTCCTTCATTAACAAGCTCCGACAACAAAACTGACAGTGGACCTCATCGGTCGGAGCGTTTACACGGCTCGCGGGCTCACCCCCAGATGCCAAAGGAGAATCAAGGTCTCGTGAATTAGTCATGAAGAGGAGAAAATGCAGGGTTTCAGGTCCAAAAGAGGAGAGAGAAAAAATACCCCTGAGGCTAATTATATCCCCTTTGCAGCGAGTTGGCGCTGCTCCAGACCTTTGCTCCAATCTTTCTACCTTAGGTGTGGGACCACGAGAACAAAGGGAGAGGAAGGTCGCTGTTGGTCCATAAAGGTCTTTGGGAAGAAGAAGAAGAAAAAGAAACATGTCAAAGTCCACCAGGATGGCGTTAAATTTTTCCTTCTTCCACTGAACAACATGTGTGACAATATTATAAATAAATGTGGGTCCTTTTTTTTGGGAATCATCGCTGTGACTTCGACAGATCCGTTACTGTCTCTGATGTTTTTTTTCTTTCATTATCTCTAGCTAAGGCACGGATTTCTTTGACGGCTACATTTTCTTAGTTTACTGCGTTGACAGGATATACACTTAATTGAATTCTTTTTTTTTGTATTTGCCGATGAGTTATTTACCAAAGATGAAATGCCAAAGATAGCAAAGTGTTCGACATGATTTCTCGCAGTTGCGCTCATTCTCATTTTTTATGAATCGCAGCTGAACTGCTGCTCCCCCTCAGGTAATGTACGCAGCTTTTTTCCTCACACTAACTGACCTTTGTCGGTTTAATTTGAGGCCCAAAGGATTTGGGTATTATAGTTTTTTTTTTTTACATTGTTTCTTAACTTCAAGACTGCAAAGGAGGGGACGGAACTACAAGAGCATGCACGGGCATTTAGCTGGGTTTACTTTATGATTTTTTTTTTTTTTTTTTTACATATGTTTACCTGTTCACTCCTCTGCTCGGGGTCGTGAGGGTCAAACTGCTCCGGCAGAAGTTGGGAAATGCTAAAGCTAATCTTATTTTAAGGCAAATAAATGGAGCTTGCAAAGTTTGACACTATTTCCCTTTACTGAAACGTGTTTTCTGTGAGCTCGTAACAGTAGTTTCCGGGCTTTCCCGGGTATTTTCTTTGCTACTATTTTACCCCATCATAGTTGAACAAATATCCCGTTGCGTCCATTATTAAAATAAGTTGTACGTACAGTTGTTGCAGGCGGACGAAAACTTCCCAAAAAACCCTCAGCGAGATCTTTCAAAAATGCCAGCCACTCATAAATAGCGTATGATGCTGGTCCTCTGACAAACATTTTTGGAACGGTGTGCCATTCGAATGAATCATCGTTGTGTGCAAGATATTTGTTTTTTTTCTCCCTCTCCTGCATTGTTAATGTTTTGGACCCGCGTGCTCCAGCAACAATATTCATGTACACAAAAGCCCCAAGGGTATCTTTTGTTAATGTCGCCTCCAATTGCCAAAGCTGAATCAGCCATTTCTGTGGCTAAATCTGAATTCATTATTTCTCAAGGATCGTACTGCAAATCTTTTTTTTTCTTTCTCAGTAATGGGATTGAACTTTGAGAGCAGGGTAAAAGAGAAAAGGAAAGAATCTCGTGAGGAATTAGAGGTTTTCATGTGGATATAGTGAAGAAACGGCGCCGCGCAGTCGGTGGATGTGTATTTTCGTCAAAACCCACCGTCCGTGGCGTTGGTGCGTGAGCTGTTTTTACTGCTAATTTCGCCAGTGATAGTGTTCACAGCGAGTGGGAACTGCTGACTAATGACAGCTCTGTAATAAGAGACGCAGTTTGCAACTGTTGCCCTGACTATGAAACAATGAATGCGGTTTGGCTGTTGTTGTTGTTCCTTGGAAAAGAAAGAGGGACAGAAAAACTTAGCAAAGACGAAACTTTTTGTCTGTGTTGTGTTTGTCTGTTTACATGAGCTATTGTTGTTACTGGGGCATGCAGTGTCAGAGGTACAACTTTACTGTACATGTAGTTTGCTGTTGAAGGAGTGGTGTCTGAACTGGAATAATTGACGGAGTGGATGCTGAATCAGGAAGACGGAAACCGTGGATGTATGTAAGTATTTATTATAAGAGCTCAATATTGAGGAGACTTCCGGTTCGCTACACAGATCAACAGGTTCACACTGTTCGCCGTCCCAAGATAGTCTGCCCATCCCCGGTCTCTGTCGCGTATTTAACTTTGAGTAATGTCGTCATCTCGCCGCGACTATGACACCTTGAATGAGACTTCTGCTGCTCAATGATTGTTTAGGCTTGCCATAGATGAGACGACCTTGCCTGGTGCCTGAGAAGACTCATCTTAACAGTTTTTCGGGGAGATAGACGAAAATTCCTCAACAGTGTTGAGTTTCCTTTTGATATAATTTTGACATAATAGAACTTGGGGTCATTGCCTCACTCCTATGTTCCCTCATTTCTATGAAATTTCCCCTGAATCAAAATTAGGCCCTATGTAAGGGTGATGAAACATAGGGCTGAGGGAGCATAGAACTTAGCCATATCCAGCCAGTATCCTTCTTAATAAAATCCGGCCAGTTACGAGTTCAGGAGGCCTCCGGTGTACAGAACATAACCAATTTGTCTCTTACAAAAGTTAATTTCAGTCTGGCCGAGCATCCGAGTCAAAGCGTAGGGAATGGATAATGTGTCCTTAACTGCAGACGTCGGGAAGAAAACTTGACTGTGGCAATTATGTTGCACTCGCCTTTTCTGCCATTTTGACGGAAACATGAGATGGAATGATAACTGCATCAGTGATATCAGAGAAGCTGTGAACAGGTGTGTGATTATGGAAGACAGACTTAATGGAGGATGCTCCCCCCCCCTCCTGTAGCATTCGAACAGAAGGAGGAGAAATAATCCAAATACATCTGTTACCGAGTGTGTGCACAGGTATACCGAGCTGATTTAAAATTCCAACTATACACAGTAGAGGGCTTTTGTCTTCAGCTAACTGCAAATTGCTGCATGAAAAAAATGTTTGACGCCATAAGACAAAGAAAAAAAATCTAAAAACCATTTACATTCACATTCATTCATTGTGCCAGACGCTTTCATCCAAAGTTACTTACAAAAACTGACGAACAAAACTGAATCTTCGGTGCAGTCGGGAGAGATCTTGAAGTGCTAAATTGTTCTCAATAGGACGAAGCGTAGGAGATCAGGTAAAGTGCGTTGAGCATTAAGTGCCAGTTAGGCAATGCGAAGGAAGGTATGAGGAGGCGATAGGAGAGTTAGGTGCTCTCGCAAAGAGCTGCGTCTTCAAGAAGTTCTTGGAAGAACAGCGTATTCGGACATCTTCCACCATGAGGGTCAGGGTTGCCTTGTGTGCGGGGATACAAGACGCCATTCTTTGGAGGAACGCAATGGCCAGGGGAAGACGCAGACCTTGAATTCACACTTGTAGGCATTAGTTACTTGTATTGTCAGGCCATTGGTAGCCGGTGGAGGAAGATGAGCTAGGGGAGGGACATGCGTCCTTTAAGGTCCAGATATCACGTCGCATGGTGGGCTATCGGCAAGGGTTTCACGAAGGGAGGCACGTCAGTAGTCGAGGAAAGAAGAGATAACCGGCCTTTACCAAGAGCTTGTTCTGAGTCAGGTACGGTTTGGGTTTTTTATGTTATGTAGTGCAAAGTGGTACGACTGGAAGACGGACACGGCATGGTCAGAGAAGAATAGCTGGTCATCAAAAAAGGAAAGACCTTGGTTGGCTTGAAAGATGAACAGGAGATTTGATTAGTCTGGAAGGGCTATTAATCGGAAGAACCTTGAATAAGCATTTTATATTTATTTTTAACTGGCTGTAGGAGCCCGAATATCAAATTTCTTTCTTCATACACACACACACACATGTACGCTAGATGCATAGCACAGCTCAGCCCTGGGTGGTGAGCAGCGATGTCAGCACCCTCCCAATCTGCGGAAAGCAGCTTTCTGGGGGCTGCACATGGATGCGCTGTGACGGAGCAGGCGCTGCACATCTCCCCGCTCCTCATCGAATCTTCATCCCTCCTTCCCTTTCAATTTATTTCACGCTGCTCATTTGATAGATCGTTGCGCCAAAGCTACCAAACGAGAGAGAACCGTTTCCGTATACCGCAAAGCCTATCTTAGTCTCTTATTCTATTACTTAACATTCACTTTCTTCCCCTTATCTCCCCCGTTTGTTGCGTCCCATATTTGACACCCACGGTTTATTCTTCACCATGTGGCAGTGCACGCTTAAAAATCCCCTGATGCTATGTTTTTTTAAATCTTTTTTCTTTTGTGTGTATAACTTTTGTACAGTCTGCCATACTATTTGTGAACGCCATCTGCTATCCTGTTTGTGGGAGTCAAACGATTTCTCACTTTTTTTTTTGAACTCCTCCACTTCCTTGTGTCTGTGCATGTGCACACGTGTGCAGCCGTTGCTGAGGATCCTCTGCCTCTTCAAACAGATGTACGGTGACAGCACTTGAAGAGGCCCAGTGATTTTGGGCTAGTGAGCCATGCGTGTCTCTCTCGTACATTCACCTGTGCTGGGTATTCCTCTCCTCTCCCTTTTTTGTATTCCCTCATTTATTTTTTTCTCCCCTGATCCATCTATCGCAAACTCCGCAAGCTGTCGCAGTCGGGGTGACAGGCAGGGCCCGAGCAAGAATTCCCTCTGAAATAGACAGGCGAGTCGGGAAAGCTCATTGTTGTTCGGGACACGTCCACCGGAGCACAGCACTACAGCAGCCGCACATCGCCAGCCTTCCCCTCCGGCATCCTTGTGAGGAGGCCCTCTCTCATTCATTTGCCTCCAAATTGCTTTTTCTCCAGTGCTCATGCTCCTTGGAAAGCTGGGGGGTGGCGGGTGCTCTCAAGATTTCAGTGCCTGCTGCTTTGGAGAGGGTCCCCCCCCTCCTCCCAGCCAAATATTGGTTTGACCTGGAAAACCCAGCAGGATCACCAGCAGCAACACTGGTTGTTGCCAGACGGCAGCGAACATCTCAGCCAATTCCACCGAATGTCATCATCTGCCTCTCGCATTCTGTGAATTTATGTTTTTGGGGGGGAACTTTACGTTTGTAGAATTCTAAAAAGCAAGTTTATGACCCTCTGGGTTTATTCAGGGCTCTCTTAAGGGTGACGGGCTTATTGCCATGCACTGTCGAGTTAATTACACATCAATACGCCTCAGTCTCAGTTATGGATACATTTGATTATGCGGTAAAAAAATAAATAGATGATCTAATTGAAGTCCTGGCTTTCCTGACATCACTGTCTTTTTATGATTGAGGTGTCCAAGATGGGTCTGAGAGAAGAACCCATGTGCCCTCACCCACCAAATCCTGGTACCCAATCACCCCAGTCTGGGGGTCACCAGTGATCCGGTTACGGAAGCCATCCGTCTCCCATTGCACCTAATCACCTTCAAAATCCTGGTCCTCACCTTCAAGGCCCGCCACCATCTTGCTCCTCCATATCTCACTGACTTCCTCTCCCCCCTACCGACCCCCACGGTCCCTCAGGTCCAACCTCTGCCATTTTGGGGACAGAGCCTTCTCCAGGGCAGCTCCCAGGCTGTGGAAGTCCCTCCGCCCCAAGAGATCCGCGACTCCGAGTCCCTCACCTTTCAGTCGCACCTTGTAACCCATCTCTTCTGCTCTGCCTATCCCTAGCCCCCCAAAAATACCAATTATTATTTCTTATTATTACAGTAAGAAAGCCCAGGGTCAAATGAATATCATGCATCTATTTGTAAGATTTCAGGTGAAACCCTATACTATACATGTTTGATTAATACAGACATGCGTTAATACTACTAACTCCTTTGTGAATGATCTGTGACCAGATCCCTTGACTTGCATATTACCTGTAATCAGTATTGGTGTCTGTGCATATGCATGCCAACAGTGTTACGCCCCTGCATGCACAGTAGAATGCAAATTTGGATTGAAAGTGTTGAAAGGGGACTACATTATTATCCGAGAGAAAAAAGAAAAAAAAGCGTAGTGAGCTGAGCAGGGTGTGCTGTGAGTCAGCCCTGTAATTAAAGAGGAGCGATCAATCTGTACCACTGACCGCACTACTTATGCCAAGTTCATCGAATGGCTGCAGTAAAGAGCTAATTTAAAACCATTAGGGACTGCCGAGTTAGCAAACAGCCCAGTAATGATGATGGCTGATTCAAGTTCAAGGCTCGGCCTACTGAGTAACTGTCGGACCTGGCAGTCATAAGGCAGGATCAGAAGAAGATCTTGGATGAAGAGAAAGAACCTATTATCTATTGAAATATATATATATATATATATACTCATTTGTATTCATTCATGTGTTTATCCCTTGCTCCTTTAATGGTGCTTTCTTAACTTCTTTAATTCTCTTCGTCCCTGGTAAGAGATACGACTTGGCGGCGATCAGCCTCAAAGAGGAGATCTGTCCTAATGTGCCTTGCCTCCGTGTTAAAATCCATCTCCTTTAAGTCAGCTGTCACACTTTGCCAGTTGTTTTGGAGTTGACTTTCCTTCCCCTTTCCCCCGATGGAGTCTATTTAAAGCGTAACCTTTGGGACTGGATCTCGGGCCACTGGAATTTGGCAGCATCGTTGCACTTCTTCTCAGGCCAGAAGAAGAAGCGAAGCAAAGTATTCCTGAGGCATCCATTGTGGAAGGCATCCATCTTATTCGTGTCACGTGTTTGTCACTCGCCAGCATTCCAAGCCACACCTCAGCACTGTTTCTACATTGAAGTTCACATTCACATTGGGGTGAGATTTACGTACAAATTGTGATTCGATTCCTGGAGCGCCAATTAGCATTGAGTTTCTCCCGAAGTCACGCATCCAAAAGGGAACAGAATTTTTCCCTTTTTTGCATCGCGCGAATGATGATCGCAGCGTTAAAATACGCTTCACGTTTGGGGTGAATGCAACATAAAGCTGCACTGCTTGGACTTCCTGATTGGCTCCAGTCTAGCAAACACGTCAGATAGCCTTCCCGTGGGTTGCTCTGATGTCATTTTGTGCCGCGTCGTATTTGCTGACAAGTCCTCCAAGTTTAGGAAAACTCTTTGACATAAGAGCGAACCATATTCCTGGTGTTGAGTGGATCTGGAGTTAATACAAAACTTTCATTTGGGTTTTGGAGTCACTGATGTTCAAGTCTGTCTGTTTGGCAAAGTTATGTTCTGAGGGAAATAATTGCAAGGTCATCTGCAAAAGTCAAGATCTTCGAATTGGGAAGGCAGGGTCCACTGGACCCGTTGTCTTCCTCACAATCCAGTCCAGGACACAGTGAGCGCTATAGTCGCACAGAACACCGATTCAGTCCACACAAACTGTTTCCACATTGGCAACTTCGTCACGCACACACACACACACACACACACACACACACAGTAAGACCTCAAACACAATGAAGGACAGAAAGACGCGGCAATGTGGAGGGAGGCAGGACGGGGGCAGCCAGGCATGTCCTCCTTCCCCCTTGTCTGTTCACCATTCACCCACAGCGTTCTGCTTGGCAGGCAGCCCTCCAGGGGAACATGACCTGAAAAGTGTAGCAGTGCACCGTCTTGGTCCGCCCGTGACCTCCTCTCGCGCCGATGTAGCTCCACATATGCACGGAATCATAAACTCCCCTCGCACTGTATGAGAAACATGCGGCTGAATAATAGCAGACAACTGAGACCATTAAAGGTCACACTGTAACTATACTGAAACATCCTGCAAGGTTATGATCACAAGTCGTGTTGCCTTCTGACCCTGCATTATATTCATATGTGTGAAGGAAGAGTGTTTCCTTCGACAGCGAGCAAAAAGGCCTCTGATCTCTTATTTTCTGGGCACTTTTGAGCAACTTGTATCCAACAATAGGGAAATCACCGCTCTCGGATGTGCGGTGAGTGAGTCCTATCATTCGCATACACTGTCAGGCATCCTTTTTTTATGGGTGCCTTATATTTAATTTATGCTTCTGTCAACGCCGGATCTATGCAAATAACTGCCACAGAGCTATCTTCAAAAAACTTTTGCCTTTAATGACAAATGGGAGAGTTTTCTCGAGAGTCCCGGCTCATAGGTGAGATGAAAGAAGAGGAGACCGCGTAGATGTCTTAAGCAGGAGCTCGATATTATTGAGAAATCACAGGGACCTCAATGTTATAATATTGGATTTTCTGGTTCGCATGAACGCATGATGTCCCCACAAACCCTCCCTACCCACCGGTCAGCGTGGTGTATTTAACTCTCGGAATCATGACGTCGTTTAACGGATATAATCCGGAGACGGTGACCCGGCCTGCCAAAGATAAGATGACCTCGCGCCGTGCACCGGGCACAGTTCTACGACAGCAAGGCGTTTGCTCCCTGTCTCACCACGTAGAAACTCCAGCATGAGAACAAAACAAACAGACCTCATGCGATCCTCCTGACCTTGTGTCCAGTCGCCGACGCAGGATCAGGAGGTGGCCGCGTTCTCACAAAGTATCCGCTTCCCACTTGCCTAGATAAGCGCACACTCGCTGTTGTGTTGACCCGAGCTTCCCTCTCTGCCTCTCCCAACAGCCCGTCTGCATATTAATGACGACCAGATGAAAGGAGGGTGCCAGCCAGAATTAACGCCACATTTTCAAACAACAGGAAGGCCACTGAGAGTGCGGGGGAGAGAATTGTCTTTGACATCACAAGGGATGACTGCGTCCGGTTGATCAGGGCGATTAGTCTGGTCTAGTCAAGAGTGCGCGGACTTTGTTGTTTCCCCCGCACACCGGTCTGATTCACTCCGTACTCATGCGTGTGTGCTAATGACGCTTAATGTTGTCTCACAATTTGCACAAACAAAGACTTTTTGCCATCTTTTTTTTCTTTTCAGTCAACAGTTTTACGTAATGACAAGCATTAGTCACAACAGCAAAACATTTTTTTGTTGTTTTTTTAAATGCCACCCCCACAGCACTTGAAGAGCGACACGAGTTCGTCCGTGACAAGGAAACGGGAGTGCGATGTTTCCGCGGATGACCAATGTCGCTCTGCGTTGTGGTACAGAAAGATTACTGGGGCCATCTGTGCAAAAGGACTAAATCTACACTGGTATATCAGGTCTGGCTGAGGGCGGTTACCGTGGCAACATCAAGTAGGGGGGAGGGATTAATGCAGCATTCCCTTAGCAACTACAGTACTTACAACTTAAAGAGCAACCAAACAAAAATAATCAAGAGGTCGGTGAAGACATGCGATCTGACTCCATGCTGCACAGGGGCCAAACGTTTCCATACCAGTAACAGGATTTAGGTATTTGCTAAGGAGTTGGAAGATGTGCAGACTTGTCAGCTGGAGCTCTTCATCTAAGCACTCACTGGGAAGCCATTACCATCTGTAAATCGTAATAACACACTGACCTACTGACAAAAAAAGGGACAAAAACCATGTTTCCTCTGGGAAGCATTTTGACGATTGATCTTGGTTTGTTCTCACAACAGTAACAAGCACATTGGATGTGATGTGGCGGCTTCGGTCTCACTGGTTGCAATACGCACGCTGTGAAATACTTGATTCATAAAATTAGGGGCTGCAACTAACGCTTATTTTCATAACTGATCAATCTGTCGATTATTTTCTTGATTTCTTGATTAAATCCCTAAAATGTTATAAACTGGTGAAAAATTACGATAATTTTTCCCTTGAAACTCCGAGATGATGTATGTTTTTTGTCCGCACACCAAAGATATTCAGTTTACTGTCACAGAGGAGCAAAGAAGACAGAAAATATTGATATTTAAGAAGCTGAAATCAGAGAATTTTGACTCTTTTTTTTTCATAAAAACTACTTGAACTGATTAATCGGTTATCAAAATTGTTGGCGATTGGTTTAGTAATAGATTAACTGTTGCAGCTCTAATTACAATACAGCACTGATACACACAATAGGGCTTTAATAGCACTTAATTGATATTGATATTTCATGTGAATCCCTTGGCGGAAATGCACGGACACTGTCACAGACAATAAAATATTATATAGAAAAAGAAATAATCACAGTACGACTTTCGCTTGATAATGTTAAAAATAGATTTAGCGCGACTTAAAGCTGAAACGGAATGGATAAATAAATGAATGGGTAACCTCCTTCTGAGCGACGTACTGTACATGAGCTCTCTGATTTTTTTTTTGTCTGCCATAAAAAACAGCCCCTTTCATACTCACTGTCATTAAACGTACAAGACGGTGTCCCAAATTAAATTTTCCTTTCTTCTCATCCATCTCGGGCGGCGGCTGCCTGACAGCATAAATCTTACACATAACAACCTTCCCCTCCAATTATGATGCTTTTGCCGGGGGAATGTGGCAGCTGCCTGCAGCCCTTTGATTCCGTCTTGCCCCAGATCTGCATTGTAATGAGCACTCAGGTCAATCAATAATTCACTGCCGTTTCAGTTATTAAGAATAAATATATAAATAAATAAAATAAAAAACGTCTCAGCCTCGCGGGCAAAGCAGGAGAAGGACTTTGATCAGTGACATACACGAGGCACATACAGTATATAGCATTGTTGTGATTCTTAATTTGGAAGGAGTTTATATATTTATGTGTGTGTGCGTACACACATGCGGTGCACAGTACACACACCCCTCGGGGGGTTGAGCGCTAAAGTTAACGGCTCGATGGATGTATGGATGATGTATGAGGGTGAAATCACCACTGCCTCGACTCACGGCGGAGTTGATTGTTATTTAGACGTCGCTGCCGTTTTGTTCTGAGTCAAAACACAACACATCTACTCATGGTTTTCCACAAGCGACGCGAGAGAACCAAAATTCCGTTCCCTTTTGGATGCGTGACGTCTCGAGAATCTCAGTGCTCATTGGCGTCCACGTGAATTTGGCGACTGTCGACTGGCATCTTTGCTGTTCTGCTCTTTGCTTTGCCGTTACTGTTCTTACGTTGCTGAGGTGTGGCTCGGAATCCTGGCGGGTGACTAACGCGTGACACGAATAAGATGGACGCCTTCCACAATGGATGCCTCAGGAATACTTTGCTGCACCTTCTGTCCCGAGAAAATCTTAAAAGGAACAGCTGTGACTATAAGTGAATCTATTAAAATCGATTTCTCCCTGTGAAATCCTTCCCTTTCCCTGAACAAGTAACCAAAAAACGTGGCTTTTTAATTTTCCAAAAGAAACATTATTTTGCCTATGACGAACTCATATTTTGTCTCTGGGACTTAACTGTATGGTGAAGGTTCGGAGTCAGTCTGAGCAATCCGTGCGGACATATTCCCAGCATCACATTTGTGGATGCATACAGACAAACAATAAGTGCCCCTTACTCCACATTCATTAACAAAACATGCTACGTATCGATTCAAAAACTCAATTACATTTCCATTAGTACAGATTACAAGTGACTTACACGGCCCTTATTGATTTGCTGATGCACAAAATTCCAGTTCATTATCATATGTTTGTCATGTGGCTGAAACTCCTCCCCTTGTCTGCATCAACAGTTCCCCCGGAGGACCCGGTCATCGGCGGCGGGCCAGTGGTGAGCCTGAGGGCCGGCGACCCGCTCAACCTCACCTGCCACGCCGACAACGCCAAGCCGGCGGCCTCCATCATCTGGATCCGCAATGGAGAGGTCCTCAACGGGGCCATGTATTCCAAGGTAGGCATAGCGTGTCACATACCTGCCGGGTGGTAGACCGGCTGGGGGGGAACAGGGGTGAAAGGGCGAATTTGCATGGCTGTGCTGTCACCCCCCCCCAAAAGAGAAGTTCTTCTTCGACTGGGGTAGAGAATGAAAGCAGGTACTTACAGGTACAAAAAGTGAGATGTTCCAGAGTGAGATGCTGAGTCATTGGTGGGTGTTTATGCTCCGGCATCCAGACGGGCTTCTTTGAAAAAATGAAATCCCTTGAAAATCCAGCTTGTGTTTGTGATTGCAAAAAAGATGGCTGGGTTTTTCTCAGTCTACAATACAGCTCAGGCAAGCAGATGGTGAGATCACGGGACTGTCAGTGACATTTTTTATCTCATCCTAAAGTATCAGAAAATCGACTATGTCACTTTCTTGTCCTGGAATCTGCCCGAATGTTTTTCACGGCGGTGCACCGTGTGGCCCCGCTCATACGTGGCACGACCATGCTCATCGTGGGTGATGTGGTCAGACGTGGACCTCACCTCACCCGCACTGTATGTTATGCAAATGAGCAGGAACATCATTGCTCTTTGCAAAGACCAAATGCTGTACGTTATGAGGGCGTGCATGTGCGAAAGAGAGTGTGGGGCAAGGAGGAACTGGCTCATTTGAAATGGTAAGAAATGGGAAAAACCAGTATGTGGATGTAAATGTTGATATTGTGATTAAATCAGTGTATGGGAAACATATTTTTCATATTTTCATGCTGCTAAAACAAAATGGCCACACGTGTCCCAGACCATCTACAAATGTGAAGTTAACTAGAGCTGCAACAGCTAATCGATTAGTAATCGACTGATAAATTAATAGTTTAAATTAATTAAACTATTTTGATAGTCGATTAATCGTTCAAGTAATTTTGATCTTTTTTAAAAGGTTAAAATTTCTCTAATTTCAGCTTCTTAAATGTGAATATTTTCTGGTATATTTGCTCCCGTGTGACAGTAAACTGAATATCTTCGGTATGTGGACAAAAAACAAAACATCATCTTGGGGTTTGGGGAAACAAGATCAACATTTTTCACCAGTTTATGACATTTTATGAACCAAAACAACTCATTGATTAATCAAGAAAATAATTGACAGATTAATCGATGATGAACATAATCGTCAGTTGCAGCCCTACAGTTAACGAATTCCTCCTTATGCACCTTGAATACATTCCCACCTGCACTCAGAGTTGTCCGCCTGAGACGAATGTTGATTAATGCCGGGTCTGGAGCGGGGCATATGATTCTCAATAACCTATATTACGTTGATGCCAGGGCACACAGTTTGTCACAGTTTACACCGACGCAGCGTCCCGGTCACCACACACACACCGCCGCCCGCAGACGCTTGATTGACATTAACCCTCAAGGTTAATCATGCAATCAACGCTGTCATGTTCTATTTCCATTTAAACAAAGGACATAAATAGACGAGGCATTTTAGCGCAATAACACCCCCCTCCTCCGCTCTCCCCTCGCTCCCCGCGCTGCCTCGTCCCATTATCGGCTTCTTTTTTTCTCAAAGAGCAGATAAACGCCATTGATTGGACCGGGGTGCCCGATTTTGAATAAAGCGATTGCTGGAAGGTGCCGCTTACTAATGGTGGGCGGGAGCGCGCGCTTCCTGCCTCCACTTCCTCTCGTATACAGCGGCGGCAGATGTGAGGACATTCTGTGCATGGTGGATGATGGATGCTGCACATGCCCAAGTGTGTCCCTCTTCCCTCGTATCTCTATAGCCTTACCATTAAAAAGCAATGGGTTCGATTAAAAGAAGATGAATTTTCTTTTTTTTGGGGGGGGGGGATTTCGTAAGCATAATCATCTGCTCTGATGGTCTTCGTATATATTCCGCATGTGCAAGAGGACTAATGTGAGCAGATGTGGTGGGTGGATTCGCAGAAAATGACTTTCACTGATGGTGTTTTTTTAATCTAATGACATCTCTGACCCAAAGATAATTTCCCACTACGGCCTCCGAAAAAACCCCCACCTCATCTCATCTTCCCTGACCTCGCGGAAAAAACTATTTCCTGGACCAGTGGTTGAAAGAGAAGAGAGCGCGATTAAAGCGATCACTTAGTAATAATGTGTGTGGGTAGGTTTATTATATCGGAGCATTGCTGAGCTGACGCATTGCCGGTCATTGGTGAGGGCAGCTTTCATAAACACAAGTAGATCATGGAAAGAAATAATTAAGAGGCAGAAAGTCGTCATTATAAGGTGAAAAGTTCAAAAATAATAATAATCCAGTCGGACTGTGACATCCACGAATAATATTCTCTCTCTCACCTTGAACGTTCAAATCTCATCTGCTCCGGTGGCGAAACAGCAAAGCACTTGTTTGTGACACGCAGCCTCCTGGTCTGAGCGGTGGTGTGGAGGTGTGCTCACATGGGGGTCAGTCCTAGGGAACATAGGGTTGAGGGAACATAGAGTTGAGAGAACATAGAGCTGAGGGATCATAGGGTTGAGGGAACATAGTGTTGAGGGATCATAGTGTTGAGGGAACATAGGGTTGAGAGATCATAGTGTTGAGGGAACATAGGGTTGAGGGATCATAGAGTTGAGGGAACACAGGGTTGAAGAAACTTAGGGTTGAGGGAACATAGTGTTGAGAGAACATAGTGTTGAGAGAACATAGGGTTGAGGGAACATAGGACTGAGAGAACATAGGGTTGAGAGAACATAGGGATGAGGGAACATAGGGTTGAGGGAACATAGGGATGAGGGAACATAGGGTTGAGGGAACATAGGGATGAGGGAACATAGGGTTGAGGGAACATAGTGTTGAAGAAACTTAGGGTTGAGGGACCACAGGGTTGAGGGACCACAGGGTTGAGGGAACACAGGGTTGAGGGAACATAGACATGCTGTACGATACGTTTGCACTGGAACGGTACAACAAAAGTTTGGAAGAACATATTGCATGCCAGAAAATCACTCCTCCCCGAGGTGCAACGTGTTTTTATTATTTTATCAAAACTCTGATGGCGAGCTGAGAGGTGAGCAGGAGACCGGGGAGTTATTTTAGTGTTCAGAGGTTTGAGGAAAACAATGTTAAAGAAAAAGAAAAAGAAAAAGAAAGAAAAACACTTTAGTGAAAAATCATGTAGCCGTTTCATACAAGGTAAATTTTCTTAGGTTCACATATTAAGTCAAAAAAAAATTAATTATGTAATTACAGCACAAATAAGGTAACTAATGAGTTTGTTAATCCAGTTTTAACAAGATCTCAAAAGATGTTTTGCGGGTTAATTTACCTCATTTATTCCGCCTCGAAATCGAAAGTGTGATCTGAAATATAGATTTGTTTTTTAATTAACTGCTTTATAATATTCTTTCGAGGTGAGTCGAGTGAAATGAAAGTGTAAAGATGAAAAGGGTTTATTCTCATCCGGTCATAAATATACAATAATGTACAACAACGTTTAAAGCAATTAACTGTTTTCGGTGAAGAAGCTATCGGTGGTCCAGAATTAAACCGTGACTAATTGAGTAAGACCCTGAGTTACATTTTGATATCACGACAAAGGCGTGCTGGATGGCTTATCAGAATATAATGGTGTATAGATAATGAGCTTTTGCTTACTTGATAACATTTCAGCGCCGTCCCTCTAAATTATGAATTACTGACCAAATCAAGCCTCTTCCTGCACGTCAGTCAGGTCCCGGTGGGTCATTTTAATTTCTGACCATTTTAAATGACTTGGGGGGGCCGAGTGAAATACTCATAAAGGATGAGTGATGCCCAAGTCCCCCATACACTCAGGTACTGACCAAATTAGACAGTGAAACGTCAAAATAAGACTATATACGTGTCAAATTAAAGTCACATTTACATCAGCAGCCGCCAAAAATAAGCTGCATTTCCATATTTATGATCATGACCATGGTGATGAAGCTGTTGTACAGTACGAGTGCTATTTCCTGAGACCTTCCTTAGGTCTGGCGACAAACGACCTGTGCGGTTGTTGACGGGACACGAGAGCTCGCGGGAGATTGCTCGCCCGCCGTTTACCCGCGGTAACTCCCAAGACCGCATCGTTGGCGTATGGGAAATATCGCCGATCAGCACCGGGGCTTTTAATCACATGATACTTAATAACAACATTGCCTCTCGGACTTACTGCCGCTGTTGCACAGAGATGATCAATCGGTGTAATTTACTCGTTCACCTGCGCACTGCTGCCTCTCAACGTTTGGGAAGAGGAGACAGTTTAAGTGATTATCTAACGACGTTATGAAGATAGTTTCTACATGCAGCCTCGCATGCATGTGTAATATTGCATGCAAGATACCTGATTGAAGCTCGAGTGCGGCTTGACTAGGACACTCGTCCGTAGCCAGCTTATATCTTTATTTTATTTGACAGGGACATCAGCTCAAGCCAAGAACAAGCTGCCCTCCCCTCCACTTTACAAGGAAAACGATCACTGAACTGACAGAAATGATGAGTAACATCGACTGGTATAGTTATCGCTCGCCGCCGCCAAAATACTTTTTGTTTTTGGGCCCCGATCCCGATCCGAGGCCTTTATTATTCGGAATCCGCCCGATGCCGAGTCGTACAGTATCTGCATGTTGACACATTTGATTAAACAGCCTGCTGGTAGCTGATGCGCTGGAATAACACAGCTGCGGACCAGTTAATCCCACAACCCGAGTCTCCAAACTTACTGAAGGTCGTGGCTTCGAAAAAACGATCGAGTGTAAATCACTGACACGATGGGAAACGAAACTTCAGCTTTCAGTTCCGTGGGGGGGAAGACTCTCGCACACTGTATACGCGGCACGGACATCTCTACAGTGTGGTACGTTAAGCATGTACAGTCTACTAAAAAACAGAAGTTTTACTCCTCGTGGAGTTCATGATCACTATAGAAAAAAATAATATATATATATATATATATATATATCAAATCGTGCAAAACATCTGTCTTGCATTTAGTTAAACCAGACACAGAAACACAAACGCGGAGGACGTTCAAATTGCACAGTCGGGCTGAATTTGTCAGTATCTCGTACAAGCACGAGTGCAGACAAAGTAGACAGCGCCGCTTTAGGGCTTACAAATAATCTGCATGGCCGGAAGCACATTAAGTTTGATCTGCGCGTGTTTGGTGCAGATGTGTACTAAGTACACAGTACTACAGTACAGAGGGTTCTATGTGTTTCCTTTGTCAAGCCACCCGCCGCGCTCCCACTAACAGTCACTGGCAGTGGCGGCATTAAAGGGAGCTCGGTTGTTTGCGGCGCTTCTGTGAGAAAGAAGATTATCAATTTCAAAACTAGAGCTTTCGCGGGAAAACACCTGCTGCGTTTTTTGACATTCTTTAAAAAAAAAAAAATTAAGAAAAGTTTCCCACAGCGGACACATTAATCAGCTGGGTATGAGCGGAATGAGGGGGGGGGGGCTCTTTGCTTTTTTACCCCCTCCGGAGGTCAGAAATCATATAATGCATCTTTAAATATACATGGGGGGAAAAAAGCACCCCCCCCCCCAGTCCCACTCCCACTTTTCCATCCCAATCTTGTTACTTTTGTCATTCCTCTCCTTGGTATTGGTTAAACGTATTCCTCGCATGGCCCCCGGGCAGCGATATGAAAATTTATCAGTTTGTAATGTGGCGTGGTGTTGAATTCAATGCAGCAGGCGGCTAAACCGCCCCACGCTCCTTTTCTAAGATTAATGACTTCAGACAGGTCCAGAGCGACGAGGGAAACAATCCTGACTGTGTCAGAAAGGATATTACATTGACATATCCTGTGCACTGACAGCTAATGTGTTCGGCTTTTGGAAGTGGCTCACGCACGCAGCTATGAATTCCATCACAAGGGTTCTTCACTTCACACACGGACAAAATCCTCACTAACGGCCAGTCACTGACACGTTAACTGGTATTTTCTTTGTGATTTCTTTTTCAGAATGTGGTATATATGTGGCTTATATGGTAACAAATGAAGGCTGCGTAGTTAGATGTTAGAGTTGTGTTCGATGGAAAACCCTCGCATTAAGGTGAGAGCGACGACGACGAGGTAATAACCAGTGGTTTACACGACGACAATGAGCCACAGTTTTGACTCGAGATGATGATTAACGGGTTCGGGATGAAGATTGGTTTGAAATGCCTTGCGAGCAGCATGTACTCGGCAGAGTTTGTTTCGTCACGACATCTTCCGACGTTCACCTAACTTTTTTCTTTCTCCGAGACCTTATTATGAATTAGAAAAAGCAGAACAACACTCGGAGGAGAAGAATGGGCTCGGAGACCCAAAAAAAAATTGTTGTGCGCAGCTAAACCTTGAGGCGCGGCGGCATTGAGTTGTTTTTCTCTTGCCGTATTCCGTGCCATTAAGACTCCGATGAAAAGGAAAATCTCCTTGAAGCAACCCGTGCGCTCGCGAGGCGAGTCTACAGGTGGCCCGAGCGGTAAAGCAACCCCCCGCGGCGAGCTCCCTTTTGGTCAACATGTTGTGTTTTCATGTACAAATATTCAGACAATGTTTGATTTCCTTCACGACAACGTGGTCGTCTTTTCTTCAAACGCGCAGGGCAACAGTGAGGCGGGGATGTGTGTCTTGACTCTGCGGTTGCCGGCTGACCAACCCGTTGCCCCCGCTGCCCCCGCAATTTGTTCTAGTCGGTGACTTTGTTCTGTCCCGCGCTGGTTAACGTGGACTCGCGGAGCCCTCCCCCGAGCGTTGTCGAGGGAGAGCGAGCGCTACCAACCGATTCCAGATGGCTTCCACAGTTGTCGGGGCTCGGAGGATGAGCGCCCCGAAAAAGAAGATTGATTTCCTTTGTGGAAGATGACAAGCCATGCACTAGCGCGCGGCTCTCCAGACACACAAAGGAGGGCTCAGAGAAAACACATTTCTACTTTTTCTTTATTTCTTATTTTGCACTCAGGTTGGACGGCTCCGAAGGATCCGCCTCTGGTTCCCCAAAGGGACAGGATGTGTGTTCATGAATGTGCTGCGGTTTTGCACCACAGCTCATCATCTCGTCAACCGATTGTTCCAGCTACTGGAGAAACAATGTCTTGGCACAAAATGGGTCGGTTTTACCACCCACAGTCAAAACAGTAGAAGAATCTGTTGAAGGAATCTACTTCGCTCTGCCGCAGCCAACGGATCCGTACTTGGTGAACCCGCCTGCGCTGGCGCTTCGATAAACGCTACTCAAATCCCTTTTTTTTTGCTTCCTTTGCAGACGTTGCTGCGCGACGGCAGGAGAGAGAGCACCGTGAGCACGCTCTACCTGTCGCCCTCCAACATCGAGACGGGTCAGCAGATCACCTGCAAGGCCTCCAACAAGGCGGTTCCCAACGGCAAGGAGACCAGCGTCACCATCGACATCCAGCGTAAGCAAACCCACTTATCTCCCTTTGTGAAGAGTTGTTGTTGGTTTTTGGAAACTCCCCAAATGATCAGTACGGTAGGAACAGCGGGAGGGGGACAGGGGGATTCTTCCGTGCGTGACATGACATTACTCAACGTCTGAGGTATTTCTCAGACGAGGAGGCGTGAAACTGTCAACGACAAGCCACGGATGACAAACGCTCCAAACATAGGATTCATTTTAGGCTCGGGTGGATATTTAAAATTGGTTTCCATTTTGCTCTTGCACCATCGTAGGTGGGCGGATGGATTTTTTTTCCCCCCTGTCCGTTATAATGAAATATCAAAGATGTCCATCTAAAATGAACGGGGACTGCCTCTTTTGGTCCCGCTGTACCTGTCCGATGCGTCACTTTGCACAACGTCTCCGCCTCTTTCTTTCCTTTTTTTTTTATTTCCTCGCCCGCGCCATCAATCTTTCTGACGAGAGCATCGGGGCGATTCTCCCTCTCGTGCAGACAAAGTAAGCCCGGCGTGTAAAACACACTCGGCCTCAATCGTCGGGGAATCTATTTTCGATCGAGAGGCATTCAAAGTGACATGGGGGAAGGGTTTTCCGTACAAAGGGATTTTTCTTTTTTTGCACCACTCGCGGCTCCTTCAACACCATTAAGTATGACTAATAAAGCAGAAAAGGCTATTTAGAGAGCCATTATGACTGACGGCCCCATTCTTTTCATTATGTTCACCACGAGAGGCGAGCGTGGCAAGAGCGGGCACGGCACGGAACGGGCGGGAGGAGAAATGATTAACAGTTGTTAGCGTTTGCAGCCCTTTGCCCACGTGTAAACTGATTTGTCACCGTGTATAAATGACGTGTCTGTGATGAACGCTCGCCGTCCCTTTTCCTTCTGAATGAACGACTTAACCCGGGGAAAAATGAGTGCAGCAGATGTTTTTCTAATTAGCAATCCAAAATGTGCTCTTTTGCGCAATTAAAGCTCCTGAAAACATCTTCTTCTTTTTTTGTTCCGCCGCGCAAGATCAAACCGGGCGACAGCGGAGACTAATTGTCGACATTCAAATTGTCGAGATTCAAATTGTCTCCCACAAGGCTTAGCCTCTGGTTTCTCTGCCTCCATCCTCGCTCCCCCACCACGGCGGCAGCAGACTTGACAGGTACTGTACGGCGCTCAGCACAGTTCAGCAGAGCCGCCCAGATTTTCCGCGAGTATAGATCCACTTCCAAATTAAAAGTTGCTGCTGGAATGAATCACGCTGTAATTGAACTTTGACCCGTTTGTGCATGGGTATCAATTTGCTTAATTTCAATGCCGTCTAATTTGATTCTACGGTTCTTGGCTCCTCAATAGAATTTCAAACACTGCATGCTTTAAAATGAACAAAAAAACATTTTAAAAAATGTATAATCCGTGGCGCAGATGTTAACTAGAGTCCGACCCATATGGATTTTTGGGAGTACAAGATTTACGATACGATACATTGGCCGAAATATATATTTCCTAAGATGTTGTTATCAAACCATGATGACGAAGAAATGTAATTGCGGCTTGATATTTTAGTTTGACCATAAAACTTCATCATACATAATTATAAATAAAAGAAAACACAAATACAACCAAATATATAGAAGTTGATTTAAGAAAATTAAACATGTTATTTATCTCTGCATTGTTTATTCTGTACAATAAAATATTTCATATCAGTAAACATAAGCACTGATACCGATGTGTCTGTGAAAGGCCAATATCAGCCGATAATATGCTCATATGCGTATGGTGTGTTCAGATTGTAGTGATGTTTCATGATTCGTACTTTGTAAACAATTGTTAACAAAGAAAATCCAGTGATTATGCACAAATGTATTTCTATTTTTGCCACCATACCTTGTTGCGTTGAGGAAATTCCATTCACAGCAATAACATTGTGAAAATTGAACATTGTGGAGTTTGTGAATGAGATGTGAACGCGCCACGTGTTACAAAGAGGAGGTGACTGGAGGGTTGCACCCACACTTCCTGTAACAATAAAAGCAGGTGTTGAATGAATAAATGATGGAGCAATTTCAAGGAGGAATAGCTGCAGGTGACACTTGACCCTCTCTCTTGAAGGACCAGACTCACAGGTCTGGATGGGGGTTTCTGGTCTGTGCGGTTCATGCTCGTCCACAGAGGTCTGTGTGCGGTAGAAACCGCTGTGGTGAATATTGATGGGACGCAGACTAGAGGTGTGTCATAATTCAGGGGATGGATCCTCCAAGAATGCTGCAAAACAAAAAAGGTGCACGTGTGAATTGAACGAAGGCCACGCAGGCCGAACCACACCAGAGTCGACAATTCTGTTAGTTTCACCAGGGAATTTTCGTCAAATGCCTAATGGTGCGTTAGCACTGGATGCGATGGGGAATTATTCGTGCGAGTACGTACTAAGTCAATGCAAAGACGCAAACTAGACGCAAAATCCGATTCAAAAAATCTGCGTGATGCGTTGACGCGATAGCCAATAGGCATTGAGATCCTCCCTCCGTCACTGACGTCAGACGTCCTGTTGCTGGGTTGCTGTGTGCATCGGGACCGGATGTAGAAACCGCTTTGTGTAGCTTTGTCATCGGCACTCCTGTCTGCACTCCTGTCGAAGGAAGGAATTGAACGGGCAAACATTCGCGCCAATGACCAAATGTCTGCTTGCGAGCAAATAAGCAACGGCAAAATTCGCATGGCGTCCAGTGGGAACGCAGCACAAGAAAAATATCTTTGAGCTTCCGGGTATGTGTAACACTTTGATTAGCTATTCAGAGGGATACAAAACAAAAGGCTTGTGTCCGGCTTCCGTTCTTTACGTCATATTGTGGCATTTAGATTTCAAATGGCGTTTGTACCGGCATATTTTAAAAAAAAGGTCTTATGATGTGGTCACGTTATAAATTTCTGACTGAGTTGTCATCGGCCACATTTCATGCACCTTGCAGGTTTTGGAGAGAATTAAAACCCCCAAAAATGGATGAGACTTTGTCTGATGTGTGCACTCTGAAGGATTTGCAGAAGGATTCCGAGCATGTATTTGGAACACGGCGAGCGAGGAGGAGCTGTCTGGACGAGGCACATCACAGACAGACACACCTTTGACAGACTCGAAGGTGCAGACTTGTGCATAGAACAGCTCACGACATGGGGAAACGGATGAGAGGAACTTTATGAAAGATGCATAAATCAAGCAAAGACACGGTTTATCTTCCTCAAAATTTTCCCCACCATCAGATATGCTGATGAATCCATACAACAGGCGCAACGATGATTCAATGGTGCCATTTGTTGCTGCTGCAAACCCTCACAGTTTTCGTGGAACTCTCAATTCTTATATTTTACTTAAGTTGGGGTTCATAATAAAAGTCAGCAGTGCCATCCAGAGAAAAAAAATGGACTGTCATAGCTATTTCTCAGCGCACACCTCAAAGAGGTTTGAGGCTTTCATACTCCAATAAAAATGTCCAATAATAATTCAATAGTGGACGCAGATGGAAGATAACATTTAACACTGTCAAGCGGTTGAAAAAAGAAAAAAAAGGTGAGACAGGAGAGAATGAACTGCCTCTTTGCTGCACAGGAAACAGAGACCTCTCCTTCTCCTGCCCACTCGACAACTTTCTCAGAGGAGGTGGAAGCCATCATCCGACCCATCAGTGCAGCGGTTCCTTCGGGCGCTCCCCTGTCAGCTCGCGAAATAAATGTAACACTCGACCGTCTCTCCCATCACAACTGTGCTCGGATGTCCTCGCTCTTGTGTAAGCGAGAGAACCCTTCACACGTCAGGAGCTAACAATACCGCTTCATAATTGTTGGAAAAAATGATATATATATATATAATGATATATATATATATATATATATATATATATATATATATATATATATAACGCTAGGAGCCAGGCCAGCTCTAATATACGATATGTTCTGCATATACTGGACATCATCAATCAGTTTAGAACAGGCCACTCCCGTGTGCTACTTCTGGTGGTAAACATGAACTTATAATGACATTCGTGTTCACACATTCATCACTCAGACATGTAAATGTTGCCAGACAATGAGCTACTTTTTCAGGCTTACACGCTTGAACGATGTTGTGCTGTAGTTCAGTCATAATTCATACCGATAAGTACACCCCCCCCCCCCCCCCCACTTTTTCTTTTTTGTCAAAGGAGCTGGAAAGATTCAGTGTCGCATAACGACGACATGTCGTGCATTCTGTGATTGTCCAGACCTGTGCATGCGACTTCCTCTGTGCGTCGGCTCTATTTACTCAAAACACCAGTGATCACGTGAATTGATAATGAATATAATATTAATGTATTTCATCATTATGTTAATTCATAATTGATGAATTGATTGACGGTCAGTCAGAATCGGCAGCGGCAGGATAAACTACTGCAATGTACGAGCACAACCCCATGACCGATCATCTCCAAAAGTTAATCATCTGGACATACCTTCACAAGTAATCTTCCAACTGAGTGTGTTTTTGAGTAATTTTGCACACACACACACACACACACACACACACACACACACACAGGTGAAAATAATACCCTGCATGAAGGGTAAATATAATTCATTTCCATCTGCATATGATAGAATCATCAAACTCGTTATCACCTTTTAAAGAGATAACCAACCAAAATAATTTGTTGTGTAGTCCAATTTTTGGAAACTGGCTTAAATTTATTCACTAGGGGACTAAAAGAAATGCAGTATCTGTTTCATGGAAAGAAATGAAGAAAACCTTTGTGTCACAACTGGTTGCCAGTTGTTCAGTTCAAATGACATATCCCGTCTTTGTGCTCCTCTTCACATTGTGTCTCTCGTGAGCTTTGTAAGTGATGCCTGCGACGATGCCCATAACAAAGATGGAGGGGATTGTCTGTGGTGTCCGCTGAACGGTTGCTGTTAGTCTAAGTGGGGCCCCGGTGAGGGGGCCTCACACGGCGGGTCACTGAAGCGAGGCGGCACTCCACTGTCCTTCCAAGATCTTACATTATATATATCTTAGATTATAGTTCACTCGCACAAGAGTTAATTTGATCTGTGCGTAAATCTTGACCCCCACTTCTGGTCGAGGATTATGAATTTTTTTTGTGTAAAAGTGCAACTTTCAATTTACCGTGCCGAAAAAATTAAACTTCAAAGCGTAAAAGTCTTGTTCAGGCAAGCGTCATTTCTCTTTTTACTAATCAGAAATAGGAAATTATAAGTTTACAGCTATTTAATTCAGGGTTAATAAGCTTTTTTAAATCTTCCATTGGCACTGCGATATAGCTCTGAGTTGAAACTGACGGATGTCCTCAGACGACTGTGCATATTTGTCCAGTGAGCAATTTGCACTCTCTTAATAAATGCTGGTATTGGCTATATTTCGCGAGCGTAAGACCCCAATATTAAGAATTAAAAGTCTCATTTATTTCCTCGCCCTGCGATATCTAATTGACTGTGGTCGTGAGATAATATTAATAGCAACAAAAGTAATTAAATTCCTCTCAGTCTCTTTGGCCTTTCTCAACATTTCGTATTCCACTCGCTTCTAAGCCGAGGTGCCTTTTTTCCTGTCTCTCTCTCCGCCCCGTCCTCACCGGCGATTCCAAATGAGAGTAATCTAAAGACAAGCCGGCTGCACGTTGCACTTACAGCTTATGCCGGCCTCAAAACCAATGCATTTCACAACACCATTTTTCCCTTTTTATCATCGCTTTTAATGCGCAAAGATTTACATCCGCCTCAGCGTTTTCACTCCCACAGAAGTTCACGCGCCGCTATCTGACCGAGGGTTAGACAAATTAGCATCCAAATACATTATGTAGCAGTGATGTTGCCAGACTGAAAGGAGTTTACAGCCGTCAGAGGTGATTCAGAACCCCGGAGAGACTTGCTGACTTCAGTTGTCCATACCAGGCCATTAGCCGGCTGTAATTATTTGATAGCAGAGGGGTGGATACTCCCCGACGCTGCTTTCTCCAGCAGCATGACTTAACTTGCATTACACCATTTGGACTTTAATCACTAAACTCCCCCTCCCCTCTCCTCCCCTCCGACATGAAACCACTGCAGTGAAATATGATTCTGATGCTGCGGCGCCACGTCTCGCCCGAATCCCACTCAATGCAGAACTTAAAGATCCCCTCCAGTCACGTTTTAAAGTATTAACATTGTTTACCCCCCAAAAAGTAAAAAACAACAACTCTGAAATGGGGCTGGAAACCGTCCACTCTCTCTCCCTCATTGAGGAATTCTGAGACTATGAATATTCATGATATGCAAAATAACACAGGCCCCGCCCACCACAGCTGCTCGCGCTCGGTTGACCGGTGGAAGAATGTGCGCGACAAGATGGGTAGCCGGCAACATCAGAGAGATTCAGTCATAAAACTTTCACCAACTGCTAATGCTAATGCTAACTGTCTGCCGACACATCTGCCGTCCTCTCGTGGACGCTAACTGCTAATGCCAACGCTAACTGTAGGCTGACACACCTGCCGTCCTCTCGGGGATGCTAACTGCTAATGCTAACGGTCTGCTGACACACCTGCCGTCCTCTCGTGGATGCTAACTGCTAATGCTAACATTCTGCTGACTCACCTGTCGTCCTCTCGTGGACGCGCTGCCTCTGCTTCACTGGAGGTTTCCGGTTTCTTTGCCTCACATTTGTATATTCGACAGCAATTGGTTTTCTGTATTTTTGATCAAATCTAGCTTGAACAGGATTTGTTTGAATTTGAAATTGAATAGAAGTGACACAGAAATCTCCTCCTCCAGAAGAGGAAAGTGAAAACACCTCTATAGTGACAACATGTGCTCAGATACAAGTCCCTATAGTCAATGTCAGACATTTTGGACGACAGACAGAAGAAAAACACTTTTTGGAAGTGAGGAGGACTTAAATATATTCCTCAAATATTCTCGAGTCCAGCTTTATATCTGCAGAGCGTCGCCCCACATAGAAAAGATGCTTTCAAAACACACAGTGGGGAACGAATGCACAGGGGGAAAACCAAAGCCGAGGTTTTTATTTTTTTCCGTGTTTGCATTGCAAACAAGCTGAGCCATGTGGGGGGGAAACGAACGCCATTTGTTGGGACTAATTAATAAAGAACATGCAGATGTGCAATTGGGGATGATTTGTTTTTTGGGGTAGCTGGCTCAGCTACATGCTCTCCCTGCTTAATCAAGCAGATAATGGCAAATTCAACGGAGAGGCGAAATTTGAAAAGTGAGAGGGAGCGAGCGCAAGGATAAGGGGGGGGGGGCAACGCTCATTCTTCTACATCGGATTAATCTTTAATGATGCCGCAGCGCGGAATTATCTCGTGATCTTATGTGCTAAGACGCGGTTTCTAAAATATCACACTTCCCAGTGCCGTGGCAATGCGTCTGATGTTCTCAACTTCTAAGCTTTGACTAACTGTCTTGTGATTGCATCTGCTCGTGAACACGTTCAGACCCGTGCAGGTGTGCCGAAAGGGGGGGGGGGGGGCTCACTTTATTTCTAAAGGCTGCTACAAGAATAGCGGAGCAGCTGCCTTCATTAGACTGACTAAATTCTTCATACATCTCATGATCAATACGTCGAACCACAGGTCGTCAGTCGGTCTGTTCTCCCACTCCGCCAGCCGTGTGACAGTTTCCCCATACCGCCGAGGCTAGAAGCCACGAGCGAGGTGTAGCCGACACTCCTGGAGTTTGAGGCCGGGCCCCCCACTGGAGAACAGCTGTCTACGGTGACCCGGAACGATTGGAAGTTGAGCTTTAAGAAAAGGAAGGGGGGGGGGAACAAAACAATTTATGTTGGCACTATCTCCTGGAAAACAAAGTGGAAGTAGGAGGATTGTTCCAAAAAACACCATCTGGTCTCGACTTTGAACTAACCGATCAAAAGCTGTCGGCCAAATATAACACAGCCGCTCCCCCCAACCCATTCATCCTGTTGTTTTTCACTGGAGCAACGATCAGTCTTACTATCCCCCCTCCCTTTTCCATATCCATCCATCTACCCCCCCCCCCCCCCTCACGCTCCCTCGCTACTACTCTCTTGACGAATCTGTGGAATTAACGGTCTTGCATATTGATGTGCGGTCGCGCGGCGCCTCGAAGAGCTCATGCATTTAAACATCAGTGCGGCAAATGGACTTCTTTATTAAGTGGACGTCTGTCATATCTGGAAGGTCAAAGGTTCGGGGCGGCGACAGTCCCAGCTTTCACGCCCCCCCCGGGCCCCCCCCCCCCCCCCCCCCCCCCCCCCCGCGCTGACAGACGTTTGACAGTCGTGGCTGTCTTTTGAGTTTGGCTCGTCGGGGAGACGGCGCTGGCCCGACGCGTCGCCCCTCCTGACTTAGAAGTGGATGTAAAGTTTTCACGACCCCACCTCTCGCTCAGGGAGGGTCCGTTTTTTAACGTCTCAATCATTTAAAAGACTTTTAATTAGTGGGCCAGATTGACAGTTATGAGCGCTGGTGTTGCTGCAAGTCTCTTGGCAGCGAGGCCTTGATTGAAAAAGTACAGTAAAGGAAACGCCTTCAGTGGAAGAGGCTTGTGAGGTTACATTACTGTGCCTATTAGCGCGAGACGCCGCCGCTCCCAGATCTCACTTTGCTCTTTTTTTTATGTCCGCCTCTCTCTCTCTCGCTCTCTTTTTGCTCTTCAGCTTCCGCCGCTGCCGCATCTGTCATTTTGCCCCCTGAGGTTCTCCTTTTCTGCCCGCCATTTTTTGTTCACGCAATTAACCGCTTGTGATGCTAAAAAAAAAAAAGCCACCTACTGGGCAGCTAACACTGCCGCTCAAGGCGTAAGAAAGCTCTGTTGTTTTATCATGACACCCACCCACATGCCCTTTCATATGCACACACATACCCCAACTTACAAATGCAAACACACACACACACACACACACACACACACACAAACACACACACACACACACACAGAGAGAGTTGGCGGCTCAGAATCTGGAGACTTGCTGGCTCACCGCGGCCCTCCGTCTTCCAGGATCCCACAGTGTTGTTGTTTTCTGTCTTCCCCGGCCCGGGGAGAACTGGCACAGGTGGAGCGAGCTGGATTCGAAGGTGGTAGAGTGGTTGGTGGGGCTGAGGAGGGGGATGGGCGGGGGGGGGGGGGGTGGCAACCATCCTGGAGGGGAACGAGTCCGCTGATTGGGAATATGGTTTGTGCGTGTGTGTGTGTGTGTGTGTGTGAGAAGGCAGGAATATGGCACCTGGAACCCCCCCCCCCCCCCCCCCCCACCACCACCACCTTCCCCCTTCTCCCCCCACATCTCTGGGGTTTTGTGGCAGCTGAGCCACTGTAGAGCATCTGCACAGCTACAGGGTAAAGGCACTTTTCCTACACTTCGTACCCCCCACCCCCCCACCCCACCCCCACCCCCCACCACCACCACCACCACACACACACACACACACCCTTCTCCCCCACAGAATATCTCTCCATAACTATACACAGTGGTGTTATTCAGCGCTGTTTGTGTGCCTCTTCAGTTCTGTGCAGGTCTCCGTGCCCCCCCCCCCAGGTTAGCAGATTGGTATTATGGAACACAAGGTGGATAGACGTGGTGCCCCCCCTCCCCGTGACAGGTTTACAATCCATGATGCCTTCCCCAGTACGCCACTGGCACAACAAACCTCTGTCAAAGTGGCACCTCAGATGCCCCGCGGAGATTGTGGCATGCAACTGCATTTGACATTTGGCAGGTGTAATGTGATATGTCTGTTTGTTATTTCCAGTATTATTTCATGCTGATTTCATTGTTCTGCTTGGCTGCAAGACCATGTATGGATGGACAAACCTGAGTCACACTCTGCAGTACAGATGTATTCCATGTTTCCTAGAGGATGTAAGAAATGCATTTTAGCACAATAAGTACAAAGTTAAAATGAGCCCACAACACATGCGTAAGAAAATTTGGATTTTGTTTTTCAGTTTATCAATTCCTGTTCTACTTTGAAATGATTTACCTCGTGTGTCTTTGCCCCAATGCTTTTCACCTGATGCCCAATTGTTCTATACCTCCCTTGTGTTTTTTAGTCTCTGTGCTCCTCAGTCTCCTTTGTCAATTTGTCTGTGTTCCCCTGCCAAGAAGTTATGTTTTCGCGCCTGTCCATTTGATTGTCAGTTAGTTAGTCTGCAGGATTATGCAAAAACTACCCTAATGGTTTTCCACAAAACTCAGTGGAAGGATGGGACATGGGCCAAGAAAGAACCCATAAGAGTTTGGCCCAGATTGGGACAAAGGGGTGGATCCTAGTCTTCTGCTAAGTTCAGCGTTGCTTCCATCCAATTTACCTAGTCAATCTTGATACTTTCGTCGTACTTCCTGGTTAATCCTCCTGTCTCTACTTTGTTCTTTTGCTCATTTGGAGATTTGGACTTTCCGTTTGTTTGCTACCTCACCAACCTGCCTACTGAAGACTGTGAGCCTGCCGTCTTTATTAAACTTACCAATCTCTTTGTGTGCAGTCTGCAATTTGGGTCCTGTTAACTCCAAAACCTCACATTCCTTCACAGTTATTCCATAGAACAACTGATTCTCCAGGTTCTGATCTTCAATGCTGCGAGTTTAAATCGCTCAGGCTAATATCTCCGGTGTCTCCGACAAAAAGGCTTCACCTACTCGAGAAAACTCATTCTGAGTCTGTGGGGTAAATAGCTGTTTGTTTCGCATGGGACAGGATTGATATGGAAATGAACTCGTATCTTCAAAAAGAATCCCACCTTTGTCAATTAGGGATGAATTAAGTTGTCTATTAGATTTACATAATCCGAACGCTTGTTATTCTAAGGAGCGTTTTAATTGTGCTACATCACAGAGGTTGCTCATTGTTTTAATTGCACCGGATCGCACCGTGGACCGTTCACTGTTTTGCAAATTGCCTTTTAGTGCAACTCATTATCAAGTCAAGTTTTCCCTTTGATTCGCTCCTTATAACGTCGCTAATGAAGATATGGAAATAAAAATAGCTCAATGTTCTCCGCCACACCTGCGAGATACACCGCATGCCGTTCGATGGTGTTGGCCCAGACCCCTGGGTGGGTGGCGGCGGCGGCGAGATTAAAAATAGGGGCATCAAATTGTTCAGGAGTGATCGCCTGTCGTTGGAGAGAAAAACGTTGCCGCAAACTGTGACAACTTTGCAACTGTTCTGATGTGTTTTTGTGGGATAATCTGTTTTTATGGTGACTCTTTTAAGTGGAGCATATTCTCTGTAGTGTGAAAAGCTACATGAAGGTTGCAAATCTTTTTTTGGGATCATGAGAAAAAAAAAAGTAGGTCCCTCGAACTAGAATGAGAATTTATTTTGCATGTAAGTTTGGCTATTTTCTTTTGAGGTTGCGTGTTTGCTATAAGCTATTAATAAGGTGTCTGTTTCGTCTCCTCAACAAAATTTGTGATATATCTTCCTGTTTCTTTCGTTTCGAGCCTTTTTCCAGCCACAGGAAATGTCAACAACCTATTGTTTGTCTCAGCTTTACGGTTCACTACAGAAGGTTTGAGGAGGCTGCCAGTTCTGTAATTGGTTGTCTTTGTCTTTTTTTAGATCTCCCACTTGTCAATCTGTCCGTGGAGCCTCAGCCTGTTCTGGAGGGCAACCTCGTGAGATTCCACTGCTCCGCAAAGGCCAACCCTCCCGTCACACTGTACAGGTGAGATCATGGAAACAACACGTCTTTTATATAAGCGCACGCACAACTCCTGAACATGAAAGGTCCTGCAACGTTGAAAAGAGTTGCCGCTAACTTTAAACTTTTGCTGGTCGCCGATGAATATTCACATGAAGTCAAATTTAACACTCCATTACTGATTGTATTAATCATTGCCAGAGACCAACATCTATCTATCTGTCTATCTATTGTTATCATGCCATCACACACTTCAATCTGGCCGCACTCTGAAACGGCGAGGAGAAAAAACAACGCAGCACTGTCATGCTGAAAATTTTAATGAAACTGCACCTCGGAAAAAATAAAAAAACAAAACAACAACAATGATACTCATCTGGGAACGCGTGCTCACGTTCCAGTGGGTTGCAGCGAAAAAGCAATGTGATGCTTTGCTGCGTATCGTCTCCCTTGAACATTAAACGTCCATCAGCGTGCAGAAAGAGAAGGTGGAAATGTAAAGTGCGTAACATCTGATGAAGCTGTCAAAGCTACAGCTTTTTTTTCGAGATTGGGTTGTGTTCCACGGTTGTACAGTAGAGAGACAGTCCCTCAAATGTCTTGAGGGATGTGAGTACTCTCTGAAAGCATTGTACAAAGAGAGCACCTTTGCTCCGTCATAGTTCAAACCCTTTTATATTATCCAACAGTCCTGCTGCCACGCTGGAGGTTCAAATCTGAAAAAACACTGGATTATTTTTAATCGACAAAGACATCAAATTAAAGATGTGACTGCTGGATTTTGACGGGCAGTGACTACCTGCCGTTTCCTGCTTTGAAGTCAAACGTAAACCAAACCACTCCGGCATCAACACCGCTACTAACTTTTCACTTTGCTGCCAAGAAGGTGCTTTCTACTTCGTCCACTGCCTCTAAACATCAGCATTAGACATTAGCCGGTGATATTATAATTCCATTTTGGCGTTCAGATAAATCAAGAGACAAAGTATTCAATTTTGTTCAAGAAAATGGATAACACGGAACGCAGATTCATTTTATTTTTCCATTATAAACCAACCAGCATATGCACTGAAAATACTGCTATGAATAACATATAAATTGCCATGTATTAAATCAAGTTTGAGCAAAAAAAAAATAATGGCGGCAAACTAACCAAACGCATATTAATACATATATCCCCCTGCACAAACCTTAATTGATAGGCACATCCTCAGTTGCACTTAGTTAGTATTTCCTCCGACTAAATCTGTAATTGCAAAAGGAAACGAGAAAGTGGACATTACTCATTCTCATGAAAATCTCGCGTTGGCCTTCCAGGAGAAGAGTGATGCTGCCATCGATTTTTGTCAAGAGATAGTCTTTCCTTTTTTAAAAACCCGGCAAAAAAGAATAAAATGAATTGAATCAAATCGATAGCAAAAGGGGGGAATTGGCCGCCTCTGAATCTCGTAATGGGACTGGGAAATAAAATGGACGTACAACACACTCACAGGTGGCAAAATAGAGATGTTGCCGGGTTTTTTTTTTGTTTTTATGATGGATTCTGCCCTTTTGAAAAAAAAAGAAAAGGAAGAGGGAGGGAGGGAGGGAGGGAGGGAGGGCAGAGATATTGTCGGAAAACAAGGTTTTTATTTGATTGTGTAGGTTCACGGTGGAGACAGGACGTTTATATATTGGGCGCGCGGTGGGATTTCACCTCCATTGCTATAAGTTCGGATCAATGCAAGAATCAGGACCCCCCCCCCCCCCCGGGGTGGTGGTGGTGGGGGGGTGGAGACTTTTCCTTCAGAGTATGAAAAGAAAGAAGCTTGGCGGTTGAAGCTGAGGTAGACGTCGCTCCACCGTCTGGCTTTTTTCTGTCAATCCCTCATAACTTGTGAATCTCCCAAGGTTATTCTTCTTTCACCATTTACATTTATCTGCGATTTTGCACAAGCGCGCCGGGACTCTCACGCCCCACCGGAGTTCAGGGCACGGTAGACGGGGGGGGGGGGGGGGGGGGGGGGGGGGGGGGGGGGTCTTTGGGCCCCATAATGGCCGCCTGAGAGGCTTCGGCCGGGGAGAGGCCCACTCCCCGCATGCACCCACAGATCCCCCCCCCCCAGAGAGCAATATCACAGAGGGAGAGCAAGAAGAGCAGGAAGCTGGTCAAGCAGTATAGGGGCTATTATTCAGTACTAATACACTCTTGTCTTCCGCCGGATCAGATACGGCACAAGGACAGAGAAGCTCTCAGACGGATGGCCTCTTTTCCCCCGTCCCCGAGAGAGCCATCCGTTCCCCAACGTGCACGCCGCCACTTTGCCATCTTCCGATGCGGAGTATGGCCGCTCCAGATGCCCGGTCCGAGATAGCGAAGGCGCGCGGTGCGTTTCTCGAGCTGTCTACAGCCCTTTCTTGATTGCCACAATGGTTCGATAAATCTAAATTTAAAACATGGAAGTGGAAAGGAAGATGCGTCTCTACAGACGCATGAACCTTTGTCGGTTCAAGGGGGGGGGCGGATTGGAGAGGACTCGACGAGGCAGCTGAAAGTGTGAATGAAGTAAGAGTAACGGCCGATGCGCTGCGGTCCGCTCGCTCGAGAGATGAGGACGAGCGGGTCGGAACACATTCATTACTGTTCATAACGGTAGGAGGGGCTTAACTAGCCTGTACAACCGCAGTCCATCAACCGCCGTCTGATGAAGACACAGAGGGTTTTGGTTTTTTTCCCTGAGATCCAAACAAGAAAACCCACCGGAGAGAAGAGAGTTGGAATAATAAACAAAGCAAATCAGGTCCCTCGTCTGCACATGATCCGACAACCAGCCCCCTCCTCCCTCTGTACGGCGCCGCCGCCAACAGTCCCAGTCGTCCCCCAGCGTTTGAAGTGCAATGGAAAATGCACAGCACAAACACACAGATACATTGTGAATTTCCACGGTGAATAGAAAAACAAACACGAGGAGATGTTGAACACACATGTGTTTCAACTTTGGGGGGGACTGATGGTAAACCACCTCTACTTCATGACAAGCTCGGCGCTCATTTGGATTAAACTCGTCCTTCTCTCTGATCGCAGACCTGTGAAGATTTGTGACGACATCTCGCACGGTTGTGATGATGCTGTCGTCGTGGTTCCCACCAGAGTCGGTGTCGCCAGGATCCAATTTCTTTCCATGACGACACACACACACACACGCATATTAATACTGCTACTGTAATTAGTTGGTTTTTTTTGCCTTTGACTGACACTACCGTTTCCACACCCCAATTCTTTGCCATCGTAGATGATTGATTGATTTAAAAATGTTAATGTTAAAGAAAAACAGAAAAGGTAGCACAAAAAACAATAACCGTGCACAAAATTGATAGTATAGCGATTCATGAATAACCAATTCTTTATTTATTATTATGTTTGAGTTTTTGTCCCAAGATCCCGCCTCTTCTCCGTCAGTCATTGTTAGTCAGCTAACAGGCTTCCTCGGTCATATCAATTATTCAGGGATTCAAAGAAAATAAACTCTAAAAGAAATATAAATAACAATCTAAATAATTCACTCAATTACAATAAATCCTCGCTCTGACTTTGTCAGTGGAGCTCGGGCCCTAATAAATAAACCATAAACGAACAATGCTAATCAAACACCTTCATCCCTGTGAGAATTATTCCCTTATATATCTTAATGAACTGTTTTGTGTTTTTGACATTTTTGCTTAAAACCACTGGCTCTTTTTGTGGGCACATATTCTATTATTCCCTAACTCTCATTCATTATGCCAGCGTGAGCTGCAGCCGTGACAAGAATAGAATATGTGACACAAAGCACCGTTACCTTATAGTGTTAAACAAGTGTATAAGTGCTCAGGGTCCAACACCGGAAGTCTTCTGCTTCAGCAATTCCACAGGCACAACTGAGAAGTTGAGAAAAATTCAGCATATACCTGGAAACTCAGGAAAAATGCATGGGATATCAAATAAGTCCGAAAAAACCATAACCCCTGAATATATTTATCATACTTATTCAAGACTTTTGTTTTAGATATCCCCAACTGGAGCTAATCCCAACCCTACAGGGTTAAAACCGATTGTCCACATGACAATAGTCAACGGTCTTTTGGAGTTGGTTTTTTTTCAGAGACACTCAATCATTTGGCAGATTTCAAAAAAACCAAAAAAAACCCAACCATGCCGTTATTTAAACCCCGCTGTGTGCGAGTACAGCAGAAGCCTCCATGTATTTATTTCATATTCCGAGCATCCAGCCGTCATCACTTCCCGGCGTGCGTGCACGTCGGGGAGAGCGGGGCCGCACACTGTGCTGTGCTTAACCATGCTGATAATAACTGCGGGGCCCTGATTCACCGCGGGCCTCGTTGCTGATGGCACCGATACTTGTCTAATTTAATTGTTGCTCTTTTATTGCCCTTAATCACATTCCGCAAATACAAAACTCTCCTCCCTCTGCCGCGTCCTCTTCATCCCCTGCTTCCATTAACTGCCGACCTGTTTATCCACATAACGCTGTTAGTTTGCACACCATGCACTCACTGTGTGTGTGTGTGTGTGTGTGTGTGTGTGTGAGTGAGTATGGAGCGTGCGGGGATTCACAGCCCTTTGTGCGAGGCGAATCACCGAACAGGATACGGCGGTGTAAAGTGAGTCAGCTATCGAGTAAGCCTTTTTTTACGCCGGGCCCCCGCTTTAAACCTCCCAGAAGGGAATGCAGGTGTTTGTGTTTTCCCCGGGCCGGGGCGGCTATGTTTAGACACGGAGTCTTGGACGAGGCCCAGCAACACCAACAGAGCCGGCGTGCCCCCCCCCCCCCCCCCCCCCCCCCCCCCCCCCCCCCCCCCCCGGGGGGGTGGCGTTCTGTCTGTGCTCCCGCTAACGCCGTCAGAGGCTCCCAGACCTGGCAGAGGGAGGGAGGGAGGGAGGGAGGGAGCAGCCGGCTGCCCCGAACATCTGTGCTGCATGGGCCCCGTTATACCCCGACAGTGTATGAGCTGGAAAAGTGTATCGCACAAGTGACTAGGGCTGCAATAATGCAATAATCGACAGAGGAATCGACGATTTTCACAACCGATTCATCTGTCGATTATTTTCTCGACGAATCGATCGGTTGTTTGGTCCTTGAAATGGCATGAAATTGTGAAAGATGTCGATCGTGTTTCCCCAAAACCAGCAAGATGATGTTTTGATTCGTCCACACACCAAAGATATTCAGCTCACTGTCACAGAGGAGCAGAGAAACCAGAAGATATTCACATTGAAGAAGCTGGAATCAGAGAATTTGGACTTTTTTCCCCATAAAAACGACTTGAATCGATTAATAAAAACAGTTGGCGATTAACTTACCAATCGATTACTAAATCAACTTCTGCAGCTCTATAAGCGGCATAAGCTGTTTTCAGACGAACTCCGGAAAAAAATGTCCCCGACCCAAATTCCCAAACATTTTTCCGGGCTTTGCCGTTCACGTATGACGGACGCAGCAGATTGGTCCGAGTCGGACGCGTTCACGCCGGCGGCGGCTGGAAGGAAAGGTTTCGGAAAATGTGCGAGGCAAAACATTTCTCACTACAGCTAATATTGATACTTCTCGCAATTGTCATAATCCATATCGTCGCTATCATTGTCATCCTCATACGTGTTTGTGTCTGAAATGTAGATTGTAGATGTCATTTAAATGTTTTTTATATTTCAAATGCTGTGTCCGAGACCAAGATTAAACTTTTGACAACTCGCAAGCAGTCTCATTACATATCATCCCCGTCATCATTATCGCCTCCGTCATCATCTTCTCCGTCGTCGTCGTCGTCGTCATCATTCTCATCCTCATCATCCTTACCGCTGTTGTCGCCGCCGTCGTACTAATCGGCGCCATCATTGTCCTCGCCGTGATCGCTGCGGCCGTCACCGGTGCAATTAATACCGCCGCCGTCGTATATAGACAGCAGTGGATTTCATAATCATATTCATATTCAGAGACTGTGAACATCAACAGTCATCATCATTACACACAACGGTTTTCGTGTCTTTAATCCGTCAGTGTGCCGCAGCCGCTTGACCTTGTGAGCCTCGTGCTAATATCTTGAGGTCATTCTGCGACCTTGTAGACGTGTGCACTGTGTTATCTCGCAGCTGGATCGGATCATAAAAAAAACATCTGTACAGATTAAAAGATTTATTATTTTAGAAGCGTGTGTTGCAGAGCTCTCAGCCGTGTCCGTGTGCCACACAAGACCACAACTCGGAGAAGATCTACTGCTCGGGGGGCGGGGGGGGCGATGTCCCCACCGAATATTCCCACAACGCCCAATTAGAATTCTGCTTCACTCCACTTACTGATTGAACGAGGTAATCTGTTCTCATTTAGATGATAGCGCTCCGTCAGTGTAGCGTGGGGCCGGCTTAGTCGCGGCAAACAAATGAGTTCCCCTATCCCGTGGTTACAAAAAGAAATCAAAATAAAACTGCTCTCAGCAGCCCTGGCAGGGATATAAATATAAAAAGCGAGACGTTGGCCCACCGGTTTCCCCCAGTTGTCACTGTTTGTCATTTGCACCGTCTAAGTTTTTCCCAAAGAGACTCGACGGCTCGACTCGGCCACCTGTCTGTGGAGGAAACTGCAGCAGGGCCATCCTGTCTGTCTGTGTCCCCCCCCCCCCCCCCCCCCGTCACGGAGAGCTGTCACTCAGGAAAACACAAAACAGATGTTCCTCATGCGATCCCGTGTCAATCCATGAACATCAGCTGTTGTGCGCGCGACACACAGTGTGCGTGTCCAAAAAAAAAGGACAAAAGGTGCAGGAGCTCCTGCCCCGTTTGCCATCCCGTGATTTGTTTTCCCCCGTCGCCGGCACTCTTTGCCGGGGCGCAATGAGGAAACGTGCCCGTCTGCTCCGGGGAGCTTGTCGCAGCGTGGAAGGCTGCCACAGGAACACAAACAAGGCCAGAATGTGGATTTATTCACACAAAAGGAAGTTATTGACACACGGAGGTGTGAAAACCTGTCTTAATCCCCTCCCCCACATTTTCTCTGATCCTCACCAGGTGGGCCAAGGGAGGAGGCGTCATCAAGGAGGTCTCCGGAGACACGTACGAGGTCATCGTGGACCACTCCTTCTTCACGGAGCCCGTCTCCTGCGAGGTCACCAACTCCCTGGGCAGCACCAACGTCAGCCGCAACGTCGACGTCTACTGTGAGTGGCTCCCGGCTTAGGGACATTTCCGTTTCTTTTCCCCGACGGCTGAGTTTCAAAATAGGCCGATGCTTCGGCCCGGGCTCCGGGACCGGAGGCGGTCTAACGGCGTGTTCGTCTTTTTCTCGACAGTCGGCCCCCGCATGGCCGCGGAGCCTCAGTCTCTGCAAGTGGACCTCGGCTCGGACGCCGTGTTCAACTGTGCGTGGACGGGGAACCCCTCCCTCACCATCGTGTGGATGAAGAGGGGCTCCGGCGTGGTGAGTTTGCACTGATTAGCGATCACGTGTACTGTAACGTGCGATGGATTAAAAAAAAAACCCTTCCTCTTTTGAGACTTTTCTACGATTCCATACGCCTAAAGCATATGAAGGCACTCAAAGCCACGTGTGCACTTAAGATTTCCAAGCCATCGCGGTCCCGGCCTCCTCGGCGACCTGCCGGTTTGATCCACAAATTCAGACTCGTTCCCCCTTTTGTCAACATAAAAGTCCGAAGCCGGCAGCCTCTCCAGACTCCGCTGAGCTCAGAACCCCCGAATTGGATTTTAATAATTGAGCGGAGCTGCCCTTTAAGGTATTAAATGGTCCATGTGTGCCGCCTTAATTTCCTTTCCCCGTGCGGCCTCTCCCCGCCATCGGAAAAAATGTGCCTTCGCATTTTGGCCGTCGAAAAAAACCTGACGGCCTGTCGCACTCGCTCTGCCGCAGGTCCTGAGCAACGAGAATCTCCTCACGCTGAAGTCCGTGAGGCAGGAGGACGCCGGCAAATACGTCTGCCGCGCCGTGGTGCCGCGCGTGGGAGCCGGGGAGAAGGAGGTCTCGCTCACCGTCAACGGTAAGCTGCGGCATGACTTTCCCAAAAAGTTGTCAAATGCATGCGCAATGTGAAGTGTGACTGTCCAGGGTCCGGGGTGGGGGGTCGACGGCAGCAAGGGGGTCGGTGTGCTGCTTCCTCTGGGGTTCACAAAAGGCCTCGTTCTGTAAAACTGTAAAACGAGAACACGCTGCTTGATTCCTCTCGTCCCTCACACACACACACACACACACGAGGATGTGTGCTCCTGAAAATTAATTTTCGACTTTAAAAGCCGTTTCATCAACAGTCATCGTCGCGGAAAAAGCAATGAATAAAGGCTTCTTTTCAAAGATACGGCCGCCACATTTCCGTGAACAGGCGAGTGTACCTCAATGCTAATTGTATTCCGCGCGAGTAGCGGAGGGAAGCTGCCTTTTTCTCTTTCTGAAGGCTACTGTGTGACTAATGAATACCGGCCTCGGTGGGAGACCTGGCAACTCTCAAACAAATGACTTCATTATCGGCGCTTGATATTCCGGGGGGGGGGGGGGGGGGCATTGCTCTGGCGTGGCGGCGGTTCTCAGCTGTAGGGGGATTTGCACGTCTCTCCCTCCCGCTCGTGTCCGTCTGAACGCAACATGGGCCAAAGCAGAGGAGGGGATTTACAGATGATGCTTGCGATAAGACGCTGACAGTGTTGTCCATTGTACAATTTTGGAAAAGCCAACAAGAAGAGCTCTGCCTGTAAAGCGACACTGATGCTGATTTGGGGATGATGATGATGATGCTGATGATGAGAAGAATAAAGCTTGTGTAAAGATTTTTCTTTGCCCACACATTAGCTTTGAATGTCGGAGAGAATGGGACGCCGGCGTTTCCTTCCGGCACAAGATCAGACAACCGCAATCAGCCGCCTCCATCTCAGCTCAGAATGTTCCGTTTTAAAGAAGGGCCAAGGCGAAAATCGCGGCTAATTCCGCCCTCCTCCCGTCCTGCGTGGAGCAAACTACACCGGCGTCCCGTCTCTTGCGGCCCTTAATGTGCAAACGGAATACATAATACCAGTTTACTCTGATGCGTCTCGTTGTCTGCCCCGCGTTACTATGGAGATTGTGTTGTTGTCGAGAAACGGTGTCACGGGAGAATGAAGACGGATTGTTTTAATAAAGATTATAGCGTCGGGGAAACATACAACAAAGGCTGAAATGGCATGTTTATTTAGTCTCCGCGGACTTCACTCCAAAGGCAAGGTTCCGGATGACTTGTAGTGTATTTATTTGTTTGTATTCTTCCTCTCAGCGCTTCCCTGCCAGAATTTTTACTTGACATTCAAGAGCCTCCTTTCTTTTTTTCTTCTTTACCCCTCTGAATAATTGAAATTCATCTCCTTTATGTTCCCCAAACCACACGGGTCCTGAGTCATTTCGTATACTCGGGGCTTTGAGGCGAATCAGATTGGCAGACTTGTGAAAGTGCAAACACTGCGGTTGAAGTGTCGGCGGCGGCGGCGGCGGCGGCGGCGGCGGCTCTCTCCCGAGCTCCGTGCACTGTCCTACGCCACTGTCTCGTCTGCAGATGAATGTAAAGCTCTCTTCACCGGCCCACAGACCAACGTCAGCAGGGCTCAACTGATTCTAGAAATGACTGACTGTAGCATCACGGATGAGTGTGCTTTTTTTCGGGAGGACGACCACGATACAGTGACATTTCAGGCAATGCTGTGCATATTTGATAGTGTTGTAGTACCAGTCCAGTCTCGAGACCACTTTTTAAAGGTCTTGGTCTTGACTCGGTCTCAACTTCTCAAAGTCTTGGTCTTGACTCGGTCTCAACTTCTCAACGTCTTGGTCTTGACTCGGTCTAGATCTCTGAAAGTCTTGGTCTTGACTCGGTCTAGATCTCTGAAAGTCTTGGTCTTGACTCGGTCTAGATCTCTGAAAGTCTTGGTCTTGACTCGGTCTAGATCTCTGAAAGTCTTGGTCTTGACTCGGTCTAGATCTCTGAAAGTCTTGGTCTTGACTCGGTCTAGATCTCTGAAAGTCTTGGTCTTGACTCGGTCTAGATCTCTGAAAGTCTTGGTCTGGAACTCTGAAAGTCTTGGTCTTGACTCGGTCTCGGTACACTCCGGTCTTGGTCTCGGTTTAGGTGGTCCTGACTACTACACTTATATGTAGTATAGTATTCGTGATGCGATGGTGTCTGCCCCACATTCAAATGTTTCCTCGCTGTTTGTCTTCCCCTGCAGTTATTCCCCCCCGACTCCTCAGCGCCATCATTTAAAATTACACGTGTTTATAATTTGTCATTCCTCTTGTCTCTCCCCTCTCCGCCGTTGTGTGTCACTGACTCCCAGCGTCTCCCACACGAGAATTCTCGCTTTTCCCCCGGGGGGGGGGGGGTTAATTTAATTATAATCAAACAGCTAGCAGGGGGAGACGGTTTGTGTTTAAGTCACTAATGGATACATATTGCTCTGCGAGTGCTTTAGTCAAACATTTCCAGAATGCAAAGCTCTTCAGCATTTCGTACGGTACGCGTCATATCCTTCAAGTGGCTGCACGTCCATGCGTGTGATTATTTATATAGCATACGGAATGTATGCGGTTTTTTTTTCTTCTTCCCCACAGTCCGGCAGGAGTTGGAATTGAGAGAAGTTATCTGACATGCTCGAAAGGATTTAGCTTGTATACGCTCAAGGACCATACATTCATGCAATGCATATTAATTATTATATATCCATGTGTGTGAGTGGATCTGTACATCCATATATGCTTGTGAGTGTGTGTGAGTGTGTGTCTTTAGAGTGTGTGGCTTTGTGTATTATGACACATTCAGTACTTGAGCAGCCTGGGACGAGAGAATGTGCGACTGGGATGTTGTGGATTTTTTAATTTTATTTATTTATTTCTTTTTCTTTTGAGGCAGCCTTTATGTAAGTAGGTAATTAGTATCCAAGCCGTCTTTAAGCCGGCAAAGACATTGTACAAAGAACGAAAAGTGCAAATTAATGAGGGAGAAAACTGCTTTTAAGGTGCAGCACATTTTCATCCGACCAGTAAAAAAGATCGTAAGATGTGATTTGCAAAGACTCTCTGGCTTTTTCCCATTATGTGGGAACTTGGCACTATCTCTCTAGTGCCAAGTTTGTGTAAAAAAACAAAAAAAAACACCTTTAATATATATAATATATCTCCTCACTATTTTCAAAAACACTAGATGTGCAGTGAAGTTTTTTCAACCAGAATGGTTCATTAAGAAGTTTAAGTTGAAGCTTTTAGAGCAACAGCTACCATGACCATGAAGGGGATGATTGATCAGTGAAATGCTGTCTAGAGAAAAATAGCCAGCACAAAAGAAGCCAGTTTCCAATCGAACACATTCACTGGTTTTCATGCCAATTTGGATCTTTTTGAATTTAAAAATAATTAAAAACCCACAGCACTGATATGTTAAAGCCAGAATCGACCTGTGAACTTGAACCTTAAATTTGTGTCTTGCCTCATGAATTGGTGGGAGCGTGTCTATGTTCCCTCAACCATATGTTCCCACACCCTGACCCTAACATAGGGCATCATTGTGATGCGGGGGAAATTTGATAGAAATGAGGGAACATAGGGATGAGGGAACATAGGGTTGAGGGAACATAGGGTTGAGGGAACATAAGGTTGAGGGAACATAGGGTTGAGGGAACATAGGGTTGAGGGAACATAGGGTTGAGGGAACATAAGGTTGAGGGAACATAAGGTTGAGGGAACATAGGGTTGAGGGAACATAGGGATGAGAGAACATAGGGTTGAGGGAACATAGGGTTGAGGGAACATAGGGTTGAGGGAACATAAGGTTGAGGGAACATAGGGATGAGAGAACATAGGGTTGAGGGAACATAAGGTTGAGGGAACATAGGGTTGAGGGAACATAGGGCTGAGGGAACATAGGGTTGAGGGAACATAGGGTTGAGAGAACATAGGGTTGAGGGAACATAGGGTTGAGGGAACATAAGGTTGAGGGAACATAGGGATGAGGGAACATAGGATGAGGGAACATAGGGATGAGGGAACAAAGGGATGACCCCATATTGGCCGCTAAACACTGAAAACCACGAGTAAGTTCTTAATATATCATGAAATGTGGAATCCCAATTGAAATCATGTTTTCATCCAAAAGTTACACATTTGGATGAAGCTCCAAAGTGTGACTATAAAGAACGAGATGATTTGTGTTTCTGGCGTGCCGCCTCTAGCTGTGTTATTATAACTGTAAAATGTGAAAACTGTATGGATCACGCTCCATGGAGGAGAAAAAAAAAAACAAGGTTGAGAGAAATCTGGATTGAACCCAGGCAGACAAATGAGGTGAGGTTTCCAGGGTAGTAAAAGTGTGTGTTTCTACGGGAGTTAAAACATAATGGCCGTACCTCCGTTGGCCAGTTAGGGATGAGGATAAAATGATTCGCGAGAGCAGCCCCTCGTCCACACTATCACTGTTAAAGGTGATATAGTATCTGAAATAAAACGGCAGTAAGATTAGCCCAACACAAGCCATAATGATTCTTCCACCGGTCTCGCAGTAACACAGTATATAGACTAGCAATGTACTGAGAAACAAGAAGCATTAACTAAATTGTGTCAAATTACTCGTTTCTCTTATGTGTAAGCACATTAACACTGCGATATAAAAATTTACTATCCAAAATGTCCATGGAAGCAATACTGTTATGTAGATCGTGTTTGTTTACGGTGTTATTTTTCCATTTTAGACATTTAAACTAGTATGTGGCAAAGTATTTACATCCAAACAAATATCAACAACTTAATTTGGTTTATATATAAGTTAACAAAATTGTCAACATTGTCGTTACACTTAGAATGTTTAGTCTAGATGCGAAGTTGGTTGCCCTTTGTCCTTAATGTAATGAGACAAAAGACAGAGCGTTTCTATGGAGACGGCCACTCTCGTTCTCTGTTTTTTTTGACGACATTATTCTGAGAGAGCTAAAATAACCACAGGGAGCGGAGGTAGGCGGGTTATTTGGGGACACCATGCACTGACCACATGTTGATCTGTGTAACGAAACAGAAATCTCCTCAATACATTGGGCCCCTGTAATAAATACTAACGCTTACAAAGCCCCAGTGTGGAATTTTTTTATTATTTTCTGACGGCATCTGGTGGTAAAAACGCAACCAACTGAGCAACCGACATGGGACACTTCATGGTGGCGCACCGCTGATTGCATTTCCGGTTTCCGGCAGCTCTGAAAATTCATGTATTCTGGATCGTTTTGTGCATAAAAAGGTATTCGACACGACGTAGCACACATGGCGACTCACACTGAGGTCTGGTCCACCTCATGTAACTATAATTCTCATTCAGAGTTGACGAAAAAAACACTGGTTCTTTGTCGCAGGTGATTATACCTATGTGAACACATAGTTATGGACAATGTGTTCAACTTCTGTGAATAAGTTTATTCTAAATATTACACACTGTAGCTTTAAGACACCCACGGTCTCTCCGTCTTCCTGATTCAACTGCATCAATTTTCCATTCCAAACATTTCACCACTAAGTCAGTGGAGTATATCGACAGGGCCCCGGCACCACGGATTCCTCACGGAGGAACATGTGGCCGCCCGTGACAATACTCGACATGTTTCTTCTGTTCCAGTTGCCCTGTAGCTTGTTTTTGGTATAGTCGAGGTGATGTCGAGCTTCAGTTCAAAGCGGATGCCTCGGTTTAGAGTGGGGAACGTAAAGCCCTGGCCTTTTCGACACCCACACTGATATTGTGTAATCAGCCTGCAATGTCCACTCCAGAGGTACCACCTCCTCAAAATGAATGAGCAAAACATTGCACCCCAACATTTTGATTACCTCCCCTGCTGCTAACATCGATGTTGTAACGCCGCCCACCTCCCCTGCCCCCCCCCCCCCCACCACACACACACACACACACACACACACACACACACTTTCAACCCAGGCTGCACCAGTGAGATAAAGCTATTTAATTATATTCCTCATTTGCAGCCGTGATCCATAAAATAGATCCTCCCCAGCCACTATCGCCAGCCTTTTAGCCGCCTGCGCGCAAGTGATCATGTTGTACGACGACAGTGGGAGGTCGTGTAAACCACATACTTACATCTCATCTCCTGATCACATGATTAAACACGTCCGCATCATACATGTGTCCTCATGAGAACTCTAGCACACACAATACACACTGTACACGCCGCACTGATACTGTTAACTCCATGTTGGCAAACCCAGCGAAACAAGGAGAGCGGCTGTCAATCGTTTTATGTCCGAAATCGTCTGCCGCTGCATTCGTTCTGCAGCAGCAGCATTCTCCTCCAGTAGCACACCGAGAAGACCATCTGGCAAAAGCCTCATTAAAATGCTAATTCATTTTAATAAGAGACAGGTAATAAACTGCAATTATGTATCGTCAGAGAGAGATGGCAGAGAGCGGGAGTTTGAGGGAAGTTGGCAGGGATGCGAGTTGTCTGCACTAATCAAGACGCCGCTCCGCTCGACGCCCCCTCCGAATCCGCGCTCTTAACCTTAACCATCACAAGAGACGCGCCCCACGTTTGATTTCAACAGCTTTTTTTTCAAAAGGCCTTTTTTTTCCCGAGTAAATAAAAGATAAGATGGCAAAACCTTGGCCGCTGTTTCTGTGTGAGCGCGCAAACCCGGCTTTCGAATTTGAGTAAATTAAGGCGGGTTGGAGAGTGGAGCGTGTAGAGATTATGTCCGTGTTTAGTAGGGCTTTAGCCAACCGGGGAAAATATTGGTCGGCCGATGTTGTACATACTCTTCAACATTGATTGGTCAATGCTCGATTAGCTAAATCGACCACAGTGCACTAAGGGCACTCTACCCAGTAGCCTTGTTAGCCCAAATGAACATTGAAAAGACATTTCAAAAAAACGTATATGCTAAACATGCTAATTCTCACATATGTTCACTCTCAAATCCTTAAAATGTTGAAGTTGTGGACAACTTATTTTGACAATTAGTTGGGCGCTAACGTTCAGGGAATGTTCAGTAAACAGGTCCCACCCAGCACTCTCCAGTGATATTGGACACGCTGGAAGTTGTGGTTTCTCATTTCCTGTCTCTGAAGATAGTGGATTTGTCCTGGAACGCTCGTGATGAAACGCATTTTTCCTTATGAATGTAACACTGGTGATTGTCCAACCTATGAGAATTTGGTCAGACAAGAGCATATCGACCAACTCCATCAATTAGTCAAACTGGAGACCGTTTTCTGTATTATATCAAAATATGTCTAAAGGGCTCAAAAGAAAAATTTCCCCAAAGATTAACAAAATCATTGCGGTGCTCCTGTATTGTGAACAGACTCAATGCTGCTGATTGAAATCCACAGGCTTTTCTTTATTTTTGTAGACATGATTGATTTGGTTTGAGGGCCCGCGTCTTGTGAACACGTCCAAATCTGAAATCTCAGCGTGATGGTGGGAGCAGTCGATCGAAAGCAAGAGAGAAATGTTGTGTAAAAAAAAAAAAAAGTAGAAGCTAGTTAGTCTGCAGCCAGGCATAAAATGCATAATCACTAAATGCATAGTGAATGAAACAGAAAAGTTATAAAATGCTGCTCGCGTGGAGTCTCATTTTGTTTTAAATTATCACCAAGATTACCTGCTGCCTTTGCTGTGCTTGGTAAATTACTGACAGCATATAGAATTATACAAAAAAAATGCTTGGGTCATAGTGTTTATATTCTTGTAACTCTGGCAGCCTGTTGAAATATAAAATCCTCTGTACACGTCGCATATTTTTATGTAATTTTCCCTCCCGGTGAATTCTCCGGGACCGAGAGGGGAAAAAAATTGCACTTCAAAAGACAGAATTGGGTCAACGCGTGTGACATCTTGTCTTCATATTAGTGCTGTCACCTGGTGCGAACAGGCCCCCGGACCAGATGGCGAGCGGACCAGTCGCTTAGGCCGAGCTGCCCTTGTCAGATGAGATCTTGTTGCCTCACTGAGGTTTTAAACGTCCATACCTGCAACTGCTTGTTAATTTGAACCGGCCCCTGATCACACAGTTGGTCAACGCTGATAAAGACATTAATCAGGACCGTCCTCAGGGAGGTGCCGTAAAAGGTTTATTCATACTTACAATATGAACAATGAACAAGAAACTGTATGATATGGAATGAAAGGTACTGATGTTCCTTTTTGGGTTCTGTTGGGGGTTATTTTTTTTCAGTTCTTTTCGGTTCAGGGGTCAAAACTGCCGCGAGCCAATTGATTGAGGTGAAACGCTACAACAAAGGTGTTATCTCCACCACAATGGCATTTTTTTTTTTCTCTTTCCATCTGTGTAGCGCTGATTACACCGCAAAGAACTGCCGCGGCGCTCGCCGCCGACGTTTATCTCCGTGGGAGAAATCAAACCGGCCATAAATGAACAATTGCCTGATCCCAGAATGAGGTCTCGGGCGCCCTTCATCCAGTCCTGGCGTGTCCTTGGCTAGACCGTGCCGATGGGACGAGGCACGTTCACAACCAATACAATTTGCCCCAGGAGACCCAGACCCAAATTCCTGAGCACATCATCAGGTGTTACTGCCCGGGACGAGCGGTCGAAAAACGTAACGCGCCGCGAGATCTCCATCGAGCGGAATGGCTCATAAGGACTTGAGACTGAAAGATGAAGTCATTATTCATGCTTCTGTTTCTATGATTTTTCTGATGACTTCTTTCCTTCTTTTTTCTTTTCCAGGGCCTCCCACCATCTCCAGCACACAGACTCAACAGGCTCTGCACGGAGAAAAGGGACAAATCAAATGCTTCATCCGGAGCACACCTCCTCCGGACCGCATCGTAAGTGCATCCGAACGACTCAATTTATTTCCTCATCTTCGTCTGAACTCGAGCCTGATTCTCCTGGAAGATTCCGCTCGAAACTACCATCATGAATAGGTATTTTTTTACGTCTTTCTGGCACCTGAACATTAAAAATGATACAGTGTAACGACTGCTCTGTTCCCTACCCGTCTCTGAATTATAATTCCCCCGACTGAACTCGCTTGATGTTCGCTACACGTGCCCACGTGCAAACAAAAGGCGGCTGAAGTGAAATTTTTTGTAGCATCATCCCCATCGTTTGTTTTCACACGAACACGTTCGGGCACGAACCCTCGGTTTCTCGTTTAATCCGCACTTATGCTCCGTTAGCGCTGATCCCATTAAGATTTATGGACCTCATATAAACAACCTATTCTCTGAGCTCACTTTGCGCTTATTACTAATTTGTGTGTGTGTATGTGTGTGTGCGCAGAGGTTGTGTATGTGTTTGCATATGCATGTGGTTAATTGCCATACTTTGTCATCTGATGTGTGTTTTTACTATATCGATGTCCGGAATTAACTAGCATCATAATTAATATCGGGGGGTGGGGGGTTTCGAGAGGTACGCCCTGTGGAGGAGACTTGTGAAACCACTAATCATAACATGTGGCTATGTCAAGTCAAGTTAGTTTCACTTCTATATCCAAAAACCACTAAACATCTTCTATCCTAAGACTCTAATATCACAAAATATTTTTAAAGGTGACATATTATGCTCATATTCAGGGTACATACTTTTAATTTGGGTGAACCACTTGAAAAGCTTTACATGCTCTAATAATCAGAGAAGGCATCGGTGTTCTCACACTGCCTCTTCCTGCAGCTCCTCTTTTCACCCTCTGTCTAAAACGCCTTGATTTATTTTAGCCCCACCTCCTCCCGATAAACCCCCAGGTCTGCTCTGATTGGCCAGCTGGCCCAGTCTGTAGTGATTGGTCAAGCAGGCGGGGTTACCCCCAAAAGAGTTCAACTGTGACATTACAGTGGCAGAGAAATCTGAAGCAGAAGTTCAGAGCTTCAGGCTGGAGGGTTTAGCCAGCTCACAAAAAAACGACAGGGTGGTCTTTGTTCACAGTTTGTGGACCAGCAGGCTTCACAGCTAAATACATTCATGAGCACAAACACTGAAAAAGTGATTTTTTTGTTTGTTTGCATGATATTTAACCTATAAAGCTGCAACACTGCATTTTCACTTCTCTATCTATCCACCTGTTCATTATGGCATAAGCTGGAAGTTGATGTTGATATGTTATCATTTCAACTTTCTCCATCTGTCTCCAGTTTGATTAATTTTGTCCTTATTTCTTGTAAAAACAATCTTTCCATAGTCATCCAATATGAATGCAGTCTACACTAAGACACCTCGAACAAAAGCAGCCGCTAAATGACGTGTTTTAATTATACCGCTGCATAAATAAACTCCAACAAAGCAAAAATATATATACAGTATATACCCTATGTTTCTCTCAACACATCTTCGCCTTATTCCATCACATCCATCAACCCCCCCCTTTTTCCTTGTAGTGTGAATTTTCAAGCCTCGTTGGGTTTTGGACATCTTATTACAATATTATTTCAGAAGACTTTCATTCAGGATGTTGTGTTCTTTGCTCCTGTCTATCAAAGAGACACCAAGTGTTAATTAATTTGAAATAAATTAAATGGATACGTTGCGTGACGGGAGTTTTTGCACAAGGGATGTGTGCAACTGTCATCACGTTGTACAGCAAGATAACGGCTTCTTCAAATAGTTCTGCCTCTGAAAAAAAGTCTTCTTATTGTTATGAAAGTGCAATCTGTTTTGTTTCTTCATTTAGCGTATTCAAAGTAATATTAATATCTAATATCTTTAGTTCACAGCCGGCACGGCTGTATAGAAGGTTGCTCTGAGTACATACAGTTCGCAATTACCCATCAGGCATTAGTTCAGTGTACAGATGCTGGAGATATTTCCGTCAGCTGGCAGCTTACTGAACAAAGCAGCAGCAGCAGCAGCAGGAAACGGGCGTTTAACAAAAAACTGTTTTATCCATAACACAAGAGTTCCAAAGCGTTTTAACCGGATTGGTTAAAACACTTTGGAACTCTTGTCTGTTGTGGAGTGATTCTGTTGTGGATTACATCAGAATCACTCCACAACAGACAACAAGATAATATCCATGCATTTATCACATCCCCTCTTAACAGAATGAAAAATAGCCATTTTGTATGTTCAAGGTCATCTTGTATCTCCATGAATATGTGCAAATGTCGCATGAAGAAGCCTCGTATTGTGCACAAAACATCTGAGGACATATAGAAGAGATACGGGTGAAATCATATACTAGCAACATTGCATTAAACACTTGCAAGAGGACCGGTGTGTGATGGCTTAATTTTAACTTTAACACCTGAATACATGGAGGCCACTTGTTGAGTCACTGCCAGGACATGTGGCAGTTGTTGGATAACTTATTAGCCTCTGACATACAAGAACTCACGCATAAGAACTTGGCAAGTGAGGTTTCATTGTACAAATACAAGGCTATTCCGTGTTTCTTACCAAACTTGTGCATGACTAAGAATCTACAGCTATGCTAGCAGCTCTGTGATGCAGCTCATAGGCACAGCATTGCTTTGAGCTACATGCTAACGTCAACATGCTAACATGCTCACGGCATAAACTAATGAGGCTTATGATTATAGTTTGATCATGAAGTAATTTGAACAAATTTAGACCAGAAGAAACCGAAGTGAGTATAGGCTTTGTTTTCTGGGGGCCATTTTTGTTTTTACTCAAATCTCCCGATAAGTGATCCAGTAATTTTTTTTTTATATTTTAGTCTGGACCAAATTGGTGGGCCAACTAAGAAACCGACATTGTCATGAGTTCAATCTCTTTATAGGATCAACTCTGCCTCTCACAACCAATCTCCTCTGTGTTCAGGCATTTGCATGCATGGTCTTGGGCACTTTGTGGTAGAACATAAGAAACAAGAACAAAACAGGGGCCCACTTTTCAAATTGTCCCTCTGCTGCACCTGTATCGGTCAAAAGAAAAAACAGCACCATTAATACCACCTTTTTATTGCCTTCTGTCTCTTCTCAGGCCTGGTCGTGGAAAGAAACCGTGCTGGAGTCCGGGACGTCCGGCCGCTACACGGTGGAAACGGTCACGACGGAGGAAGGCGTCATCTCCACGCTGACCATGAGCAACATCGTGCCGGCGGACTTCCAGACCATCTACAACTGCACGGCCTGGAACAGCTTCGGCTCGGACACCGAGATCATACGCCTTAAGGAACAAGGTGGGAGCCAAGGTTCGGCAGGTTCCACCTTCCTCCTCCTCTTCCTCTTCCAAAATCACGTGACAGTGGTTCTCTTGACAGTGACAGATGGTGGTGGATAGTGACACAGCTGTGTGGTGGTTGTTGCGTGCATTCGTGTAGTCGTGCCTGCGTTGGTCTGTGTATTCGAGGGTACTTTGTGCGTATGTCAAGTATGCAGGTTGGGATTTATCACTAATTGGTCCGTGACGCAAATAACATTGATGAACCAAAAAATTTAATGTATTTAATGTTAAGCGAGTAAAATCAATGAACACATAGATTTTAGTCCATCCATCAATCATCTACTGCTTTATCCATTTAAGGGTCGCGGGGGGGCTGGAGCCAATCCCAGCTGACATTGGGCGAGAGGCGGGGTTCACCCTGGACAGGTCTCCAGCCTATCACAGGGCCACATACAGAGACAAACAACCATTAACTCTCACATTCACACCTACGGTCAATCTAGAGTCTCCAATGAACCTAACCCCATTCTGCATGTCTCTGGACTGTGGGAGGAAGACGGAGAACCCGGAGAGAACCCACGCATACACGGGGAGAACATGCACTCCACACAGAAAGGCCCTGGTTGGTTTGAACCCAGAACTTCTTGCTGTGAGAGGAAAGTGCTAACCACTACACCACCCTGATTTTAATATAAAATATATTTTCGCTTGAACACATGAACATCATTTGAACCATTTTTTTTTTTTCCATCTATCAGAAATAACTTGGTCCAAAAAAGGCAATTTACCAGTTTGCAAACTGCTGCATGTTAATACATAGAGCTCCACCGCCTGGCCTAAATTCTGAGAGCGTTTGATGTACATGTAAAAGTGATGACGCCGCCGATAAATTCCCCCTACAAATTAGTTTCCCAGGGGCTAACGTAAAGTGCAGCGCAACTGCTGACCACTCACACACACGGTCTGTGAACATGAAACACAGCGCGCCGCCTACTGACTTACTAACTAACAAACACATGTATTTAGCCTTTTTTAATCTGTTGACATTTTCCCCTTTTACTGTCGGGGGGGGAAAAAAACAAGGCTGTTTTCTACCCACTTATGGCAAAAGATGAATTATAAGCTGCTTATGTGAAAGTGACATTGATCAATGGAGACATTAAATAGACTTTTAATGGCGTGGGAAGAGCGCTCACTTTTTTAGCGTTTGTTTGAAATGCCAGAAGGGCACAAATGTGGGCCGGTGGAACTCGGGTCCTCGTTACGACGCGCTTTTTAATGAGGACTTTCAACGTGGAAGCAGCATGTGCAGTATTCGACGTGCGCCCCGCAAAAGGCTTTTTTCAACCTGCTCCTGGTTTCTCGCAAAGTGCGCCACAACATCCATCGCCGGGAAAAAAACCAAAAAAAAACCAAACACGCACAAACATAATTAGGCTCGTGTGAGTGCGCGCGCCCGTGCGCTCCCGCTCAACGATAATAAAAGCCCCTCGGTGAAATGCTTCCATTTCGCCCTAAATGAGTGTAAATTAAAAGTTATTAGACAGTAGGATAATGAGATGATATGGGGGGGGGGGGGGGTGGCTGTTTATCCTGCACAGACAGCAAAAGGTTTGGTAATTAGTTTTTGTGAAATTGAATTTGCTCGTTATTCCGGTTATGTGGACATACAGTACAAAACATTTGTGGGGGCTTTTTTTTTCCTTCCCTGTGGCATTATGACTGTGTATTTTACAACAATGGCCCTGTGCCTGAAGGGACGATGTCAAATTAACTCACGGGGATAAAGTCTAGCGCTTCTCCCTTCCTTTTTATTTTCGTCGGAGAGATGGAAGAGAGTGAAAGAGAAGAGGTGGCCTCTGCAATATGACGGTTGTGTGTCTGTTGTGTTTACCCTCTATTAAAATCAATTCATGTTTCCAGTTGCCTGTGGCGTGTTAACTATAATAAGGACATGTCTCTTTGTGCTCCCCCCCCCACCCCTGCAGAATCCCTCCCCGTGGCGGTGATCATCGGCATCGCCGTGGGAGCGTTCGTGGCCCTCATCGTCCTCATGGGCACCGTCGGCGCGTTCTGTTGCACCCGCTCCCAGAGAAGTACGTTTTCCCTTCTTCCCCCCCTTTGTCACAGGCCCACTGGGAAAGAAGCATGTGTGCCAAAAGTACAGTACGGTCCCCGGAGCAACACCGAAACATGTCCATCGAGTCCTCCGCAGATATTAATTTTCACGTTAAAACACATTTGGAAATCTCGGTTCTCCGCATACTTCCAATTGGTTAAATTACAGCCGACATGTGACAGATATGAGCCTTTAAATGTGCATTTTAGGTCAAATAAATGTTGATTTTCTTAACTCAACTTCTATTCATTTGGTTGTAATTGTAATTTTTTTTTTCAATTTATAGTTATTTATGATAAAGTTCATGGTTAAACTACAATATCAAGCCTCAAGTACATATCTTTGTCATAAAGGTTTGATAACGACGTCTTAGGAATCATTGACAGATTTGAATATACATAAAATACATAAATATATATATATATATATACCGGCCGATGTATTGGTATTGGGAATATCGATATCGATATCAAAGCCATATACTTTCAATGTGGGGCATCTATACAAAAAAGACAAAATAGACACTGACAGCTGGTCCAACAAATATCCGTCCCGAGATAAATTGCTGGAGCACAATGTCAAACTCAACACGAGATAAGAAGAAGAAAAAAACCCCTTCTTGTTGAGATGGACATCTTTTTTGTGCTGCAGAGATTGCGACAAGGGGCTTTTCATTTCATGCAATCTCAGTCTGGCTTCGCATTCGCTTTTGAGGCTACGTCCTACACACGTGCACCCTGTTCCACCCACCATGTGTACCTGAGTGACTCCGGTCAGGGGCGGTCCCCCGCCTCTCTCCGAGAAGCCCAAACGACTGTGCTACTGGTTCCCTTCAGCATGTCTGTTGTCTGTATACTACAGAGGAAGCGCACCTGGTTATGCCCTCACTGCCCGTCTCCATCTGTGCTCACCAGAGAGAACTTGCAAGCAAAATTAAGACAGAAAGTAAGATATAATCTTGTGTTGGCAGGAGACATATGATTAATAATGCTTTGTATTGGGGGGGGGGGGGGGGGGGGTATCGGGGAGAGAGAGAGAGAATCCCAGGGATCTTTTGCTAAATTTCTGTGACGCTGCTGCAAACTGCACCGGGGGGAAATTATAATGTCAACCGATACAGAGCGGTGTTTATCCAGCTTATTGAGGCGCGTGCGTGCGTGTCGTCTGTTTTTTTCTCCCGTTTCCCTCCGCCCAGATCTGAAAGGAGCGGTGTCGGCGAAGAACGACATCCGGGTGGAGATCGTCCACAAGGACCACAACGCGGCGCGCGAGAGCGAAGAGCACACCTCCATGAAACAGCTGATGGTGAGTGTGAGTGTCCCTTGAATTCTACTTTCCACAAATCTTGCCTCCTCCTCCTCCTCCTCCTCCCTCAGGTTGCATCTGCGTCCGTCCATGCCACTCTTTGCCGACGCAATAATCTCAGAAACCAAGGGATTTCTTTCAAATTTGAAATTTTTCAAGGATGACATGATTAGATTTCGGTGGTCAAAGGTCACCGATGACGTCACAGAACGAAAAAACAAGTTTGGACACCTCAAGCATTCATGCGCTAAAGAAAAGGCAAAATTGCTTTATTTTTTTTCCAAACACATATTTATTGTTTTATGTCAAACATAGCACATACAAACCACAAACGTAACACAGAAACATTGTGCATCCAAATTGAACTCAATTTGTTACTATATAAAATTATAAATGTAAATGTATGACATCTATTTACATATAAATGCAATGAAATACAAAGATTATTTACATTTATATTGCACATGGGTACTTCCATATACATATTGAACCTTCATTTACATATATATATATATATATATATAGAGAGAGAGAGAGAGAGAGAGAGAGAGAGAGTTATACAAACATTTTCTTTTTTATACCAGACAGGTACAAAGTTTTGAATGACAACAAAGAAATCTATCTATCTATCTATACAATAATAAATAAACATAACATAACATGTCATTCATATACATATATATATATATATTCATACATATATATATATATTTTTTTTAAAATTATTTTTAAAACATTTTTATCCTTTATATATTTATTTTTAAATAAATATAAAGGATAAAAATAAAACAAAATAAATTGCCACCTAAACAATCACATCAGTCCATCTATCAATAAGAAGTTATACTTTTTTTCTCCAAATCTTCCAAAACCTGTCAAGCCAGTTTTTTGTGTAACATAACTTATCCTCCATCGACAAAATTGGACTGAACCCTTTTTTGTCAAAGTTCTTCCACGTGACTACACGTGTCACGCGAGCCTTGGCGCCGACGTGGACGTGAAACTGCACGTTGACCAGTTTGGCGCAGACGATACAAACCGACATAAAAAGGCAGTAAATCCAGTTTGACGTAGTATGTTTTGCCTTCGCTTCTTAAAGCTGACAGTAATATAATGAATGCACTTTATTATTCGCTTCGCTGTTTGCCTGTGGTATACATAATTTCATGACTAACGGAGGTAAAAGAATTGTATATGTGCTGCAGTCAAAGCACACGGGGGCTATATTAATCAAGGCGATGCCGGTTACAGACCACAAGGCATCGTAACTATGGTGATTCTGATTCTGTGTGCTGGGCAAATCCGACAGTGGGTGTACATACTTATATATCTAAATGCCTTTTTAGACACACACAAAGACCCGTTTCCTGTTTTTTTGGGGGGGAGCTGTACCGGTGTTTAGTTTTTTCCGTGCAGTTTGCTCCAGGGCTGGGCTATTTGTAGTTTGATCAGAAACACTCAATGCGCTCCGTACTCGACGCGCGTGCAGGGAGGCCAAGCTGCAGCCGCGGCTACCTTGCAAATCTACATTTTGTAAACGATAAATAAAAGATGTGTGATTCGGATTGCATTGTTAATGTCCCCCCCCCGCCGCCGGGCCCCTGCGAACGAAGGTGAGGGCGTATCTGCCTGACGCGGGGAGAAGGGGAACAAGTGATGAGAGGGACATCTTTGAATCGTTGGCGCAAGAGGAAAACGCCGCAGACCCTCAGTACACTCCGCCTGGTCTCTGTGCAGGTGGAGCGAGGGGAGTTCCAGCAGGAGTCGGTGCTGAAGCAGCTGGAGGTCCTGCAGGAGGAGGAGAAGGAATATCAGCACATTAAGGTGAGACTCACGGCAACGGACGCGAGCGCGACGCCGACGCCGACGCGGAGGCGTGAAAACCGCGGGGAGAGAGAACGAGAGTCAAAAAGGTGGCGGGGGGAAAGAAGAAGAACGCCTTTGGGGGCAGAGGCTAATCTTCAACTCTGGGACCAAAAATAGCTGAAACACATTAATCCCTTTCCCCCTTGCCACACAGGGCTTTTCTTTTTTCCCGTCTACGTACGAGTCCGCGGGCGAAATGACTCCTGATTAGAGGTCTGATCGAATTAATTAGTCTCCCATCAACAGCGGTCCAAGAAAATCCGAGGCGGCTCGGCCCCCCCGAAGCCGTTCCGTGAGTTACTTAAGTCGCCGCTCGCGCCCGTACAGACGGGGGGGGGGTTGGACTATTTTGAAGAGCGTGCGTAGGAACCTGGCGGCCAAGTGGTGGAGATTTATGAGATGTGCTGATTCGAGCTCTCTCGTTTTTCCCAACCGGCCCCCGACGATTTGGAATAAACTCACCGACCTCCATCCAGTCTGTGCAGCACATTGCCATGATGACGAGACTGACTGACTTTCTTTCTTCTTGTTTGTAAATCGTGTGCGTCTCAAATCTTTTTTTAATTACATACTCGAGGTAATGCAAACTTTGAAGTGAATTCCTCCGTTCAAACCCAAGATGGACTCGGAACAAACCAAAAACCGGACGCATCACATTGACCACCCGACCCGTCGGAACGTCCGTAAAGGTTTTGGCGGGATTCGGTGTAATCGCTGTGATTCGGCCGGCTTGCGGGACCTTCCTCGTGTCACTTCCCTCTGGGGTTAACTTGTCTTTACGTTTGTAAAGTGACCGGGTGCTTCATTGTGCTGTTGACACAATGGCAAAGTTACCTCTAAAAGATTTTGCAGGTGGTTTTTTTTCCATTTAGATGCGTCGATAAAACACCCCGATGAAAAAAATGTATTGCACGCTATTTTTTGTAAAACACACACCACAACGGTTTTCCATTTATCGCCATATTGTGTCCTTACGCAACAGGAAGAAAAAAAACAACAATATTTATATGTAGGTTGTTGTTGTTCGACTTATTCAAATACGTCGGGAAAGTGTTTACCGTCCCCGTGTACCGGTGAACTCAAACGCTCTCATCTCCCTCTCCATTAATTCTCACACATCACATTTCTATATTTTGATCCATAATGCGCGTGTCACAATTCTGACCCCCCACGCGCAAGTTCTGCCCCGTTCATTTCCGTCCTCTCGTCCCAAACACGACGTCGGCAGTGCCCCCCCCCCCCCCCCCCCCCCCGGAGTGTTGCTTTCTGTTTTCCTGTTTGCCTGGTTACCAGCAGCACCCTTGCATCCCCCCTTCGGGGCTCTTTGATTCCAGCTAATGACAGTGTGCTTGAGGCGGGAGCAGAGGAGGACGGGGGGGCGGGGGTGGTGGTGGTGGTGGTGGGGGGGTACTGCGAAAACACACGAAGGCCAGACGCCGTCTGATAATGACGAGCGTAACGAGGATGCTCTCAGCTTCTCTCTCGCTCTCATTTCCTCATTATCAGCATTCTTCTTTTGGGGATGTGCCACCGTGCTCACTGTGGTTTGACATTCACATCCATTCGCAGGGGGGAAACCCCCCCCCCCCCACAAACACACACACACACACACACACACACGTGCCCTGGCTGCACCCTTAGCAACATCCCCGGTGCCAAGGCAGCCTCCGCAAACAAGTGGCGCGCTCGCGGCCCCGCCGAGAAAGACGTCCCCGGCGCGTCACGTTAAAAAACTAAAGACGCCGCGATTCCGTCGAGGTCCAATTAAAAGCCGGCTTGTGTGTGTGCGTGTGTGAGTGAGTGAACTTCGCAGTGACATGCCGGATTGCCAAAAGTGTGAATCACGGCGGCCCACTTAATGAGCAGGGAACAGGATTTTTTTTTTTTTAAGATTCGCGTGGGCGCCGACTAAATCCGAGCACTGAGCGTTTCCCACTCGTTCAGCGCCGCAGCCTGTTTCCTTCTCTGCTCATCAGTTTTGAGCGGTAATTACTGCCCGCTTGACCTCGGTGAGCAGGACAACGGGGGACACTAATATTCCACCTTGTCATTTCATAGAGCGACGCGAGGATTTATAATAATGGTGCGATGCAAATTATTCGCGCAATTCGCGTAGATTACGTGCAAAGATGCGACTAGACGTGAATTTGGCATCAATGAGTTGGGGCCAAACTTAACAAACTCAACATGATTATGAATCTGTCTTTCTTGTGTCTTTTTCGAAACAGGACCCGACTAACGGCTACTACAGCGTCAACACCTTCAAGGAGCACCACACGCCCACCACGGCGGGCAACCAGTCGGCCGAGGCGGCGAGGAACCCCGCCGGCGCGGCCACGCTGGGCAAGCAGCGGGTGCCGACGGGCATGTCCTTCACCAACATCTACTCCACCCTGGGCGCGGGCCCCAACCGCCTGTACGACTACAGCCAGCGCTTCGTGCTGGGCATGGGCAGCAGCTCCATCGAGCTGTGCGAGCGCGAGTTCCAGCGCGGCTCGCTCAGCGACTCCAGCTCCTTCATCGACACGCAGTGCGACAGCAGCGTCAGCAGCTACAGCAAGCCCGACGGCTACGTGCAGTTCGACAAGGACAGCAAGGCGTCGGCCTCGTCCTCCTCCCACTACTCGCAGTCGTCCTCGCAGAACTCGGACCTCACGCGGCCCCTGCAGAAGCGCATGCAGACCCACGTCTGACCACCAGGGCGGCGCAGGGAGGAGCGCTTGGATGCGGGTTGCGGTCGCAGCGAGGAGCCGGGATTGTAAGACTGTGACGCAATGAGCTCCCGCCGGGGCTCGGAGAGCAACTGTGTTACCGTGTGTGTGTGTGTGTGTGTGTGTGTGTGTGTGTGTGTGTGTCCTCCGGGTGCCCGGAGACGGACAACACACCGCGAGACTTGTTTCAGACTTCGCAAAGTCCCCCCCCCCCCCCCCCCCCCCCAAAAAAAAGTGGATCAAGAAGCCTTATTTTTTTTCATGCTCAACTCATCGACCTCCTCCTCCTTTTTTTTCCTTTTTAATTTAACACATAATCATACTTGTGCCACAGAGAGGTTATTTGCCAACACGAGAGACAACTCGAGCTCGGAAGAATCCGAACAGTCGACGCTATTGGATACCGACAGCGGGATTGGACATCAGATCGGAGGGCAGGAGTACGAGGCTTTTTGTGTGACAATCAGTCTGTGTCGTCGTCCCCCCCCCCCCACAATTTTGTTTGCCTTTTGAGAAAACCTGAGATTGTCGTCGCGAGCGTTGAAGCGGCCAGCGTCCTGCTCGCTCTCCCGGCGAGCTCGAAGCACAAGACACATGAGCGTGCGCGTGGATAACTCCTCCCCTCGCGGCCCACCGGCCACTCGCTCCGCTAAGCTCGGCTCGTTGAAGCCCGTCTCCTGTGTAGGTGGAAGGGAAAAACTTTTCTCCGCGTGCCCACAGACACTCTCTGAATCTGGGCCACGGAGCCGAGTAGATAAAGAGAGGCGTGTTGGGGGGGGGGGGCGGGCGAGATCTCATTTTCAAATCACCGAGTCATTATTTTTACTCTTGACAACGCTTGCGATGAAAGAATATCATTGTACATATTTGACTGCAGTTTTCTTTTTCGTCTCCAGCATCTCATTTCTGCCTCTGATTGCCCCTCGCCGACGCCTCTAAATGAGACACTTCTCTCACCGTATCTTCTTTGCCTCGAGGGGGTTTCTGTTTGAACTGTGTCAACACAAACTTTTGGCTAAGTGATCTGCTCCTCCTCCTCCTCCTCCTCTGATGATGATGATGATGATGATGACGGCGACGAGGGTGCCGTGGCCCCACCATGGTGTCCCGGGCACCAAAATCCAGCCCTGAAGGCGCGAGTCGCTCCCGCCAACGCCGCCAGACCCTCAGCCGCATAACTTGTGTGGGGGCATAAATGAAATAATGTGATTACATTTCAGCGTCTCCTCGTGCCCGTCGCCGGAGCTCCCGACTTGCACAGCGACCAGCGGCCGCGCCGGTCGTCAACGGGACACGGGCAAGCTAGAACTTCCGAACACGTCCTTTCGTTTTTGCCACGTCCGTTTATTTTTCCGCGAGCACTGTGTGTGAAATTGTTATTATGTTGAATCGCCGACACACACGCGTACTTCTGCGTAGAGGGGGCGTTCATCGTGCACGTTTCGTGGCAGAGCGCCGCACGTGTCAGGCCACGTTCAGACCTCGGATGTAGAGAGTCGGATGTTCGCCTGACGTAGTTTGTGATCAGAAGACAACGGTTTCTTTCTCAAAGCCCCAGTGTGTAATTTTTCGTTATCTCCCGGCGGGAATCTGGTGGTAAAGTTGCAAACCGCAAACCAACCGAGCGACCGACGGGGGACACTTCATGGCGGCGCACCGCCGATTCCATTTCCGGTTTCCGGGCAGCGTCTGAAAATTCAACGTGAACGCGACGTATTCTGGAACCGTTTAGTTACAACAACCGTATTCAACACGACGTAGAAACATGGAGGTCGGGTCCACCTCATGTTACTGTATTTTCTATATATATATTAGCACTTTGAAATTGCTTTTAGCAATGAAGAGATATAAATGAAATTTATTATTCTTATTATTATTATTATTTAACTCAGAGTTGACGAGCAAACATTGGTTCTTCGTTGCAGGTGTTTTATGCATATATGAACACAAAGTTATGGACAATATATTCAATTTCTGTGATTAAGTTCTTCTAAATATTACACACTGTGGCTTTAAGCTGCCTCAAAGCAGACTCTGATCGATTCGGGAACCCCCCCCCCCCCCCCCCCCCCCTTTACCGCAAAACACATCATTCCTCTCTTTCACAGCCACAATTGCATCGCGACCAACATCACATTTGATTTTCAGCCGTCGGAAAAATAACATCCGCACGTCTGCGAGTTCTCAAGGTCTGGTTCCGCCCGTGGTTTATAGAATCAGCCGGGGCATTATTTAATCAGCTCTGTGAAGGGTAAAAGACAAGTTCCTGGAAGAAAAAAAAGAGCAACGGAGGCTATAAAACGGTTATGAAAACAGCGGCTCACAATGGCCCGGTGTCACTTTTGTCTGATCGAAACAAAACACACAAAATATAAAAAGCTTATGAGATATATATATTTTTATATATGATCTAATTAGGTGGTTCTTCCCAGAATGCGGCGGCCGGGCCTGGAGCAGGCGAGAGCCTGAGACGATGAAATCTGACTCTCAACCCGCGGAAAAGAGAAAAGAAGAAAAAACACCAAGCGAGGCATTTTTCTAACAAAATGCAAGTCGTTGCAGTCGTAAGCACTTCACATACGATCATGTTGGAGGCGTCTGAATTGGCGAATTGAGTTTTTTTCCGCCTGAGTGGCGGCGGTTCGGACTCTAATTTTACAAATGGATTTGGCGCCCCATTGTGCGGCTTAAGACAAAAAGAAGAAAAAGAAAGAAGAAGCTCTGTTTCAATGCTGATAATCCAGCTTGGCACTCAGCAGACTGTACGCTGTATGAATGACTGCATATGAATCTCCAAATGCCGTCTTTCTCCGTGTGTACGTTTCCTGGCTTCGCAGTCAGATTTCACCACGTCGCAGCGGCAAACGAAACCCAACGCGGCGTCGGAACCGTTACGGGCAGACAATCCTTTCTCCTCTTGTTTGTTTCCTTCGCTCGTTTTCTCACTAAAGTGACACGAGAGGCTCGCGCGAGTTATATGGTCCCTCACGGGTGGAGGGGGGGCGGGGGGGGGGGGGGGGGGGGGGGGAGTCTGCACAGCGAGCACTCGGGAGGCTATATATGAGATGAGAAGCCCAAAGCTTAGCCGGTGGACAGCTTTGAAGTGAGAAGCAGTAAGAGGTTATTATACCTTCAGCCCCTTCTGAGAGATGTCCAGATGCCCGGCAATATATTACTCCTGGCACCTCGATGACTGTCGAGTACACGCCTGTGCCATTTCTTTTTTTTTTGTCCTGGTTAAATTTATTTTTCCGTGGCGCTCGACGAAATTGCCGCCTGGACGTCGGCAGGAGTCGATGGCGATCGCGGCGCGGCCCACTGCGACTTTACACGGCACCAGATACAATGTTTTTTCGTTGAAATGCAGTTGTTTGCATACGCCACGCATCGTTTTACATGCACAGCGTCCCACTTTGAAAGAAGACTTTCCACCACACGTCTCTCCCCGGAAAAAACAGACACGAAGCAAACGGCGCCTTCCGGTCCAAAGCTGTCCGGTTCGTCCTCATCTCCCCGCGGAGCGCCGAGCCAAACACTGTGCGTTTTTGCCCCCAGTCCAGAGACTCTGCACGCTGCACAGCAAACAGATAAATATTTGTTAGGCCGGCCTTCTGCCCAGACACCCCAGCCAACAGCCCCCGGCCCCCGGCCCCCGGCCCCCGGCCCCCTCCATGGCAGCAGCTACAATGGGCTTGAGTCGGCGAGTGCCATGCTCACCTGTGGACGCCCCCTCTGGCCGGTGCTGGCTGTGCAGATGCCAGGGCTCAGCAGATGAATAAACACAAAGGGGGGGACGGGGGGGGGTCGCTGCCCTTGCCTGATGAAACAGAGCGAGGCTCTTCAGAGCAGAGGAGGCGGCTCAGTCTCTCATTTCGGAGACGCTGAAGACGAGGACGTTTTTTCAAAGACTTCTCGACGGTGAGAGACAAAAGAGAAACGCCAACATCTCGACGATGTGTGCAAAAGGGGGGGGGGGGGGGGGGGGGGGGGGTTCACGAGAGTCTCCCTGTCTGTGCGATAGGTGCCAGAGATGAGCGACGCCGAGTCGAGCATAACAACAACCCCCTCTCTTTCTTTACTGTGTAAATGCTTTCTGATCTGTTTTCTCTCACTTCTTTTTCTTTTTAAACTACCAATCACAACCTTGTTAGTACTTTTAACGGCGTACTAATGTAAGGGCTGGACCACGTAGTATTTGCAACAACAACAAAAAAAGAATCCCCCAGAGTTTGCTTCAGTCCGCAGCGCACGCTCGCGCGCCGGGGAACCGGTCTTGTTTGGTTTGGTTTCGCTCAAAAATAATTTGAAAGTCAACTCGTTTTTTTCTGTAACTCGGTCGAAATTTCCGTCTGCACTCCGAATGATGCAAACTGGTTTGCAAATACTACAAGACCCAGGTCTTTAAAAAAACAACAAAAAAAAAGGAAAAAAAAGTACTTAACTCACACGGTCATTTCGGGGAGAGTTTGTATAAATAATGAACCATAAACTTACAGTGATAGTGACGAAAACACAACGTGTAAATTCAACCGGCGAACCGCCGTTTTCCAGGCGGTGGCCCTCTGTATCTAAGACAAAAAAAAAACAAAAAGAAGAAAAAATGGTCGTATTTTAACTGTTCTGGTCTGTGAATCTATGATGCTTTTGCTCTGTATATTTGGAGAATTAAACAAATGATGATGTTTGAGTTTGTGTTGGTTCTTGCACTTTTTGTCCGACGAGTGAGCTTCTGCAGACTTTACTACAACTTCATGAACATTTGCTCATGTTTCTGGCCACGTTCACTTTCTGTGAGCCAATCAGTATCGGTCAGTTGGTTTCTCCAAGAGGGTTTTACTCTTGGGGGGTTGTTTTAGCCTGTACCAAAATCCACTGCTAAGTTGTTTTTTTTTACTAAAAATCCTTGTATATATCACAACAAAATATGCAGTGGTTGGTAAATCATTAATAGCCCAAGTAGACGGCACCTAAAGGGGGAGAAGAAGAAGAAGAAGGAGAGGGCAGATGATCTAAAATGAATGGGAGCGTGTTTATGTTCCCTCAATCCCGTGTTCCTTCAGGCCTATGTTCCCTCAACCCTATGTTCCCTCAGTCCTATGTTCCCTCAGTCCTATGTTCCCTCAACCCTATGTTCCCTCAGTCCTATGTTCCCTCAACCCAATGTTCCCTCAGTCCTATGTTCCCTCAGTCCTATGTTCCCTCAACCCTATGTTCCCTCAACCCTATGTTCCCTCAGTCCTATGTTCCCTCAACCCTATGTTCCCTCAGTCCTATGTTCCCTCAACCCTATGTTCCGTCAGTCCTATGTTCCCGTCAGTCCTATGTTCCCTCAACCCTATGTGCCCTCATTTCTATGAAATCCCCCCCATCAAAATCCTATGTCCCTAACCCTAACCCAATGAATACAAGATCAAATATCCAAAACATAAAATAAGACCAGGGGGCTGAAGAAACATGGGGCCTAATTTGGGGGGAAATCCTTGAGGGAGTTTGCATGTTCTCCCCGTGTGTGCGTGGGTTCTCTCCAGGTTCTCCGTCTTCCTCCCACAGTCCAGAGACATGTAGAATGGGGTCAGGTTCATTGGAGACTCTGAATTGACCGTAGGTGTGAATGAGAGAGTGAATGGTTGTTTGTCTCTGTATGTGGCCCTGTGATAGGCTGGCGACCTGTCCAGGGTGAACCCCGCCTCTCGCCCAATTTCAGCTGGGATTGGCTCCAGCCCCCCGCGACCCTTAAATGGATAAAGCGGTAGACGATGGATGGATGGTTGGATCCTTGAGGGAACTTAGTGCCTAATTTTGATTGGGGGATTTCATAGAAATGAGGGAACATAGAACTGACCCCAAATGAATAATGCAATTTCATCATATCCAAACATGGCGGCAACGACAACAATTCATTAAACCAGTTTAATAATCGAACTTTCTATTTATCTAATTAGCGGAAGAACTTGTGGTCCTGTGAGGGACATGAGGCCCGTTCACCGTCAACACCGAGAGGCTTCGTGTTGACGGGGGTTTCCCTGCAGTCTTGAATTTCACTTCGAAACAGAAATGCGGCTCCATGTACAGCTTTTTGTGATTTGCACTGATAACATCACACATGGGTTAGGCGTTCACTGAAAGGGGATGATAGGGAAGACGAGAATAGAAGGGCTGTAGAATCAACAACACAATTGCTATCTGCAGCCGCAGCCTGCAGCAGGTGCAGCGGCACCAGAACAGAGGCCGTCACAACACAGACGCGTCGCGTCGCCCGATCCACTCGTGTCTTAAGTGCCTCGGCGTCGCGCACAGATCAGCCACCAGACCTTTTTTATTTTTTTTTTTGTGCCTGGCTCACGTGCACTTTTCTTTTTTCTTTTCTGTATTCGTTCGGAGCGAGCAGCCGCTGTTGTTTACTCACTTCTCAGGCAGTCAGCAGATTCACACCATTACATTTACATGCCGAACCTTTAATCCATTAATAGGACCGTCGCAGTCTTTACTCCAAATTAAATGAACTCGCATAAACACCTCGGCTCGTCCTCGGAGGCGCTGGCTCCGATCCTGCAGGACTTAAAGAAAACTTAAAACAGATTTGAATTCCCTCATGCATACAGTCAATACAATCCAAGGGCAATTACTCTTTAGCTGGATTAATCCACTCGCAAGCCTGTATGGAAACATCAACTTTCTTTTTCTTTTTTGAAGCCCCCACAACAGGAACAATTCTCTTGATTTGTGAACGCCGTGCGTCTGCAGAAGAGGGTAAAAGTAAGATCAAACTAGATGCTCCGACCGGGGGAGGACTCTCACTGCAAAGCGAGTGCCATAACCCGTCTCGTCTCGATATTGATGTTGAGAATCCATTTGCCAACAAACATAATTTCCCCTGGAAAAGAAAGGAAAAGATGTCCTTTGGCAAAACATTATACAAATAACACCATTTGCGAATCCGTGATGGATTCGACTAATCACGGAGATCCGAGTCGTTACCAAACAGATCCGGGGGCCGCAGACGTTTGCTCGCAGTATAGTTTTTAAGCTCGTTCCTCGGGAAACTAATTGGAAAAGCGCTCATCATTCATTCCCCGCCTCCCCGGGAAAGCTGACGCGGCTCTCCACGGGCACCGCCTCTTCCCGAGTCGTGCGCGGTACTACTCCTAAGAAAGGACTCCTCAATGACCCCGCGTCCTTTTTATTCCTCTGGCGTGAATTACCTTGGCGGATAATTGCATCTGGAATCCATTGCAACAGAGAGCAACGGTGTAGACATGCGGTAGCGTTTGTTTGCGCCGCTACAAAATGATCCAAGGGCAAGGTATTTAACAGCACGTGGGTGGGCGGAGGTGCAGAGAAGCTGAACGAGATGAGAAGTGACGGAAAATCCCTTTTCGACCCAAAACCAGCCGCCGTGTTTTGCTCTGAACTGTCAGACTTTGTAAGTGAGTCGAATGACACGTTGAAGCGAAACTGTAGAGCTGGACAACAATGACGCTAGTCTGTCTTTAAACATGGACTCTAGGGAGCGTCTGTAAATTAGGAATATAAAATGTCCCGTATGGAATTTGCAACGAGAGACATTCCCCTCCGAAAAAAATCGACTTTATTTCAAGGGTAATACGACTTGGAATATCTAGTTCCCCTCATCGCGCTTGGACGTGACTTTGATTGGCGACTTTCTGAATCTTTCATGCCAGGAGAGGTTTGTATCGTTCAGAGCGGACATCGCCTCCGGACGCCTTACACTCACTCAGCGGGGCGGCTGCATTATTTAAAATCAGAGGGGGGAGGTGTCTGAGAGGTCTGTGCATTAGACGCACAGTCCTGTGAAATGTCCTGCTCAATAAATGATGGATATTTGAAAACATGGAAAAAAGTATGTCTCTTTCTTACCGGAGGACTAAATACATAAATCAAGACAAGGGTGTTCTTGACTTCACACAGGAGCACGTCACATCACATCACCTCATATCCCATGGCGTTCAGATCGATCCAACGATCAACCAGACGTGAATTCTGGTTCCGCAACAGAAACTTGCAAACGTGAACGCAAACCGCCGAGTGACTCCTCCGTGCAAAAACACAGAACATCCAAGGCTGGATTCCATCCGTGGGGTTTTGTCCTTACCCTTGGATTTTCTTTTTCCTTTTTTCTTTTCTCCCACCACGTTCTTTCTTAAGTAGACGCTCCGTCCACAGTTGAATTAGTATTAAAGAGCCGCCCCGACTCGCCAGATCCTGGGGGCTACAATAAAAAAACAGAAAAAAATCTCATGGCCTTGTGAGGGCAGTGAAAATCGACCGAGGTGGCACAATGTTGTCCCCCCCCCCCCCCTTTTATCGTAGGAATGTGGATTTAAAGTTGGTTAGGATAAAATAAATCTCCCCCTCCCTGATTACAAGGCGACGGCAGAGTCAATCCCGGGGAGCATCTTAAATGAATTATTGATCGCGTGACCTTTCCCCGTGTTGAGGTTTGCTCTCTGCTTGTTCCAGCTCTGTTGACTGGACTCACACACTAGTTGGGGCGGTTTGGAATTGATCAAACATTAGCTTTCCATATTGGACTGTTAATTGTCCTGGCCGCATTTGCACAGTATTATAACAGGTGAAGCATGGGTGGGTTGTGGGTGGGTCGTGGGGGGGCATGAGCCTTCCGCGACATAATTAAAAGCCGTCCTCGGCGTTTGCGAATTCAACATGCACACATGCAACATTTTATGATGCGTTCACACCCGGCGCGATGCGAATTTCCTGCGTCGCTTTGCTCGCGTGAGTTGGGTCGTAAGCAAACGGGTCATTCGCGCGAATATTTGCCCGTTCAATTCCTTCCACTTTTGCGCAAAAAATTCACGTTGCGTTCAATGTGAGCGCACCATATCACTGATGTGTGTTTGTGTGTGCGAGAGAGCTCTTACTTTTTGATTAATGGTCGATCCAAAGGGCATAATTGAAGGCAGTCCTCGGCGTTTGAGCGCAAATAAATGTCAAACAAAGTCAACGTGCGTCATTCTAGACGCATTTGGAAGGAGAAAAAAAACAACAACCTTTGACTTCCTTGTATTCTCCATCACGCGCTGCGTGTGGTTGACGGAGGAGAAGCGTCCGGATCGGGCCCCTTGTTGTGCCGAATTTGCCCCGGGAGAGAGAAACGTCAACCCGGTTTATGTTCTTGTCAGTGACGAAGCGATGGATGTGTCCTTTTCGTACGCCGACCTGCTTTAACTTCATGTCGGGACGGGGACACCGAAGTGTACAGGAAGCCGCCCGTCAGCAGGGTGGGCAGGGAAGGCGCTCGTAAATAAAAATTTAAAAAATCGAGCGCGTGCACTGAAACAATCATCGCTTAAGGTTTATTTTTTTTTCTGTGGACTTCAGCGGAGAGGTGTTTTTTATTTTATTCTAATAGCGTGGAGCTCTTAAATTGCTTTTCATTTGGAGCGCGTTCAAAACAAATGGAACAGCCCGCAGACATGACATTTGGAGTGCGAACCTCTCGTCGACTCTTCCCTCCGACTTGGAAGCGTCGGAGAAAAATGTTAGCGCTCACGAATGCTAATGAGACGTGGCGTGTCGTACACAGAATTTCAGTGCCTGTACATCATGATGATGGAACATCGCGTATTGCCGGTTCGCGAAGGAAAGGGGCACTATTAACCTTTTATTTTGGTTAATCCACCGAAATAGAAAAAGTATTTCTACGAAACAGAGAAAAAAAGAACAAGACTTCGGTCAGTGATGTTATCCTGAGAGGGAGTGGGGGCCGGAGTCACCTCAGTGATGAAGAGCGGAGGGATGAGCATTTGTTGCCGCTGATCAGCTCGAGGACAGGAACTGTTTGCACCAATATTGACTGGACTCCCCGAGTGTATTACGTGTATAAAGTAGGTTCCTTTTTTCTTTTTTTTTCCTTTTGGAGCAGACAAACGTTCACCGCCAAACAACTTTTTTCGCACTCGATACGTCTGCGACGAGCACAGAAGAGGCCGATGATCCGGCTGATGAGTCCATTGAAACTGTTTGTAGGAAGACAAAGCCAGATCATTCCTGGCGTCTCTCTTTTGTACGGCGGCCCCGAGCGCTCACAGCACTGCGACTTGAGAAAACACTTGCAAATAGACGAAACACAAGCGAATGAAGAAAAAACACAGCAACACAGCGCATTTAGACAAACGCGCTGCAACACAGACCGCAGCTGCCACTCGAGACAAACACCGGCAAATTAAGAAAACATCTGCATCAATTTGGCGAAAACACGCGCGGCATTTAGAAAAGCGCTGCAAATAGGCCGCAACGAAACAGAAGTGTTTCCGGGGGACACTTAAAAGCGATGCGACGCGTCTGGACACGCTTGTTGCTGCTTACTTTTATGATCTCATTTTCCAACACCGCTGACGGAAGGAGAACCTCAACAGCGCCGGTGAGTCAGAATCCGCGGCGAAAAACAAGCGTGTCCAGACGTGCGCGTCACTGTTAAGTGTCCTCCGGAAACACCTCCGTTTCGTTGCGGCCTATTTGCAGCGCTTTTCTAAATGCCGCGCGTGTTTTCGCCAAATTGATGCAGATGTTTTCTTAATTTGCCGGTGTTTGTCTCGAGTGGCAGTGCCGTGAGCTCTCGGGGCCACCGTACTTTTGTGCTCGGAAAAAACAACAACAACAACAACAACAACGACGAAAATGTCGACGTATCAATGCCGGCACACCAACACCAACGCGATCCGGCAAGATGAAGATTAACAAGGACAACGCAAGTTGCTGCAACGTTGTGACTATATAGAACAAAGTAAAACTTGGAGCTGACGGGGCAGAGGGGGGAAAAAAGAAGCCGGTGATGGTCGGCGGTGAAATCTCAGCGTGGTTTCATCCAGTGTTGCGAGGGGGGAAGAGGTGGGCGGGTGGCAGACGAAGCTCAAAGTGTCACACGGCGACGCTCGATGACTGGCAGCATCCAGGCAGATGGCTTCCATCACGCAGAGCCACGAGAGGAGACGGGTGAGACAACGAGACGGATGAGACGCACACACACGCACACACACACACACACGCACGCACACACACACACACACAGACACACACACACAACCCTTCAACCCCTAACGACGCTTACCCTGCCCCCCACTGCACTGTTTGGTTCGACCGAGCGCCGGCATGGCGCCCGTTGCACAGCTGCTGACGCTTACGTGACTCACGATGCCATGTTTTCTGCTCGCCGGATGAAAGTGTGTGTGTGAGTGTGTGTGTGTGTGTGTGTGTGTGTGTGTGTGTGTGTGTCAGAGAGGCCGTTTGTGTGTCTGTGCCCAAGTGGAGCACATGGGGAGGGTAAAAAAAAATGGGTCAGGGATGAGAGTGCTCAAGGTTTTCACAGTAGGCCGGGGATGGAAATGCAGGTCAGGCCAGTTCCCCCCCCCCCCCCCCCCCACCCCCCTTTTCTTCTTGCCCCCACGGTTCACCCCGGAGCGCGAGGTCCAGCGGAGGGTGTAATAATGCCTTAATTGTGCCACGGAATGGGAGTTATTGAGTTATTCACACAAGCGTGGAAGGAGGGAGGGAGGGAGGGTGGGGCGCGGGGGGTGGTCGGAGGGGGGGTCAGGCCCCGCGGGGTCGCGACCGAGGCCTGTAGTCAAGGGAAGGAGAGAAAACAATGAGTCATTTCTTCTAATGAGCTGAACATTCCCTCCGAGTGTCTCTCGGTCAGTCAGATGTAAAAAATAAAAACTGCCCGCATTGCAAAACAATCGCCGTGGCGACACATATGCGAGCTGAAAGTTGCTAATTAGGGCCCAGAAGCCACACATTCGTAATGCTAAATGTCAGTGAGTGATCAAACTGTGGAAGTTTATTTTATTTTCTCTTTTCTTCTTCATTTTCATCTTCATCTTCATCTTCATCTTCATCTTCTTCTTCCTCTTTCTCTCTCCCTCTGAAGATGACCTCAGTGTTTGCAGCCAAACGCGGACGACTAAGACACTTTTGGGTACAGTATATCGTGGCAGATTTGATATCACATATTTGGGCTCAGACGTCAAATGTTGTGCAGGACTTTCCCCATATATTCTATTCTGCAAAAGCCAGGATCTCTGCTCAGTTATGGGAACACGTCACTCAGGAAATTGTGTGTCCACACTGCCCCCTTGTGCTCACAAGGCATGACAGCATTCATTCTTTTTTTTGGGGGGGGGGGATAATGATGTGATTTTTTTTCCTGAACATCACTTGAGCAGCAAGTGAAACGTTGCACTGAGGGAAATAACATGAACAGTGATGTGACAAGAAACAGTTGTGTTGTACAGGCTTGTCACAAACACTGTTGATAAGAAATCATGATTGCACAAAATGAGCTCCGGAAATATTAGGAAAGCGTATTTTGCCTAATGAAAGACATTTTGAGCTCATTTACACAAATGGAGCAATTTTTTTTTTTGTTGGCGCTCAGTAGTAAAATGTCAAGTGTAATTAGGGCGCAGAGTTTGGTGATTGAAGAACAACCCCCCCCCCCCCCCCCCTCGCCTGTGATGATAATTAGAGAGTCTATGAAATGAAAAGGTAAGTGAAGTGAAATATCGCTCAGGTGCCGCACGCGACTTCATCCCCAGGCAGCGATTTCCCTGCTCGAGGAGGCCACTTATGTAATTGTCCTCTCATTTAATTAACCTTTGGAGGCGTAAGTGCATCATTTATCCCGCGCGTCAGTCAGGTTTACATCACCGTGCGTCGCAAGTTGCTTATTTTTACAAAAAAAAAGACAAGCGTCTCTCTCTCTCTCTCTCTCTCTGGGGATTAATTTACGCTCAATGTTAAAACTTTTAATTATCTAAATAAATAAATAAATAAATAAATCCCATGTGGGGAACAGTCGGGGCGCAACGGAGTGATAAATCCTTTCGGATAGAGAGAGAACGTGGACTGAGAAGAGCGAGAGAGAGAGAGACGGGAATACAGTGAGAGTCTGCGTGTGCGCATATTCAAAAGAGAATTATTTAATAATTATTTTCCTGCGAGCAGCGCCACACAAAGAAAAAGTTTGCCCGTCGGGGATGCGAGTAGCACTCGAGTGGGGATCGGCGCCGACGTCAGCCGAAGGCCGAGTCGCACGCAAGCGCTCGGAGAGTGAAAGCCGGGTCTGCTCTCTGCAGGCAACACGAATCACACGGCGGCACGTGGTCCTCAGAGAAAAGTTGGATGTTGTAAAGGCACGTGAGTATTGGATCTCGAAGGCCACACTCCGTCCGCCACCGTCGGCCCATTTCGGGACAACACACCGGGCGACAGCCACCATTTTGTTTCTTAAATCCAAAAACGGGTTTTTACAATTTCAATTCCACAATCTTTTGTCCACCATGTGTGAACTGTACAATAAGTTTGTCAGGTTTTTTCTCCCCCCCCCTCTGTTGCACTTCACCGGCACTAACTTGGGAGAGAGTTTGTTTTGTTTAACAGTACACGGAATGGAAAACGTACAGAAACATCCTCGCGGGGGCCATTGTGCACCTTTACATAATCGCGGAGCCTTGCGTGCGGCTTTAGCACATTGTCGCACGAGCACAACAGCTGGTGGATCTGCTGGAAGGTGAACAATTACAGATGCAGAACAAACGTGCTAAAAAACATAATGTCGACTCTTGTATGGCGCCGTATAGATGTGAATTTCCCTTAGTTTGGTCCCAGAGGTTGAACGGCGTGCAGTGCTTTCTTACAGATTTCTGAAGTTCCCGAGGTGCTTTGGCGGGTTTATTATAAGTCGTGCGAAGCCTTTGCCGCGATGGCTTTTGTCGCCCGGCGGTTCCGCGGCCCTGGCGGAAAAGAATGGAGGAGTTATATCACTCGGAAGCAAAGGGCTGCATTCCTTATTTTTGACCCGCACGGAAAGAAACAAACAAGTAAACTTCATAAAAAAACAACAACAAGTGAAGCAAAGAGCCAGCGGAACTCAAAAATTGCCGCCGTATTCGCTGTGAGGTAAGTGCAGCCGCGGCAGATTGGCCGATGATCAAACGTGGCGGCATTGATCACATTTCTCTTGTATGGGCCAAGATCCCGACTGAATTTGGGGCTTTTGACACGGTGAGCAATATCGTGGCACACACACACGCACACACACACACACACGCACACACGCACACGCACACACACACGCACGCACACGCACGCACACACACACACGCACACGCGCACACACACACACGCACACACACACACACACACACAGACGCACACACACACACACACACAGACGCACACACACACACACACGCACACACACACACACACAGACGCACACACACACACACACACACACACACGCACACGCACACGCGCACACACACACACGCACACACACACACACACAGACGCACACACACACACACACACACAGACGCACACACACACACACACACACACGCACACACACACACACACGCACACACACACACGCACACGCGCACACACACACACGCACACACACACACACACACACACGCACACACACACACACAGACGCACACACACACACACACGCACACGCACACACGCACACGCGCACACACACACACGCACACACACACACAGACGCACACACAGACGCACACACACACACACACACACACACAGAGATTCAATAGGTTACCTTCTCTTGTTAGCTGCTTCTCAACTTTAATTCTACCCCCCCAAAAAAAGAAGTGCCTGCTCCTGCTGAGGAAAAGAAAAAGAAGAAGGGATTCTATATATATTAGACAGGATAATACAACCTTGGTACTTGAACCTCAAATGGGCGAGCGCATATTTGATTTTTCTTTCCCTTTCCTGCCGTGACATATATCTCCGCGCCCGGCCCATCCTGCCTTGACTTTGGCGATCAGTCATTTCACGCTGACCTTCTTGCATCTTGCATCTCAAGTGAGGAACCATATTTCTTTTCTTTTTTCTTTTCCTTTTCTTTTTCCGAATGTCCTCGGGTTGGACGCACCGACGTCTCACTTTCCCGGACGAAGCCTAAAGGATTCAGCTAAAGTTTAAAGCGTCTCAGCGAAAGGAGGAAAAAAAAAAGGCCGTGTTTGCATGAGAGCTTCGGGGGAGGCTGTAATGTATGCACGATTTTGTTTTCTTCTCCTTTTTTTTGCCGCAGTCTTTCTCGAAATAGCTCTTTATTGGCTCGATTGGCACAATGACATTTGAGTATGGATCAGGTTGCAGCGCCGCGGGATTCCGGGAGGCCCCCCCGAGGATAGACGCCGGCGCCTGTAGGTGGACGATGGAAGCTCGTCAACCAGAAACCTCCCGGGACGATGACGAGTAGCGTCTGCGTCTGAAAGACAGAAGCACGGCAACAACAACATTGTACAATATTTTTAAACACAAAGGGCAGACACGCAGGGGGAAAATTAAATTCATAAGAAAGCCCTGGAACCTGCTCTCTCTCTCTCTCTCTTGCAAATGATAAGGACGTCCTCTAATGAATGCTACTGGTGCGTTCACACCGGACGCGACGCAAATTGGTGGCGCGACAAGATTACTTACAAAGTCAATGGAAAGACGCGGGCGGCGCCAAGTTGGCGTGTTTGCCGCAGTGCTACTCGACATGTTCGCATGACCGCGACGGCCGATGAGCGTTGAGATCCTCCCTCCGTCACTGTCGTCAGACGTCCTGTCATCAGACGTCCTGTCATCGCATCAGGAATGGGGGATCACTACTGTCGCCATGTGTGTGTGTGTGTGTGTGTGTGTTTGTCTGTGTGCATGTGCGTGTGTGTGTGCGTGTGTGTGTGTGCGTGTGTGTGTGCAGCCCGACCGGGTTGATATTTGCACCGTGACCGCGTGAAGAAGGCGAGGGCGCGGCAGAAAGTAATCGAGGAAGTTGGACGCTAGGTACGCAATTGAACGCAAAGCGGAAGGAATTGCACCGGCACATATTCTCGCGGATGACGCAAATAAGCACAAATGTTATGCTTGCGGCCAAACGCGAAAAATCCACATCGCCAAGACAAAAAAAATGAAATAGCCAGTGACTAAATTCAAGGTTTTTTTCCCCCTCTAATTTCTATATTCCAGTTTTAGATATTATAATTGTTTTGCCTTGAGCTGAGATGCTCTCCTCCTGGGCAAAAGTGCACACTAAATTTTGTCTTGATCCTTTTTCACTTTCTCTGATGATGCAAGACTCCTTCACACGTAAAGTGCTGTTTGCAAAAAGACGGTGCAATATTTTCTCAGTTTAGACCAAAGCGTGCTTATTTCTCATCAGTACACCGTGAGTCAAACTATTTTATTATACAAGAATGCAACCTGTAAAATATGACCGTGACGCGCGGGCGAATCAATTCGTTCTCACTGTGAAGAATACGTTGTGGGGTGGAAGCGTATTGGAAGTATTGGAAAAGCATAAATGACAGTGGAAAGTGGAGTAAGAAAACAAACATGAAATGAAAGGGGGGGGGGTGAATAAAAGAGCACCTGTTAAAAAGATTCCCTGTGAAATATTTGGCATATTTCTCCGTTAAAATGTACAACGAGACCCGTGTGATGTCGTCCACTAAAACCAATAGGTCGAGTTGGACGCAGGAGGGGGACTTTCGATTCATGCCGGAGAGGAACGGGAGTTACATGCATAACTTCCTGCGGGTGGGCGTGTGAGAGTAGATTATGTTTAATTCTAGACACGGTTCTTAATTTGGCAGGAAGCGGGATTTTGGACAACTGTTTTTTGATCGTGGGTCTCAAAGTTGAGTGCTACGGAAGAGTGTCAGTGCCAGGCATGAGAAGAAGAAAAATGAGGGGGAAGATTTTTGAAATTGATTTAATATTTCGAGAATAAAGTCGAAAAATGTCGAGAATAAAGTTGAAATTATACTTTTATTATTACTCTTATTAGCACTTTTCAGCAGCACCAAACAAGAGGATGTTGACGTTTTGCGAGCCAGTTTGCTAAGCTAACGCTAGCTGCTTACCAAGTTGTAAAGTTGCGATATTATTATTGACAGGCTGAATCTGGAAGAAACGTTGCGGAGACAACGGGTGTTTGCAAGCGACACGATAACGTTCAACTGCGTTAAACAACCGTTAGTGAATTTTGCGAGGCGTGCAGTTACCGATGCTAGCGTAGCTTTGCTAACGTTAGCTAACGTGGATGTGTGACAGCTGAGCTGGTACCACAACACGGACGTTTAGGGCTATTTCAACTTTAATCTCGACATTTCAACTTTAATCTCGACATTTCAACTTGAATCTCGATTTTTTGACCTTATTCTCGAAATGTTAAATAAATTAAACAAATCTACCCCCTTATTGTTTTTCTTCTTATGCCTGGCCCTAATACTCTTCCGTAGAAGTCTGACTCAAATAGAACTGGAAATATATACAGTAAATATTCCCGCAGCCTGTTCTTGTCTCAGAGGTCCGAAAGAGGCCGGACAGCACGAGCGATGCAACATCTGCAGCCTGAGAGATAATCAGCGGCGTAATTGGATGAAAACCGTCAATCAATTCCAGCGGGTGCGAAGAGTCGGGCCGCGAAGTGTTGCAAAAACTCAAAAGTGAGGTTGATGCGCGGCGGCTCCCTCTCTCACGTATCGCTCTGCGAACAGAGTGAAATACACATTACCGCTTTTGGGGGTTTTGGCATCAGCCCAGTTGTGGAGGAGAACGGCGAACTGATCTATTTGCCTCCTCCCCTGACCCAGACGACAGCTACCCGAAATTGAAAAGTCCCCGCTGCCGGTTCATTCTAGGGCTGCCAGACATCTGTGTGAAGATAACAGAAAAAAAAATATACTGTCTGGGGCTCGACTGGCCCCTCATTTCAAGTTTTCAAAAATGACATGAGAAAAGGAGCAATCGAACGGCTCTGATGGCGGCGGCGGCGGCGGCGTTAGCCGAGTGGACTGAAAACATGTGAGAGCGATGTTATCATGTGTGGACGGACTGAGTGGGGGAGGTAAAGTGAGCTCACTCCCTTTGGTGCCTGTAATTAAAAAGCCAGGGAGTCATGTAGACCGGCAGATAATGTCCACCTCTATCTGCAGGTTTCCGCCGGCGGGGCACCGGCGCTGTGTTTCAACAGCGGAGCTCCGAGGTTAATTAAAAGAGCCCCTGGGGGGTGCCTCCGACGAGAGGGCCGCGTAATTGAAGTGTCACCTCTGCGGAGGTTCGGCGGCGGGCAGGGGAACATGCAGGGCCGTCGAGCAGGATGAGCGGGATCATTTTTGAACGTTCGCTGGCGTTTTTCCGGCGGTCCAGCCACGTGGCGCGACGGGCCGTCGAAGGGGCGGCAGGCCGTCACGTGAGCTCACGCAGACGCAGGTTGAGCTCTTTGTCGTGAGTTTTGGGAACGATCGCCAGATGCGTCATATTTGTCCTGTGTCATGGTTTAAAGCCCCAGTGTGTTTTCTGGCGGCATCAGGTGGTAAAAGTTGCAAAACCGCGAACAACCGAGCAACCGACAGGGGACACTTCATGGAGGCGCACCCATGAGTCCGTTTCAACGCGAACGCAAGGTATTCTGGACCATTTAGTTCAACAACCGTAGTCAACACGACGTAGCAAACATGGAGACTCACACGGAGGTCGGGTCCACCTCATGGAACTATACTTAACTCATTCAGAGTGGACGAAAAAAACATTGGTTCTTCTGTTGGAAGTGATTGTACATGTGTGAACACATAGTTATGGACAATATATTCAATTCCTGCGAATACGTTCTTCTAAATATTACACCCTGTAGCTTTAATGTATCAGCAGGTTTAGGACGATGTGAGGGAAAGGTCTATTTATGAAAAGCGGAATCGAGCATTCTTTGTTTTTTAAAATCTTTTCCATGACAACTTTTTTTCTTTTCCTTGGCTTTAATCTCCTCCGTGCCGCCAAGAAAGTGTTTTGACAAATAAAAACAGAATATTTTTCCCTTAAAAGCAGCTCCCTCTGTGACCTCACCTGCACTGCTTTAACCTTTTCCTCGACACAACAGATTGTGCTCTGGAAAGATATTTTACTACGGAACACACGTTGTCAAGTTGCTTTGCTGGAGACATTTTCCAGATTTTAAAAAAAACAAACACATTTTGCTCGTGTCGTTTTCCTACACGATGGCACCTGCGCGCTGCCCCGGGGGGAACGTGCGGTGCTGGGACCGACCGGTGCTGCTGCTGCGCTCGTCTGGTGTCGCACCAGTCCGCCGGTGTGTGTGTGTGTGTGTGTGTGTGTGTGTGTGTGTGTGTGTGTGTGTGTGATACCCGGGGGCTGCACTGTGTGCGCACACGCTCGGTGACCCCGGGGCAGACAAAGAGAGAGAGAGAGAGCGAGGCCCCGGTGGGAGCTGGTGCCCTACTCACTGCACAACAGCTAATTATCACCAGCATCACCGCCAACAAGTGGTGTATTCAAATGAGGGGAGAAGTGACATGTAGACGAGGTGCTGTGCCTGTCACTGCCCCCCCGTGCACGCACACGTTTGCCACAGGAATGGGCACGTACACGTACACACACAAACACACACACACACACGCGACGCTGAGGCAATATCCAAGCAGATGCTGCATCACAGAGATGTGGAATCTCAGACACGCGCACGCTCGCATCCCAAATTCATTTTCACACCAGCAGATTAGGATGCAGAGGACGTCCCGCGGTGCTTTTTATTAACATATGCCGTCACACCGGGGGCGTGTGTGTGTGTGTGTGTGTGTGTGTGGGGGGGGGGGGGGGGGGGGTAGCACAACACAGGGCCCTTTCCTCAGCCCCCATTGCTTCCCTGCTCCGCCACTTCCTGTGAGCTCGACACAACAGGGACGCCGATTGAGGCGGGCTCGTCTGTTGTGTCAGGCCTCGCAGGGCAAACGCAACTTAAAAAGGCTGCAGCAACGCGGCTGATGTACTGAACCTCCACTTGTTCCTTCTCTCTCTGCTTGAGCTGCAAAGCCTGACATTTGACAAACGGTTCGCACTATGAATGACTAATCATTTGTTACATTGAGTCTGCACTTAATGTCACATTAAGTTGCACACGTTCAACTCATTTAGTTTCCTGTATATTGCACATATTGTACAGTATGTCCTTTATATTGCACATTTTCAATTTCTTTAGTTTTCTATACCGTTTGGTTTTTGCCTTACTTTTCCACTATTAAGAATTCATTTATTACTTATCATTTGTACTTATTGCACCGTGGGTCGGAGAGAAACGTATTTTGGATTCCTCTGTATGTCTGGCACATATTGCAGAATTGACAGCAAAGTTGACTTGACTTCTCCTCGTTTTAACAAGGATCGTGGGTTTCTTCTCACAGTCACTGGGGTTTCCAAACGTCACTTTTCACTGCCCTCACTTAACTTGACATTAACAACAGAGATGACGGTTCTTGAAGACATCATATGAGTCACTGTTTTCACAAACAACAGCCTTCGAATAGTTTGTCATGGCACGTTTGGTATCACGACGTGTCGTATTCTGCACCACACGCGGTGAACTGATGAAGCCACACTGAAGAGTTGGAAGCAGCTTTGACAATAACAGAAATGCTTTATATGTAGAGATTCTCATGTTTGAGACACATGAAGTGACATTCACTTTGAATTATTCGGAAAGACTTTTGTTGGTTGCATTAGTTTTGGACTTAAAGGTGACATATTGTGTTCATATTCAGGTTCATACTTCTAAATTGAGTTACCGTTTGAAAAGGTTTACGTGCTATGATGTTCAGAAAAGGCATCAGTGTTCTCGTACTGCCCATTCCTGCAGCTCCTCTTTTCACCCTCCGTCTAAAACGCCTGGATTTCTTTTAGCCCCGCCCCCTCCCGCTAAACCCCAGTCTGCTCTGATTGGCCAACTGGGCCCAGCCTGTTGCGATTGGTCAACCGATTTCAAAATGTGTAGGAAATGTCACGCCCCCTTCACCAGAGAGGCGGAGATTCTCAGGTTACCCCCAAAAGAGTCCAACTGTGACATCACTGTGGGAGAGAAATCTGAACCAGTGGTTCAGAGATTCAGGCTGTAGGGTTTCGCCAGCTCACAAAAAAACTTCAGGGTGCTTTTTTCTTTTCACAGTTTGTGGGTCGGACGGCTCCACAGATACACACTTTTATGTGCACAAACACTGAAAAAGTGATTTTTGGATAATATGTCCCCTTTAATCTGTTCAGACCCGGTTAATCAGATTTGCTTTTCCCCCCAAATTCAAGCTGGAGCGTCTGTTTGAGTCGCCTCCTCTTACATGTGCTTGTTTGTTCTCTATTATTTCTTTTTCTTTCTGAAAAAAAATCTTCACGGTGACTGTGAGTTATAGAAACTGTAGCTGTCGTGGGCCATTTTTGGCCGACGGGGTCCGTCTGCCATCGAGTGAAAAGGGCACCATGTTTCATGTTACAGATTCTGACAGAATGTGGAACATTTATAGTTTCTGGGCTCCTCAGCCGTCTGCAGTGATGTCGCGAATAAACGAGATAAAGATCGCCCCCAAAGTCATGGTCGTGGTTCTTCGGAAAAAAGGCTTGATTGAACAAAAGTGTTGGCAAATCAAGTATTAGCGAATAAAGTCAACCAAGTTTAAGTGTCACATATCGTGTTTATATCGTTTAGAGTGAAACATCGAGGAGGAAACTCTTTTATCCAAAGTTCCTCCCGGCCCTGAACACGTGGCATTCGGGCCCACCACTGAGAAATTTCTCAACACTCGTCCGATGTGATGTGAAGACGATGAGTAGCTTTTTTTTCAAGGGGGGATTTGAAGTTTTCTGTTTTTGCCCGGTGCTGCCATGCCAACCTGTTGGAACCTCGGAAGCTGGTGTTGAGAAGACGTGGGCAGAGCTGCTGCGCTCACACAACTGATCGCCATCCAGGCGAAAGCTGCCGGACCAGCTGGTAGCTACTACCCTGTGATTTTATCCCCTTCCCTCCTCCTCTTCCTGAGGGTTCCGTTCCGTGTGCCCACACAGATCTCGTCTTCACACTCTCCCGGCGTGTGTCCAGTGGATTTATTTTGAGAAAAACAGCCTCTCATCCTCCACGAGAGCCAGAGCGAGTGACCTCTGCCCTCTCGCCTGTTTATTTAAATAACACGCACGCATCTGTGAATTCATTTCACAATGATAAAAAAGGTTATAAGGACAGGTGTATGAAAAAAAAAAATAGTTGCCTAGCAACATTAAAGAGAATTTTTCAATGTTTATATACGTCTACAGCTGCTTTTGTGGAAATGTTTGCGTTTTGTATGGCATAGTCAGGCACATTAAGCTGATTATACACTGTACATTACCACGCTTAGATTCAGATGATTATGTCTGTTTTGTCCGTCTAATACCCTTGAAGATTAAACTGTAATGGTCTTCGGTGAAAGGGTAATGCTGAAGCCCGGCAGGGACAACAGATGTAAACACCTGCACAGGCTTTCGCTTTTCGGTTGTTGAAGTTGTGGAAAGCGAGTCCGATGGCGGGACTTTACTGGTGGCAATAAACGATAAAATAACAGGCCAGGCAAACCTTGGCTGTAGTTTTTTATATATATATATATATATATATGTATATAAATAATGACTGTGCTGCTTGTATTGTTACTGCTGTCATTCAGAAGAAGTTTATTTT